>NC_092588.1:20167500-20474852 GCF_047663525.1 Anas platyrhynchos | reverse complement strand
CCGTATCTAAAATGTGTATCTAAATTTAATTAATTTCATTAGCTTCCTATTTCTAATTTATTTATTTATTTTAATTTGGAAAGTTTGTATTTCTATTTCTATCTGTAACTTCTGAAAGGAAGGATTTTTTTTTTTTTTTTATTTTTTTTTTTTTGTGAGCAGTCAGTATTTTCCAGAATAGGAATATATGCACATGGTAAAAAAACTATCATTAATGTATAGTGCTAACATTATTTCAGTGATTACATCTTTAGAAAAAGAAATTTCAAAGTAAAAACTAATATGAATTTTGATCTATTTTGATCTATTTTTTGATCTATATTGATCTATTGGATAATAAAATATTGATCTATTTGGATAAGAATTATTAAAAACTTTAATTAACATCTTTATTAAAATGAAAAAAAAAAAAAAAAAACAGCAAAATCTTTATCTTTCTTGAAGTACACCATTTTCAAAGGTAACCAAGTATCAAATATTTCAAGTGATTAGTTATAATTATTGGAAAGATATATATTTTGCCTTTCATATCATTACGTTAAACTAAGGCAAATTTAAATTTAAGTTAAGTACATTTAAATCTCACTGGCAACTAACTTCAAATGCTGTATATCTAAAAATGTTCTCTATGGCCAATCTGCCCATAGGAATAAAAACTTCTCTTTTCAGAACAACTTGGACAGAAAACTTATGCCTGCCTGCTTTCCAGTATCAGCAACGTCTTGTAGAGTCACAGTGGAAAGAGTGAGCAAGGGAAGTCAGACCTCTCTTGTATTCACTAGTCCTATGAATACTGTTGAACAAGTTTATCCATGGGTGTTATATTAGCTCTGCAAAGAGCTGGTGAACATATTTCTCCAGCTTATTGCATTACACTTATGGGTCCAATTGCTAGAACAGTAAGTAAGAACAACTGTAATATAATTAACATGAGCATTCTCTGGGTATACATCATATCTATTTGCACACAAGCACTGGGATGCAAAAAGGAAAATGGAAAAAGTACTTTGAGCAAATGTATAGAAAAATAAGCAAGATTCTTCAGCTCAACACGTGAGCTGTTTAAATGTGCTATAGTAGGATCACTGGTGGTAAACATGCCTCAGAGGTAAGTATATCCTTCACAAAAACATACAAAACTAATGGAAGCTAATGCATTTAAAAGAGACATCCATATTTACAGGTAAGCCCTGCAATATGATAAAAGAGATTTCCCATTGCTTGTCTCAACAACCAACTTGTATAGAACCCATCTATAACTCTTCTGTTGAACAAAGGCTTAGATCTTGCTGCTCTTTCTGAAGGTGAAGTGCAGTCTCCCTGATGAAGCTCACCAAAACTAATCTGCATTTGGGTTTTTAGCAATTTTATTTAACATTATCAATGGCAGGGAAAGTATCAACAAGGAAGTGAGAATTAAAAGAATTAAAACAAAGACAGTATGCTTGGGTCTGGAGCTCACAACTCAACAACCTTATGCCACACACTGTTTACTGCTCTATCAGCCATTTCAGTAACAGGCAGCTTGCTGGGAAGCTTAGTGAAAGTCCAGTGTTTGCTCTGAAAGTTTGAATACTATTGACCCTCAACTAATGGCAAGAATGCTAGCAACTATTTATAATCTGGGAAAGTAAGACTGACACCATAGTGAGGCAGAACATAAGAGTTGCCTCTAACATCCTAAGTGATGTCTGACATAATGGGTTACTTAACATGAGAAAGCAGATTCTGACTCCAGGTTTCAAAAACCCGAATGACATTTTTTTTGATATATTTCCTAAAATCCTCTGATTCTCATGATAAACTACAGAGACTCTTGTTCCAAACAGCCCTTCCTCAAATGGAAACAGATCAGAATGATAACTTGAATATTTGAAAGAAAATTCTATATGAGGAGGATATTGCAGAGACATCAGGCTCTGTTTTGTTCCTACTTATCTCAGTGTTTTCATTTAATTCACTTCAGCTGCTTTTGATACACCTGTCTGGCAAAGAGATTTCAGACTATCAATAAAAAAATTGATATTACCCTAGTACAAAAGAAGACATGCTTCTGAGATTGTCCTTTTTTTTTTTTCTTTCTTTTTTTTTTTTTTTTAAATCCAGTGCTTCTGTCCAACTATTTAACTATTTGCAGGCAAGAAGCAATTATTTTATAGTCAAAGATCAATTATCAAATTTTGTGTGCGTGATAATTCAGTGACTGGTAATCTTGCATTTATTTATTCTGTATGTGACAAAAGACTTTACAGCCAATCCTAGGATATTATATCTAACTAAACTACAAACTGACGTTTAAAATTTAGAAAAGAGCATCATATTAGACTAATGCAGAAAGCTGTAGGGTGAAATTCAAGGCAGTACAACTGGTCAGCTCAAAAGATAGGCCCTTGGTAAGCCCTGAATCTTTGTAAAGAGTTAGGGGTATTAGATTACATTTCAAGTCAAACACAACCTAGGAGCACCACAAACATGTCTATGCCCCAGTCAGAGACTGAAATACTATGCAGTAAGTCATAGTCAGGCAAGAGGGGCAACTGGATGAAGGGAAGAAATCTTAACATTACAAGTTATCTTCTGTCCCTCATAATGCATAGGAAATGAAGCTAAATCAGCCCAGTGAAGGTGGAGCTGTCAGACTAGATTGAGCTCTAGGACCTAAACTTTGATTGCTGTGAGGATTCGATGACTGTAGTTTTCAAGAGGGGCATATGAAATTGAGAACTTAATTACTTTTAATGGGAATTGGACGCATACTTCACGCAGTTTTCTTTAAAAATTCCAGGCACAGGAATATGAAGGGATCCTGTAGTCAACAGCCCTTAGGCAAGAATAGCTGTTGAACATCTCAGTAGAGGGAGGCCACAGATTTTATAATTACTTAATTAAGTGAAAACATAGGAATAAAGGCAGTTAAAATGACCTGAGTCCATTGCTGAAAACAACTGCTTTGCAGACAGTTGCTATAGAAAACCAACTTATGTAAGAGTGAGAATTTCAGATGTAAGCAACTTCTCCAAGTGCTTACAATGCAGTATCTCTAAGTTTTTCAGAGCTGGGGGCAGGTGAGAAAAGCCAGTTTGCTGAGGTTAATATCAGCCTTTGTGAGCTGCCCCTTCTTCCTTTCGTCTGCCTTTGCATTCTCCATTATTGTTAACCTGCTTTTCTAAACTCTAGACAAAAATAAATCTCTGGTTCACCTTCCTGTGCTGTCCTGAGACACCACTCATTTATAAAGATAATTAAGTTGGACTTTGTTAAAGAGACAGAAGTATTAAAAAGAAAAGGGAATGAGAGGAATAAAGAGAAGAAAAAGAAGAAACAGAAAACCTGAAAATCTATGTGCAAACTGCTTGTTAAAAGCCTGTGATGTGGATTAAAAAGCCCACGGCCTACTTTATAATTAATGAATTGTTATAATTGCACATACCAACTTATGTAGGCAACTATTAGTAAAGTGGTATCCCTAACCTCTTAAAAATATGCTTAAATAAGCATTGTCTTTGAGTAGCTATCTGAAGTGAGGGGATTTGTGGACAAAATAACAGTTAGAAGAAGAGGCAGGATGTTAATATCCAGGAGCTCCTTGTCAGAGAGACATATCTGAGGGATAGGATCTTTAATGCATTCATATCTCCTAAGATACATCATGTTAAGATGGGCAGAGAATGACAACAGAATGATTTTTCTGATTATGGTAAGCAACTCATTTATCAACAATACCATCAGTTTGTTCCTATCAATCACTACAAGTTGATATGGGATGGAAGTGGAAACTGTCAAACTATATAAAGGGCAGGAGGGAAAACAGTAATGAGAAAGTAAGCTTGTAGGAAAGGATAGAGAGGAAAATACAAATGAGTATTCAATGACTAAAGAAGATCTGGAAATAATCATAGGGGAGAAAAAGGTAAGCTTATATGAGGAGAAAATAAGAAAGAATCTTTGTTTTTTCCTTTTTTTTTCTTTCTTTTTTTTTTTTTCTTGTTGGTAACATTTCTAAGACTCAGTTCTCTAAAGAGAGCAGCTGACATTTTGTGAGACAGCAAGTTACTAGGGAAACGTACATCATGCTCTCTCATAGAGACTTATTTTGTTACAGTTCACAGAACCACAGAGGCACTGAAATTGGAAAGCATCTCTGGAGATCATCTATTCCAACCTCCTGCTCTGGCCAGGGTCTGGCACAGCAGGGGTGTGCCCAGGCAGGATGCAAATACTTCCAAGGATGGAGACTCCACCATCTCTTTTGGCAACCTTTTCCAGTGTCTGATCACACTCACAGGAAAAAAAAATATATCTTTCTTATGTTTAAATGGATTTTCCTGTATTTTAGTTTGTGCCTATTGTTTCTTCATGTTCCTTAGATCTGAAATAACAGGTTTTTGACAGGAACTCCATGATTTTAGTGAAATAGCATATATTCATGCATACACAGGCTTGTATTTGTGCAAAAGAAGAGCTACTGAAAATGCCAGAACTTAGTAGTCCTATGCACACATATTTGTATGCCGCATTATTTCATTTTCCCTAATTGAGTCTAGATGCAGTTATCCATATACTCAGTATTCAATATCATGCTCATTCATCAAAAGAGTAAGACAGTCACAGCATTATTCATTCTAATCATCTGCTAACAACATTTTTTTTTTTCCTCTTGCTTTGTATGAAAAATTACAGGCAGTTGCTTGGCATAGAGTCTTTAAATGTTGTAACTTGTCACCACTTAAGCTTCTGAGTCTGAAGACCTGATTGTAAATGAGACAAGAGGGCCCAAGAGGGTCACTCCAGAGGAGCCAAAAGAGGATGAGGTGAGAGACTGCTACCTGCATAGGCAACTCTGCCTTGACATTCAAAGGTAGCTTAATTTTTAGGCTATACTTGGTAAATGGAAAATAAATGGTAAATAGGACTTCTAAGACAGCATATTTTTATAAAGAATTGGCATGATAATTTAACTGGACTTAGACAGTTAAATCCTGTTTGAGATTTTTTTTTCTATGCCTGTGGATGTTTTCAAATTTTGTTCTGATTCTACCTTCAGGGCTTTATCCACAGCTTATTTGCAAGGCTCTGGACAGGCTACAGTGAGTCTATTGAGTCCTAATAACAGCCAGGAGCTGAACGTCTCTTCTGAGATGTTTAGTGCCTTCTGTTCCTACTTTACATGGGATGTTCAGCTCTTTCCACAGTATGAATTGGGCACTACAGCATTTAGATTCCTTGCTGAGCATTTCTGAAACAAACCCTAAAGATTTTGTATTCTTACTTGATTTCAAATAGCCAAAGATATAGAGGACACTGACTTGCTGATATATTTTTCCAAGGAGTTCTCACAAAACAGTCCTGTGTGCACAGGCTGTACTTGGGATGCTGAGAGTATTGAGGTCTGCAAGGTGATGTTTAGTAACACATGGATGCAAAATAACAACTGGTCTCTTCAGAATGTGTGTTCTTAAATAAATATGCAATGACTATAAGGAAGCTGAGAAATACACCTAACCTCTCAGAACACATAACCCATCTTTTATAATGCAGTTTCTAATGAATTTATACATTTGAAGTGTTTCTTTCCATCCAACACTTCTTGCATTCATGTGGACATCCTAAAACCAGTATTTGGAAGCCCTGAAATACACTAGTAATTTTTCATGCAATTGTTCATACATTATTTTCTGCGAAAATTACCAGCAAAGCCTACAGAAATAGGCCAGTCAGTGAAGATAAGCTATATAAATAAAACCTCAGCAAAAGCAGCAGAATGCTGGAATTGGAACCTTGAATAGCAACTGCTCCCAAATTGCAGGGCTGAATTCACTAGGCTTTTGCCATGTTGAAAGGGAACACCCTGAATGCTCAGACAGTACCCATCATGTTTTAATTGTGCAATGATGTTGAAGGAGAAATGCAACTGATTTTGCAGTGATTCAAGTTTTTGCATTTTGAAGAGCTTCACTATCTTACAGAATGACTTTAGAATCTTCCCTATAGACTTTCTCTGCCAGACTGTGGTAATATCAGTTCTACACAAAAATACTTCAGCAATTGCCTAATTCTTTAAGCTACTATCAGCCAGCATTTTAAGACTGCAGCAACAGAGCCTCAAGCCAGAACTAGAAAACTACATTATCCTCTCTTAGAAGATTTAGATTTACAAACAAGAAAAATAGTCATGCTCAAAACAGGAAGGAGTTTGCAAGACAGATGAACAAGCCTATCATGATATCGAAAATTACTACCCAGATGCAACAACAGCATACAAGGCTGCACTTTGTGTAGTATCTTAAATGGTTGAAGTCTGTTAGCTAGATCTGTTTTTTCTGCTGGACTGTTTGTGCCCTCTTCAGGATTTATAGTGAAATGAATAGACAAGGACTTGATTTATTTATACTTACTCATATAGTTCACACAATTGTACCTGAACAGTAGCTTGTTCCCAGCAAAGCCAAAGGGATAAACAATGGGAACAGTACCAGATCAGGAGGAGGAAAAAAAGTATCAGTTCAACTTAAAATCAGCTTGCTCAGTAAGAAAATACAGTTTATTCTGAAAAAATATTTAAAGAAAAACTGCATCTTCACAGCTGCAGTGGGCAAAAGGCCATGGTAGTACTCAGGAGAAAGTGAAGGGAGGCAGAAGGAATGCCTGGGAGGGAAAAGGATAAAGAATTTTAAGAGCTGACAAAGCACCTTGAGAATAATGTCAGAACTCTGCTATCCTACTAGTTTCATTTGTCCTCAGGCAGAGCAGAAGTGAGTTCAGAAAAAAATCCTTGTTTTTTTTTTTTTTTTTTTTTTTTTTTTTTTTTTTTTTTTAATCTGAGTTCATAGCTCCACTGTCCTGAAATAGCTCATTGCTAGTATCTCAAAATATGCTTGCTCAACATGCCAGAAGGCATAATACACATGAACCATTCAATACCCAGCAGCAAAATCTCTCTGACCCAGCACTAGGCAGGCCTCTGTGTTGATTGGGGTTGACAATCCTGAAACTTCTTTTGCTGGTATTGTCTTTTTTTTTTTTTTTTTTTTTTTTTTGTGATACTTCTGCAAAGCAAGTTCTATGTCCTCAAGCTTTGATGCTTAAAACACAGGATGTTTTTTCCTGTCACTTTACATGCTTTTGCTACTCATGAGCATGCTGAAAAGAGTGAAAATTTCATTATGAAAAATTCAAGATCTAGCAGATTGGTGAGGAAAATTTCATTTGTGTAAGGTAAATCTAGGATAAGGGCTTTTTATCTCCATTTGGTTTCTGAGCCTCAGATTTGCCCAGTTATGTTTCCAAACTTTCCTCTACCATCAGAGGAGTCTTCAATTCTCTTTTAAAATCAAAGGCTGAAAATCTAGTGCCATCTATGTGTTACAACAGCTCAAGTTTTAGGAACACCAAACACTGTGATATCTCAGTGAAAGCTGGCTATGCTGTCTTCATGCTCAGCACCCCACAAAGTGTTGAGCTTTGCGATTTGTGATTGCTTTCTTATATGGATTGTACCCACTGTTTAGATGACACCAGTGAGGTAATTTCAACTGGCAGACTCAGTGTGTGCCTTCAGAGCAGTCGTATGCTCACAATGCTTGCTAGAACTAAGTCTGAGACCAAAGCACCAGCCTGGCACACCTCCTGACCTGCTGCTGGCAAGTGCAGGGCTGACTGTGGTCAGAGGTTGGACACAGCTGTTTAATGCCTGCAGATTTAAGGTGATCTACTTGGAGGTCAAACAGTGGACGTGTACATGCCATAGGTATCTCAGCTGATAAAAGCACCTTCCCCAGTGAGTGTTCTCTGTGACAGCCTGCTCTCAAACCATTTCCGTGCAGTTTACACAAGACCAGGATAGCTATAAGAGCCAGAGAAATACCCAAGAGAGATTCCTGAGATATTTATAGTGGCCTGATTATGGATCTGGCTGATGGTGTGAATATACCTGAAGACAGGAATCAGCTGTAGTACACTGTGTGCTGTATGAGTTGAGGCTCACAAAAAGACAGTGCATGTCCTTTGTAGCATAAATATACCACGGCATCAGGTCACGTAGAGTGAGAGATCAGCATAACTTTTGTGCACTTGTTGTTGGTGTGACAAGCTCTACTCTAGGCTGTGCACAAATCCAGAAAACTCCTTAAATAAAAGTGTAAGCAAGTACAGCTTCAGACCTAAGCTCACTCATGGCTCACTCTACTAGGAAGAAACGTCAGAAGGTCAGGACCCCACACTTTCACCAGCCATACTGACTACCTTTGAATATGTTTGAAGTAGCTCTAAGCTCAAAATGCAAGATTGTAATGGGTCACTCTTCAGGAACGCATGCTCCTCTCCTTGCTTTTTGCAGTGGAAGGAAGCTGAACATACTCAAACACTTAACAGAGTTACTCTAAGATCCTAAAGTGGCTATTTTTACTGTTAGGATACCAAGCACTGGTAGTATAATGTATGGATCTTGCTATTTTTGCACTTCGTGAGCAATTCAGGTGATTTATTTATTTATTTTTAAATCCATCTAGAGGTCAAGGATCTCTACTTACATGCACTATTGTAGGAGCCAAATAAATAACCTGTAAATAATTCACATCAAATGCTGTTGAAAAACACCATAAGCTCTCCCTAAAGGCTTATTGCTATACAAATGCTTTGAGATATTGTTTCCTACAGAGGGGTTGGATGGAAGGAAACAACTACGCATACATACCTGGTAGCTTTGGGATCCCAAATTACGATGTCAGCATCAGAACCCACAGAAATTCTCCCCTTCTTTGGGTAAAGGTTAAAGATTTTTGCTGCATTTGTGCTGGTAACAGCTACAAATTTGTTTTCATCCATTTTTCCACTGTGCTGAAGAAGAGTACACAGAAGTAAACTCATTACTTTTTAGAATAAGGGAAGAAAAAATGCTTTTATTGTTGAAAAAGCTGGGATGAGTGACAGCTTTCTGCCAAAATCACATCACATCAATTTATTAAAGAGATTAAAAGAAAAATATCTGTCTCTGATGCACCTTCTGCAATGTACTTTCACTGAATACTAACTTTATGCTAGTTTACCTCATAACAAAAGGGGAAAAAAAGACAACATTACAGCTGTGGATATAGTTAAAAGTCAACTAGAATTGAATTTATTTAGCTGGCTTTTACTCTGTAGTCCTGTTCAGCAGTTTCCTCAGGAGACATAACATTTCATGAATATCGTGGTTTTGGAAAATGGTGATACAGTATTAAAGAAATGCAGACATCAGACTGACTAATAATGTGGATGTGAAAACTTGGAAGGGAGAGGCAAGACATGGTGTGTAATATAGAAAAGGAGATTTGCAAATCCTCTGCAGCAATAATGCAGAGGGTAGTTCTCTTCAGTAAATATTTGAGATTGAGAAGTACAAAAGACAGAGTGAGACACATCACCAAAATGGCAAACAAGAATGGATACACGTGTTTCAAGACTGGTCACTGCTACATAACTACCTCATCTGTGACTGTTGTTTGCTTAGAAAGCCAGCTACATTGGCAGTAATGGTGTGTATAGGCCAGTATAGGAATTTGAATGTCATAAAACCATGTTTGCATGGTTGCCTGTGAGCAGTCTTTGGAGAAGAAAAACATAAAGAAGCTGGTGAACATCATTATTCTAAATAACAGTGAGTGGGAAGGGAGGGAATCTTTCCAGACAAATTCTCACAGCTATATAGTATTTTACAAATAAGAAAATGGAGGATATTACTGACTGAAGAATCCTTTGAAAAAATTACCTTGCCCAACAGGACAAACTGTTCAAAAGTAGCACTGATGTACATATTTAAGTCTTACGTTCACACTAACCACAGATCAGATTAAATTACAGTTTACACCACAAAAAAAAAAATATCTCACTAGAGATATGCCAAAGGTGAAGGCAGGCAGATGTCATCTTTGTACACACAAATTGGAGATGAATTCTAAATAGAGATAAATAAGAGAGATTCTGAAACATGTCCTTACCAACGGTGTAAGGTAGATAATTTTACTATGACAAGTAAATATACTTTGTAGTGCATAACTAGAATACTTCCCTGCTGTGAGAGAACTTAATTAAAAAAGTTTAACAGGAGTCTCCAGAACTTGAGGGTATTGTGTCAGCCAGAGCAATCATAACACCCAGTACATGGCAGATCCCTCATCAGATTAGCCCACGTCCTCCCCCACCAGACTACCCCATATCCAAAAATCCTGGCCACTGGCCTTCATATTTATATTTGTTTAGAGGTTAAAGGATATTGTCCTGGGAAGCACTGAGCATTCTCACGATGGCACTGAAATTTTGAAGTCACTAGAACTTGAAGGTGCTCATCTCATCACACCACACGACTGAGACATAAATAAGAGAAACATTTCATATCTCTAGCTTGTTTCCTCTGCTTGAAAACACAAAATAGAAGTTGTCAGGCAGACACCCACTGTGGAAACTTCTCCAGCCGCTGTGCTTTAACACTGAAACAACAGCAGTCCTTCGCTGGTAAACAACAGAAATGATTCTCACATGCTATTTGTTAAGCAGCAAGAATCTTTTTCCATCTCCCAGGACCATAAAGCGTGAGTGAGGACCCTGTTATGGTCTCTGATCAAGGAGTTACCCTGTAATAAATACATTTGATAAAACTAAAGAGCTGATTCTGCTGAAAGACTATATTTTGTTGGAGATACAAATTACCTCCTTGTTCAGATATCTTGATATACTTACAACGCCTTTTTCCCATACGACTGACATCCGATCTTCCACGCCATTCACTCCATTAGGGATTTTAGTGAAATCATCCTTTCCCAGAGCTTTCTGGCATATGTCAAAAGTGCAATTGTCAGTCGCTGTCACAGACAGGTCAGCACTACGGAGAAACAAAGTACATTATGAACTGGATCATGTACCAGATAGTGCCACACAGGAAAATCCGTTGAGTAGATCCAGTTTTTCTGCAAAGAAAAACTGTTAATACCCTGTAAGCCAGTCTTCTGTTCCAACCTCTAAGACTAGTTTAACAGTGACAGCCAGTTTCTCTTCAGAAAGCCTGCAGAAGGCAATAAGCACCAAAACCACACTTAATTTGGATGTGTCAAAGGTGTCCCACAAATGCAGAACTGTCCCACTTCGCCCAGAGCAAAAGATTCAATGTCATCCTCCCTTAGAGCAATTTTGGATTGTGTCACTCCCTGTGAAGTTAACCCAGACTTGTACTACCACCAGTCAAACTGTGTTCAGGCATATATTCAAAGACTCTTAGGTCAAATTCAGCTCTTTTGTGGAGTTAGGGTTTATTGGTAAGTAAAATACCAGCAAAACACATTTCATTAACTGCTGATATCAGAAGGACACTTCTGTTCATAATTCCTTTTGAAGCAGATAGTATGAAGTGGACAAGATATATCTGCCTTCAGAAGACAGAGGGCTTAGTTTCTATGTAGCATCCAAATTTCATGTGAAAAACGGAGTTGACAACAAAAAACAGAACCTCTAGCTGTGACCACTTTTTACAAATTTCCCACCAACATACAGCCTTACTGTTCCCCTGGTTATTTTTCAATTTTTGCTGCAGAACTAGCAAGGCAAGGCTTATTGATTAAAATCATGTGGGGAAAGAAAGCCACAAGAGTTCAGAGAAACTAAATCTGAACAGTTTCTAATTTCTGTAACAAAAATGTTTTTATCTGTTGTTTCACCTTCCATTTCTCCTTCCTGATAATACAACATTCTGTACTTAGAAAATCTCCAGGGCATCAACCTGCTATTATACACTTAGAAAAAAATTGCTGAGTATTTGGGCATCAGCTGTCACTGTTTGTTCATCTGCTTACTTGGCCAGTAAGTTCATGAGGAAATCAGGAGTAGAAGGATCTGGTCTTAGTGGCGGACCCATTACATGTGCTGCAGCATGAGCCCAGTCTTTATTCCAGTAGTTGGTACCATCGGTGCCAAGACAAGCAGCAATAGTCTCCCCATAAACCACCTTTCCTGAAAAATGCAAAGGAATAGTATCATCATCAAGTAACATAAAAATGCATACCTTGTATTTTTCCCATTTCAGATCTTTTTGGTTATAATGGGTTTGAATTTAAACGACTGTTTCAAATTAAACACCAACATATGGAGGGACATAATAAACTAAGCTATAACACAGCATCTCTGTTCTGAATATTCTGCTGGTGATTTCCCAATATATTTTCTCATAAGAGCATTGCTTTGGCAAGCTTTTTAATTAAATTGTTGACAGATATATTATAATGCGGTTTACACATTGTTTACTAGGTGTGTGATTGAAATTTCAAAAGGAACATAGTCCTCAGTTGCACCAATTACATTCAAGATCCATATATTTCTTGGTAGCACCTGTTTGATGTTCTGAAATTATTGATGATGTAACAATGTGAGTCAATATATACAGCAAACAGACTTTTATAACTGTCAGGCTATAATTGCAGGCATGCTAACCAGGAAAAAAATGTGGCACCAGACATAAATCTAGAGTGTAAAAACATTTCCAAAATAAAAAAAAATAATATATATATATATATATATATATATATATAAATACTTCAATTTTACAAGTTATTTCCTGAACTTTAATTCCACGTGGCACAGTACTCTAGATTTCTCAGAAGAGGACCCCAGTCAAAACCAACTGCTAGCTTTTGGATAGAGCTAGTTCTATATGCGGGAGAAGATAGTGCCAACTGACCATGATGGTCTCCAAAGAACCAGAGCAAGCTAGGACCTCACACACCCATGCATAGGCTGCTTGGTGCTTATTAAAGGCAGTCTCTGCTGGATTCTAGCAGGAGCTTTCTCCTGCCCCCGCTCTCTGCAAACAGTGCATCTTACGATGGATCTCAGATTTCACTCTAGTGATCACATACCATTTTTATTAAAATTATTACATTACCCCAACTGGTCATTGCTTGGTACTACTAGACAGCGTTTTTTTTTTCTGTCTGAGTGTAAGTTAGGTATTCACCTGTACTGTTGGAAAACAACAAAGCAAACCATTGCAGATTCTTGCTGTGCATTAGGTTCTGGTATTTCTGTGAGCAGCTACACTTGCATAGGTAGTTTCTGAGGAGCTCAGCTCTTGTAAAAATATTTCCCAGTGTGATACTATCATTTCTTAAATCTTCTGTGCTAGACTTGCAAGAAGGCCTCATACCCATTTCTGAAGACTATATTAAATTCTATAGTTCTACTGTTATTTCTCCAAGGTTTCAAGACCTGCTCTGACATTACCATACATTGCATTTACTCCAAGTAGTAGATAGTACAACTTCTACCACAACCTAGGGACTCTCTATTAGCATTATTAATTTGCTCTAACACTCTCAGCATGCTCTGACATACTGAACCGATGTACCTGTGCTGATGCCTTGGCTTGGGGCATTTTAAGCTTCCAGTACCACTTATCTGCATACATTACAGATTTACACTTGGACTAAGAGGGAGACCACCACCATTTTTTGGTCTCAAAATAATGACTTAAGCAGACATTTGCCTTTTTTTTTTTTTCTTTTTTCTTTTTTCTTTTTTTCTTTTCATCTTATTTTCAAAACCTAAAGCACTGAATACAAGGCTATCCCTTTAAGTGATATGGACACTCAGTGAATAAGTCAGATTAGTATTTTTCTAATCCAGAGCTGCAGCAGAAGGGGGACCTTGGCCTTCCTTGGGCAACTCCAAATACAGTATTTGAAGAAAGGCTGCCATAAGCCTAGATAGATACAGAAAAAGTTCTGCATGCATACACAGTATCTCTTCTATTTTTCTGTTAGGCTTTTGACAGATTTTAATGAGCAAAGTCAGTGGAAAGGAGGGTATGTCTGTGTGTGCAGTCTTTCCTAAATGCATCTGAATGAGCTAAAGAAACTTCCATACAATGCAAACCTGAACTGTATATCATTAGGGCATAACTATACATGTCAAAAGTTATAATGGTAGGAAGAGAATAAATGTTTAGTTTCCATAAATAATTTCTTACTTCAGTCGCATGACATAAAAAATAAAAGATACTCTTCAAACTCATAGCTGTATATGCTGAATTGATTCTAACTCAGGCTCTGCAGGTGATGACGATATTTCTGCAGTCAGAATTTGACCTGAACAGCCCCTCTTGTTCCCATGAGTGGGAAAGAGTACAAGGCATTTCCACAAGTGACTTTGAGTATGAACACTGCAACTTCAACGGACTATATCTGGACATTCTGCTAACTGTGCAATTTCTTGCATTTCATTTGGGCCATGACTAGTCAGACTGAAGGGCACAATAATATCAAGATTCTGTTTTAATCCAAATAACAAGGAAATTCCACATTAAAGCTCTTTTAGCTCAGTTGGCTTCTGTCTGCTAACTCTGGCATAAAATTGGAGTAATGTGCTAATAAATCAGGTCTTTCCATTTGTCACGTTTTCCTGCATTCAACAAAAATATTAAGCAGCAAGTGTTCTTTTGTTTGGTCTTTCTGACATCTCTGAGCTTCTGGGAAATAACTAGATTTGGTGACTTCTTCATTACACATGAAACTGACTGGCAAGAGCTATATTCATATAAATTGTTTTATAAAAAAGAAGAGCAAAAAACTTCAATGTGCTGAGTAGAGGGGAAGAATCACTTCTCTCCATCTGATGGCAATACTTTGCCAGATTTGTTTATATCATTTATACAGTACTTTGAGAATTTACTTTTTTTTTTTTTTTTTTTTTTTTTTTGTGTGTGTGTGTGTGTGTCTGAAACTCTTCATTTCAAAATACTACCTTTAACTGAATAATGGAAAATAACTTTCTGAAATTTATAATAGTGGACAACAAACACAGACCAGTCTCACGAAAGCCTATAACTGTTTTTACCTATCTCTGTTGTACATTAGCTCTCCCTTCAAATTTCTTAATCAATCCTAGACTTCTATTTCCTAAGATATATACTCCCATGAGAATAGAAATTAATTATGGTAAGATGTTATGTGTTGTGATGCATAAATGCAAGCATTTGACAATTTTGACTGTATGAACCCAGGAAGCTATTAAATGCAATTTGCAGAACAATAAGTGTAAGTTGTTTCAATTTCTTTTTAAACACTGAAGAAGCATACTGATATAAAGTCATTTATCATACTGGCACTGCAGACTATTCCTATGCCTAACAATATTTTACAGTATTTACTATCAACATAGATTTTTTTTACATGATTACTGTGTTATAAATCACCACCTCCTGTCTTAGGTATTTTACGTTTACAGCCAGTGTTTTGTCTTTTTCTGAGTATTTTAAGTGTTGTTACAGTTTCTTGTAATTAACGTTGTCACCACACCTATGGATGTACAAAGAACTGTAAACGTATGGATACAATCCACAGTACCAGCAGCACTGTCATCTAGTGGAGAAACCTAACATAGCACAGTACCAAAAAATGTGCTTCTAAACAATATGCTGGTGATTATATTATAAACTTGAAACAGAAAAATCTTAGTATAAAAGTCATGATCAATACATATTCCACATAAATGTATTCATCTATTTTATCACAATAATGTCAGGCTGGTGTTGATAGCACTTTTGTCCAAGACCTCAGACTCTGCATTTTAGTATTAATAATCTATGCTGCTGGCAAAAGTATTGTCTAAAGTCAAGAAATGAGGAAACTGAGGTCTGTATGCATTTCATATAAGGTCAGATGAAAAGACAACAGGGAAAGATAACCCATAAGGACTCCGGCCCCCTAAATCACGGCCTCTGTCCTACTTATTCCACTCACATAATGTCCCTTCATAGTGCTGTTCCATAGGCAGCTCTGGGTGAACTTACGGATAGATGAGCATGTAGAAAAACCTGAATCCCTACAGCCTACAGACTGATTTTAGCCTGCCCGACAGCTGGCCAAGAGGGTCAGGCTCCCTTGGCTGGCAGAACTATTTGTGAACCCTGCAGTTTATGACTGGAGAAACCTTTCCCTGGAGGGAATTAAGACTTTTGGACACTGTCAACATCACCATGATTTCTGTTGCAGAACTTCTCACCTAAATGGCTGGTAAAGGCTTGAAGACTATAACTCAAGGGAGAGAAATAGCAATGCATATATTGTCTTGGACTGGTCATATAATTTTTAATGCAATGCTGTCTTGTCCATCATTGCAACTTTGGAGATATAGCATAAGGACAAAAAAGCTTGTTCTGGGAAGGAAAGGCTCAATCCCATTTGCTGTTCTGCCACACTGCTTAGCTCCACTCATGGACACCGATGTTTTAAGGTTTAAAGCACCCATGGACAAGTAGGACATTAATGCCCCTTCCTTTAATGCCATGGTCAAAGCATAAATGAATTAGGACTTTTACCTTCTCTTCGTGCACTGGCTAGCACCCTTGCTGCAGATTTACTCATTACATGGACAACAAAAAGGGGACAGTTTACAGCATTTGCTATGGTAATTGCTCTCTGTGTTGCTTCAGCTTCGACTTCCTCTGGACGTGAGAGAATATGCCCTTCAGGACCAGTTATTCCCATTGACAGCAACTTCTTAGAATTCTGGACATAAAAAACATTTAAGAGTCAGTTAAAGTGCAACCATGGTGTCATGAACATGTAGCCAGCCAAATGGATCCTAGACCAGACACTATAGTTAGTTTGAGAAAGAACAAGTCAGTTAGAATATTTTCAATTTCAGAGGAGTTATTGTTGTGTTACCTGAAATACACTATATCTTTCAATAAACACAGATTTCAGAATAACTAAGACTTGAGAGAACATGGTCCACTGGCTTTCAGTGGTAAATCACTGCTTTTGAAAATCCTAATTCTGTATCAATTTGTGTATCAGAAATGATCATAGCCAGTAACTGAGATGACAATACTAACCCCTCTTTAGAAAAAAATTGAAAGATCCTTACTAAGTACAAAGCTACACATCAAGAGCCTCTTGAATGAGGCTCTGAGGTTTAAAGAGGCAAGATTTTGTTCCTATATTATTACAGGAGTTTATGCTTGGCTGATTTGGGATTACTTAGCAATAAATTCATTTCTGTTATGGGACATGGTCAAAGTCAAAGCACTTTTAACTAGAATAGTTGAAGAAACTCAAAGATATCAGACTGTACATGTACTCCAAGTGCCTCTACTTATCAGTGAGATATTAGCATCAAGTACAAAGTGAGGCTGTCCGTGCACAAAGGAACCTTGAACTTTTGTGCCCAGAGAAGCTTCCTCTGTACTTCTGGATTTGGTCCTGTTAGATGACATGACTATGTTTGGAGAGACCAGGTATAAGACCAGGTATCATACACCTGACATGTAAATGCTTGTCCAAGTGTTCCCCCTTCAACCTGGCCCATGGTCAGTCTCTGATGCTTTCTTCATCAGCCAAATATATATCATAGAATCATAGAATCATAGAATATCCTGAGTTGGAAGGGACCCTTAAGGATCATCAAGTCCAACTCTTGACACCGCACAGGTCTACCCAAATATATATTATATTGCAAGTGTGTATGTTATTCTGCAAGCATAACTCTCATTAGAACAGGTCCATTTGTTTCCTGTCTGTCCTGAACCCAATACTCCAGCTTAAAATTTCTTGGCCCACCACAAGCATCATTTGGGATTTTGGCCGAGATGTTTGTCTTTAGTTCCCTGGAAGTTAAATAGGGGAAAAAGTCTTTCCCTATGTTACAATGATCTATTGAAGTGCTTAGATAACTAGTTATATTCCTGAATTTGATGGATAAAATGATAAATACTTACCTGTGCAATCAGGTCACCATTCTCTGCATGGACTTGAGCAACTGCTCCAAGTTCCCTACAGTAGGAAAAGGCTTCATATAATTCCTCATCATTGAGCATGTACACATCTTTATAGGCCATAAACATCTTGAAGGAGTTGACACCCTTGTTCTCAACAAGACTTTTCATTTCTTCCTTCACCTGAAAGACAGTCAGCAATTCTCACAAAACAGCAATATAAAATTTTACCTGTTAACTTTCTACAAAGAAATTGAAAGTATGAACCAACAACAAGCCTTTGCAGAATCACAGAATCACAGAATTGTAGGGGTTGGAAGGGACCTCCAGAGATCATTGGGTCCAACCCCCCTGACAAATCAGGTTCCCTAGAGCAGGTTGCCCAGGTAGGCACCCAGATGGGCCTTGAATATATTGAAAGAAGGAGACTACACAATCTCCCTGGGCATCCTGTTCCAGTGCTCTGTCACCCTCACCGTGAAGAAATTCTTTCACATGTTGATGCAGAACTTCCTGTGATCCATTTTGTGGCCATTGCCCCTTGTCCTGTCCCCACAAACCACTGAAAAGAGGTTGGCCAAATCCCACAGAATCACAGAATTTCTAGGTTGGAAGAGACCTCAAGATCATCGAGTCCAACCTCTGACCTAACACTAACAGTCCCCACTAAACCATATCCCTAAGCTCTACATCTAAACGTCTTTTAAAGACCTCCAGGGATGGTGACTCCACCACTTCCCTGGGCAGCCTGTTCCAATGCCTCACAACCCTTTCAGTAAAGAAGTTCTTCCTAACATCCAACCTAAAACTCCCCTGGTGCAACTTAAGCCCATTCCCCCTCGTCCTGTCACCAGGCACGTGGGAGAACAGACCAACCCCCACCTCGCTACAGCCTCCTTTAAGGTACCTGTAAAGAGCAATAAGGTCACCCCTGAGCCTCCTCTTCTCCAGGCTGAACAAGCCCAGCTCCCTCAGCCGCTCCTCGTAGGACTTGTTCTCCAGGCCCCTCACCAGCTTCGTCGCCCTTTTCTGGACCTGCTCAAGCACCTCCATGTCCTTCTTGTAGCGAGGGGCCCAAAACTGAACACAGTACTCAAGGTGCGGCCTCACCAGAGCCGAGTACAGGGGGACGATCACCTCCCTAGCCCTGCTGGTCACACTGTTTCTTATGCAAGCATAAGATCCCATTGTCTCCTACACTTTAGGTATTTATAAACATTGATAAAATCCCCCCTCTCTGTCTTCTTTTCTCCAGTCTGAACAGACCCAGGTCTCTCAGCCTTTCCTCATAAGGAAGATGCTCCAGGCACAGTATCATATTTGTGGCCCTCTGCTGGGCTCTTTCCAGGAGATCCCTGTCTTTTTTGTACTGGGGAGCCCAGAACTGAACACAATACTCCAGGTGAGGCCTGACTGGGGCAGAGGGGGAGGATCACCTCCCTTGACCTGCTGGCCACACTCCTTTTAATGCACGCCAGGATCCCATTGGCCCTCTAGGCTACAAGGGCACACTGCTGGCTCATAGCCAACCTGTCGTCCACCAGGACCCCAGGTCCTTCTCCTCAGAGCTCCTCTCCAGCAGGTCATCCCCCAGCCTGTGCTGGTACATCTGGTTGTTCCTTCCCAGGTGCAGAACTCTACACTTGCTCTTGTTAAACCTCATTTGGTTTCTTCCTGCCCATCTCTCCAGTCGGTCCAGGTCTCACTGAATGGCAGCACAGCCTTCTGGAATGTCAGCCACTCCTCCCAGGTTTGTGTCATTGGTGTACTTGCTGGGGGTGGGCACTATTCCCTCATCAAGGTCATCGATGAAGATGTTGAACAGGACCAGACCCAGCACTGACCTCTGGGGAACACTGCTAGTCACAGGTCTCCAGCCAGACCCTGCACTGCTGATCACCACCCTCTGAGCTCGGCCAGTCAGCCAGTTCTCAACCCACCTTACTGACCACTCATCTATCCCACACTTTCTCAGCTTACTTAGCAGGATGTTGTGGGAGACAGTATCAAAAGCCTTGCTAAAGTCAAGGTAGATGATATCCACTGCTCTCCCCCCATCTACCCAGCTGGTGATGCCATCACAGAAATCAACGAGGTTGGTCAGGCATGATTTCCCCTTGGTGAATCCATGCTGACTACTCTTCATAACCTTCTTCTCTTCCAATTGCTTGGAGATGGCATCCAGAACAAGCTGTTCCATCACCTTTCCAGGGACAGAGGTGAGACTGACTGGCCCGTAGTTTCCTGTATCCTCCTTCTTGCCCTTTTTGAAGACTAAAGTGACAATGGCTATCCTCCAGTCTTCAGGCACCTCTCCTTTACTCACCCCTCAAACATATATTCAGTCCTAACAGTCCAAGTTGCACATTTAAAGGTTGATTTATACTATTCCTCTTGTATTAAATTGCTTCTCAAAGTATACAAACGAGCCCAACTATAGTGCAGATATTGGAGGTACAAACTGATTGGAAGGGAATGCTTTTTAAAAACTATAGTGAAGTATAATTTTATTCCAATGAAAACCTCCTGATATTGAAAACACTTTGTCCAATATCAACATCTATGTATCCAACCTATAACACAAAGCATGGAGATATGTAAAAATTTGATTTTCAAAATTGAAACCTAACAGTCTCCTGGCAAATCACAGTGACAGAAAGGTTCTTATCTTCTAGAGCTGTGTTCTAATGCTAAATGACACACACACAGCCCTTTGAAATATTTTGTCCCTAAACTAAACAGCTCCAAAACTCTATATGCAAGCCTGCTTTCTTTCCTATATGCACTTCTTGATAAGATTCCCTACTTCTTCTCAAGTTTGTGAAACAAAATTGTATATCCCAAGGAAGAAAGAAAGATATAGATTTTACCCAAAGGTTTCTTGTGCAGTTAGTTAGATACAACTATCTATTAACTAACTTTGTCTCTTCCTTCCCATCAAAATGATGGTGACAGTATTTGGTGTGCATCTATGATGCTCTTACAGTTTCCATGTGATTTTTTTGAAAAAGTAAAATGTTGTATTTAATATTTTCTCTAATAATATGTTTGGATCTTCCCAAGAAAGGTGAGAGATTAATAAAAAAAAAAAAAAAAAAAAAAAAAGAAAGAAAAATGTGGGGATTCACCTGGGAGAGGGGTGGGAGCATTAGCTTTAGTGGAAATTATCAAAAAAGTAAATACTGGACATAAGACCCTACTCTGGCATAAATGTGGAAGCAAAAGGCATTTCTTTTTCATGTATTTTCTTTATCACAAATTGCTAATACTAAAGGAAGGCATTCTACAGAATGTATGATTATAACAAAGACTTCAAAGTCTGAGGATTTAGTAGCAAATGGGAAGGGTATGATATACCAAACTCCTCAACTACTTTATCCAGGTCTTTTATGGCTACAAAACATCAGAACTTTTATTTTTTCAGTCTTGGCTTTAAAAAGCAGAAGTTAAACTTCTTAACACAAAACAGAGCATTTAGCTGATTTACACTTCCCTAGTTTGACTAGAATTTTCAGTGTAATTCCACTTTTCTCTAGTAAGGCTATTTCAAATGCTTATTCCTCAGACTTCATTGGAGAATTTATTGCATGCCTTTGCTTTAAGCTAGAACTTGGAGTCAGTCTGTTTAGTGTTTAGCGCACAGAATACCAAAGATGGAGTGTTTGCAGAGTGAAGGCTTTGGTTTACGTATTTTAAAAATAAAAAATTAGAGGAAGTAGTCATACTTCATACTTAAAAATGGAATTTACTAAGTATATTTCTGACCGATGCAAGTTCTCTAAGTGGTCTTGTATAACATCAGTCAAGTACATGAAAAGTTCATTTCCTCAGTAGAGCTTTCAGGCAATCAGCAAACATTCACACAATGAGGATGATTCTCCCATACTGAAGTTCCAAAAAGATTTTCTGGATAATCTCACATTTAAGAAATTCTTGCCTCTGATTCTGTTTTACTTTAAGGAAGTATTACTGCATACACTCAGGAATAAAATTCTTCCTTTGCAAATAAAATTAATTGCCACATTTTTCATATATACCCTTATTAATACACCGTCCCTACCCCAAACCCGAGACTTAAGATGAATGTAGCTTATTGAGTATTCAGGTAAAATAAAAACAAAAGCCCTCTTGTCCTTTTTGGTCTGGCTGGTCTTAACTTTGCACAACCTGCTTCCTTTTCCTTTAACCTCATGTAATATTATCCACAGATGTAGGTTATCTGCAGACTTTTCTTTTCAAATACACATACTTTTTATAAAGTGTGGACAATTCCAAATGTAGTTTGCACATACAAAAACAGGTTAACTATAACACTGTAGGCAACTAAATTTACCACCTGAGGACTTAATCAAGGCAGATGTGGTACGAATTCAGGGAATAGATAACCATGTTTGTATCTACCTTGTTGCTCCACCATGTAACTGCCACATGCAATGAATAATCACAGCAGACTTTCGGGTCTGCCCAGCTTTTCCACAAATCAAAAGCTTCAATAAGAGAGGAGCCTTTTTGAGGAATGGCAAAGTCGATGATCATAGTGGTGCCTCCCGCTACAGCAGCCTGAAAGGAAAATAGTTAATATTTAGCAATCAGTGAAAAAAATGCATAGTTCCTCCTACCCTCTCTGATTCCCTGTCTAACAGTTACATATTGATACACTGAAAAGCCAGAAGTCAATGCAGTTTTCTTGAGTGAAGTCTGAACTTGCAAAATGATTGTTGACATTAATTTTGGTTCCTTTGAGAAGGATGTTCATTTGAGAAGGAAGTTTTTGCACTTATAATCCTATCAAAGATTTAGAAATGAATAAGCAGCGTGCATCAGTGAGTATTCTTAAGAGGATGGGATCACAGAGAAAGAACACCAAAAGACCACAAACAACTTGAGATATGCTTACTCAGAGTCTACTTAGTTGAAAAAACAAGCCCGTGTAACAAAACAGCATTAAGGAACAGGTACACAATGGAAAAAGTAGTTTATAAATCCAATATGAGAATCCCCAAATTCCTGAACTCCTAACTACTAAACTCCTAACACCAGAAGGATTTAAAAAGTGTTTTGAAATTATTATTTTTTACTGCAGGGTACTATTTTGGAAAACTGCACAGCAGATTTCCAAAAAGGCCAAGATATTTACAGTTTCCATATAGATATATGTAAGTATATAAAATCTTATTTTATATTAGTTATGAGGATAAAATTGCTTTTTAATGAAGAACTTTCATTCTTCTTTACAGACAACTGAATTCTACGTTTTCTTCCTTTGAAGGCACTCTGGTAGTCACTGTCACAAACCACATCTTGGGCTAGGGGAAATGGATACAATAAGGCAATTTCTTTGTTGTAATTGTTGCTCTCTTTCAAATTAGTCAGAGAAATTGTCTTATTGCTCTGAACAACATCCCTTTGCAAAACAGGTATTCAGATCAAAACACACACAGTTTAAATTCATGCTACTTTATTCTATTTCTAAATCAATCCTCCTTTCTCTAAAAGACATTTGTTTGGCTCTGTCTCATTAAAGCTCATAAATCCTTCCTTATAAAGTTCTAATATTTCTTTTAATTAAGAAAAAATATTTGGCTTGCCCCCATGCAAGTGATTTATTTATTTATTTATTTATTTATTGTAACAAATTGTTTTGTATATTTCAAATAATTGTCTTAGCAGTCAGGAGTGAAATTGTAAATATGTCAGTATATTTAGAAAAAAAAATGGAGAATGACAAATATTTGTGATTCTGTGATGAATTCAACAATACATTGCCTCCAAGAAAAGTTGTTCAAACTTCAATTTTTTTTTTCCAATAAAACATCTTGGTTTCTTAATTTTTAAGTAGGATTTAAACTTCAAGAGTATTTGTAAGCTTACAGGAAAAAAAAAAGTCACAGGTTCCACAACTCCTACCAAAGTATCATTTTTCCTATAACATTTATAAATAGAAGTATTCCATGCCTTTATTTATTCAACTGAATGGACAAATCTTAGCTTATCACTGTGTTCATTTCTGTGATAGCTGGAACACAACTTTGTCTCTATGATTTTCCTGCCAAGATATTTTTTAGATAACAACCTTGGGTAAACAACTCTGAACACTTTCCACACTTTGACCTGGGTCAAAAATCTAATCCAATATCTAACTTTGTGACATCTGATCACTAGATTAGATCTAGAATCTTCCATTAGTCACCCAAGTGACTAAGGACATACTGTTTTGTGTATGCAGGCTGTGTTTTAGAGCTTCTGTGCCAAATGCCTTCAGTGGAAATAATTATTCAGAAAAAAACTACATGCTAATTCAAATTATTACCTTCTTTTTGCAAGTTAGCAAGGAATTCATCTCCCCTAATTTGGGATTTCATAGCATGGGCACCTAAATTTGAGTTAGTCCAAATCTTTGATTTTCTTAATGTCAATGGAGGCACATTAAAGAATGGTCTTCAAAGAGAAATAAAGGATTGTTGCACAATAAATAAATAAATAAATAAACAAACAAATAAATAAATAAATAAAATTATATGTTTCTGAACGCTAAGTCATGTAAATTAAGTATTCCAGAAATCAGAATTCAGCCAGGAAACCTAAGTTGTGATGTCTGTAGACAAGCAGAACAGACATTGTGGACTTGGGGTTTCTTTCTATCCATTTATCACAAAAAGCAGTGTGAAGACCAAAATCTGATTGTGGAAGCCATTTCCATAACTAAAATGTGTTGTGAGGCCCATATAATAGATTCCTTTGTTTCTACCAGATAGCTAAGGAAGATACTGAGCGCGGGGAACAAAACTGCAATGATCAATTTTAAAATCCTTTTCCAGCTGTCAGTTCTGGAGGTGGAGATTCAGTGGTGTATTTTCTACCTTATTTTATGTTTGACTTGTAGAGACATGGTATGTTTGGCAGAGAAGCCATTTACCTATGGTAGAAAAGATCTGCTGTGATGGACAAAATATTTTTTGTCAAAGTTTTGCTGAATAATTACACCCTATTTTAATGAGTTACCATAACTTCCCTGTGCATTCAGAATAACAATTCTAGTCCTTAAAGCTATGCAGTGCAAAATATTTCTATTCCAAATAACAGCAGCAACATCAGCAGATCTATCTTGAATTGGAGTAAATACTGTTATTGAAAGAAGCATGACAGCAATTTAAGGATAATATACAGGTCATTTGTATTTCTCCCTCCAGTACTCTGGGTGACACATCAAGAAAAAAATAAAAATCCTTGTTAGAGCATGAAAATATACAATTAATCCACTTAGACAGTCCAGCTCAAACCCTTATAACATGACAGGGCAGGAAAGAAATGAAATCTCCTGTGGAAGAATAGGGTCAATCTAAGCAGGACTGCAAAAGGCTTGGAAGGCTTTAGTGGTTTCCACATCACATCATTCATTAAAGTGAGTTGAATTTAACTTATTTCAACTATTTTAAAGAGGCAAGTAAGTATTTTGCGCAACAGAAAAAGATCAGTGAAAACTATTTAGTTAGAAGGGACACATTTTTTTCTCATTCTTAGCAAACCTCAGTTCTGCCATGAGAGGGGCAGGTTATAACAGGCTCTCTGAGGATGCTGGCTAACAGACAAGCCATTTGACATGGCAATGTGGTCCCTTCTGTGGGCAAAGGATTTCAGCCTGTACAGCAAAGCACTTAAAAATAGCTTACAAATTTCAGGGAGCTCTTTATGAGTATCTTTACTGTATAGAGATGATGCTTTTTTGATACTATTAACTAATATACTGCAGGTGATATAATGATATCAGCTAAAAATTTGAGAAAAGAACTCTAAGCACTTAAGTGGGAGAAATTAAATACTTTTAGAAAGCATATTTGAACTGGATGTTCACTGAGACAGTAAGTAGAGAAGTGAATGAGAGATGAAAAACTCGCATTCCCCCAAGCTAACAGAGGAGAAAGATCAGATTACCACAGAAGTGTTCCCAGCACACCGGGGGAGTTAAACTGTTGCTTTAGGTTAACCTTTGATCAGAAAAGTATGAAGCTCCTATGAAGGCATGTTGTATTTGGCATGGTGACAGCCAAGGTAAATGAGTGTTCTTTACACTTGCTACCTGCAGATAGCAAGGTCTCTGAAGGAACCCAAATAACATGCTGGTGGAAGGTAGACCTCTGGGTACCCTGACAACAGCCCAGGACAGCAAAAATTGCCTGTGCTTGATGGATACTCTTTCCTCTCTGTTAGCATTAATATACATAATCAGCAGATACATATAGATCTCCAAGAAAGCCCAGATGCACACATAGACATGCATATGTGCACTAACATAGTTACACACACCCACCTTTGTGCCTGTATGGAAGTCATCTTTTGACTTGCTACCCATAAAAGGGAACTGCATGTGTGTATGAGTATCGATGCCTCCGGGGATCACCAGCTTGTCAGTTGCATCCAGCACGGTGAGTCCAGTGGGGGGCTCGGGGTTTAGGTTTGGTCCCACTTGCTGCACAATTCCGTCCTCCACGTACACATCAGCCACCACAGACTGGTCATCATTCACAACTTTTCCCCCTTTGATGAGAAGTCTCTGCTTTGACATAGGAGCCTAGAAGATGGTGATAAGACTCAGCTCAGAAAATTGCTCTTGCCAGAGAGCACTTCACTGCCCACCCTTCTCACAGAGCCGTGTGCTATCTGAAAATGGCCCTAAGCACACAACACACAGGGTTATTTAAACAGAAATCAGAGGAATTGCTCCCTTGGCCTTTGGCAGCTCCACCTACCTACTGCCTTTGGGGAGGCACCAGTGACCAGTGGCGTGCAGTGAGCTGAAGCAGACAGCCTGCCTCTGGCCATTTCTGCTGTAGTTCTCTTTACAGGAAGGGGGAGGCAGGCTTTCGGGAGAGTCCAGCTGGTTTCTCATGGCACTGGCTTGCAGCCCTGCCCTGTGCACATTTGAAACATGATGGGCCATTTGGGAAATCGGGCAGTTCACGGATTTGTGATGCCCAAAGGTGACCGTAGCTCTATGTGGTGGTGTTTGAGCACCCAAGGGTGACATGAGCTCTCTGGCTGGGGAGCCCAAGGGTGACTTGAGCTCTCCATGGAGGTGGCTGAGGAGCCTGTGGGACCGAGCACAGGGGCCTTGAGAGCCCAGGGCAGCAGGGACCAAGCTTTACTTGAGTCTCCACAGCCCAATGTACTGGGGGCAACCTGAGTCCCCTCCAGAGGACATAAGCCATCAGCAGCCGCTGCCAAATCATGTTTTAGAAGATACTCTAGGGGATGGGCCCACAACCCTGGGGACCCAAGCACAGCTCCCCCCCAAATGCCGGTACGCAAACACAACGGTCATTGGCAGGGGAAGAGGGCAGCCCTTGGGGGGGGGGGGTTTCTGGGCACCAAGGCCTCTCCTCACCTCAATCGCTGGGGGCGCTTGGCTGCCGTCAAAGGACCACATGAAAACCATCTTCCGGTAGCTGTTGCCTTGCGCCATTATGCCTGCTTCCCCTGTTGTCCCTGCTTCCCCTGTTGTCCCTGCTGTCCCCACCAGCTGCGTTCAGAGTGGCCGCTCCGTGCTCTCCCCCCACCCACCCTGCATTGTTGCCCGTACAACTGCCAGCGGGCCCCGCCTGGCCATGGCCCATGGCCCCATCCTCTGGGTCCCGTAACTGGACCTTGGCCAGCACACAGGGCTGGTGGTGGCCCCTTGGGCTGGGAGGGCCACAGGAGGGAAAGAGAGACTTTGGCGAGTTTTTTTGGGAAAAGGGCTGTCATGAGCCCAGCTGGAAGGGCAGCTTATGCCTTGGCCCAGAGGGAGAGGCGAGAAAGTGAAAGTAAGGTGGGGCAAAATGATCTTAAAACTTGGACAAAGAGAAAAGGAAAGAACCACAATGTAACTATTTACAAATGCTGTTACTGCCTTACAATTGTTTTGCATCTCATGTCTGTTTTGTTTTTAATTTCCTGTTCCCCATGGACATAACAGTGCCTCCTGGATGCAGTATCCTCCCTGCACCTTAGCTTTCTCTGCCCTTCATTTTCAGCTTGCATCCTTCCTTCTGTCCTCAGCACAAGATAAATTCAAATGTACACCACGGGAGAGGCACAGTCCTGAGGACACCTTGGAAGAGGACAAGAGATTATCTCTAGCATGGCCTGTCCTGCACTGCCCCAGGGACACCTGCTGTATGGGCCTTCCCACTTCTCCAGTAACACAGGGTGGCTTACTTAGCAGCAACGCTGCTTCACTGTGTCCCTGAGCCGGCTGAGCACGAGCATCTTCATTCCCTTGACCTCCTTCAGGCCAACGATGATGCCTTCAAAAGACAGAATATTGTCTATGAGGGCCATGCACACATATGCCACCAAAAAGATTAGACAAATGAAATGCGATTTGGCACGCTACAAAGTGCTCACCTTCCCATTGGCATGACACCTTCCTTCTCCCAAGTGGGTAGGAGAGCAGTACCAGAAGTTTGCTTTTGTACCTGCTTGTCCCAAAACGTCTCCTCTTGTGCCTCACCTTTGTGCTTTCAGGACAGACACCATAGGGGTTCACTGCATCACACAGCAATAGTAAAGGCTAAAAATCATTTAGAAAAGCAGAGCAGAGAATAAGAACAATAGAAAGGGAAATTCCCCAACACTCCTGGGGCTACCTGTAGAGCACCAAATGGGCAGGAAAGGGTAACCTGCATCGACCATGTCATCTGTATTTAAAGTTGGTAAAATGACAGTGATGAGAATTCAGACAGCAACACTGGCTCAATAATTATAATGTTATCAATGAGCCAGAAACCTTTGAGTTATTGCTATATGATTAGTCAGGTGAAGAACAAGGGAAGAAAGGCCCAGGAAGAAGTCAAGTTATGGTCCTCTAAGGCAGGAGCTGTGACTACTAGAGAGTAAGGAAAGAAAATATGTCCAGGTGGGCACTGAAGTGAGATAATGGGTATAATTCGAATCTCTGCTGCTGCTGAGACAGCAAATCCATTTCTCCCACTGTGCAGATGGGCACCTGAATAATTGGGTTGCAGGGGATCTGATGGATGCCTCTCAGACACAAAAGTTTCACTTTACGTAAATGTGGTGACATTTGTTAACCAAGGACAGAGGGTTGCAAAGACAGGGGTTCATTCCTTGGGTGCCCATGGGGTACAGCAGTCAAGCTCTCATGCCTGCCCCACTGAATAGTTAATGATTTTGAATGGAACAGTGTCAACAAGTTAAGCATTTATTGGCATAAACTTCATGCAGAATGTCTCCACTCAATGCCCAAACAACCAATTGAAAATGGTCAATTTTCCTAGTATTTCTCCCTGGCCAATGAATATTTAGCTATTTCTACAAAACGAATTTCTAGATGATAGAACTGGTTCATCACCTCCAAGTCTGCTTCTGGGGTAGTGGTACTGGTGAGCTGTTCCTGCTTGAATTCTTCCAGACAGAGCAGAGGGAAATTTGAAGACAGGCCCACCACATCACAGCATGCTGTGGTAAGCTTTCAGGATATTTGTCTCCCTTTTTTGTGTGTGTTGTGCAGGGAAGAGCTGAGGACACCTAGAAGCATGGCTCAAAATCTTACTCAACTCTAGAGCTCCAACTCTTGAGCTCCACTTCCTCTCCTGAGATCTACCCCTGGCTAATTTAGGCTTTGTGGATCCTGCTCTTAAGCATATAAACCTTCCTACCTGTAACTCCAAGTCTAGCTCAAAGCTGCTGATCACACAAACTGGCAAGGAAATTAAGAGTCAAGACATTATACTGTTGTGCATAAGAAAACTGAATCTATCCCATAGGTGGTTTTGAACACATTAAATAGATAATGACATTCTGTCTAAGCAGTCCTTTTATTTTGTCCATTTGGACAAACAAGATAATCTTGCTTCAGCTGCATTTATGTAAATTTGGTAAATATTTGATATTTCAGAGCTCATCTGTCCCTGGACAGAATGGCCTGAAATATCACTTGTGGGATAGAAATAATTCCTGTAATACTGTGAGAAGACAACTGGCTGTGTATTCTTAGTTATCATTGAGTACTTGCTGCTGCAACAGGGACTTAGGCCCCTGATTGGCATTGCAACCTTCACCCACAAAACATTTTACTCTTACTGCCCTTCACTTTGCACAGCTCAATACAAATCTCTGTTTTGTAGTCAGTGCCCAACTCTGCACTATGCAGAGGAGCTTCCTGTTAAGTAATGTTTGCTCATCCTAAAATATCACATAGTAATTCAGTCATTTGAGAGACTTTGCAAAAAGCCATCCATTGCAACCTTGAACTTACATCTTAGGCTAATGTTTTTGTGGTCTGCAGCAAAGCAAATAATCCTGTAAAACTCTACAGGGGAATGAGTGTCCTGATTAGAGTGGCTATCATAGAAGTATGATCAAAGAGACTTTTAAGTAACCTAATAATTAATTTAATTAAGATAAAGAACCCTGAAGAAAATCAGTCCTTGTCTATTATTTACTAAATAATTCAGCAAATTAAAGAATAGGTTTGCAAGAAACAGACAACTGAGATTGGGAACTTCCTTAAGACTTACAGGATGTCACCTACAAGTCATTTATAATGAAGACAATCTATTCTAAATCTTCTGAGACATACGCTTCTTCCCATGGAGACTTTTAACTTCTACCTCCCAGCATTACTTATTCATTTCTATGTTCTGGTGTAATTACCCCATCTTACTTTTATCCTCTGTTTCTGTTTTCACATCCTTCCTATGACAACCTATGTCTGAAAAGCGCTCTTACCTTCATGCACTCTTTATCTCTTTCTTAGCCCCAAAATTTTTACTGTCATTGAGCTTCAAATAAAAGATGGCAAAGCAGAGATGTATCTCAAAATCCAAGAGATACAAACAGAATTTGGGACAAACAGTGAAGATGCTTTGTTAAGGGAACTAGAGACTGATGTTGAGTAGTGGACAAGCCCAGCTAATGAAGATTATTGATCGTATTTACCGTTTTTGGCAACTTCCCTCCATTGAGAACAGACTGGATCATGAACCAGATTTTCAATGCAAGAAAATTAACAGAAAGGATACCACTTTCAGTGAACTTTACCAGCTGTTCTTACTGAATCTTCTACACCTTGAGAAACACCAAAAAATTATTTCTGCATTTATGTTGACAGACTTTTAGAAGCATGACTATTTTGTCACAAAAGTATGAATTCTGTTAATTGTTCTGCCATAACTCTGTAACGCCACAAGTGAACAATGCTGTGACATATCTGAGATTGCTGTTCTGAACTCAGACACCTGACCCTGCTGGGTAACACCTACAAACATATTTTTACTTTGTGGATCTTTTTTTCTTACTCTTTTAAACTAGCTTCATTTATCCTTTACATTTTGCATAAGAAAACATTATTTGCTAGGAGGGCCCCACTGAACCAGAACACTTATTCTGCTTTATTTTGGGCTGGTCTGTGTGTTTTCTGACATTGCTCATCTCCAATTACAACCACATTGCATAACATTACAGATTATAAATATTCCTTTAGACATTCTGGCCATTCAAAATCAAAATACAGTGACTTACCTCTTCATATTTATTTTTCGCCTCCAGCCTTCCACCCCTTTACCTCTCACAGAAGCAGTATACAGGGTGACTATAATAACCTTTCAAACAAAGCAAGCGAAGAAAAGTTCTTTCAGATTGTATGTTTTCTGTTGACTTGGACAATTTCATGCAATGTGGTCACATGGAGGACCTAGAGCTGAGAGCTAAGTTCTTCTGCAAGATTTCGCAGGGGAAGATATTAGAAAATCAGTACTGTATTAATCAGAGATTTGATCACTCCCTTTAAAATCACTACGAAAAAAATCACTGCAACAAATTAGCCTCATACAAATATGGATTTTATTTACAATTCTCGAAATTCTCAATTAAATCCAACTTCAGTTTAATGTGTAGCATTTATCCTTTAAAACAAATCAAACATTGTATTCTTTTTACATCTGCAATATGGAGTCCATAGGTACATGCTATTTGGGGTATCTAATGGAACCACTTTAGATCACTTTACATATGTATGTAAGGTATTCTGTGAAGACTTCTTCTTCAAAATGCATCTGCCTCAGTGACAAACATTTCTGTAACCACTTTCTAATGATAATTCGTTAGGAAGGTTTAAAAACCCAGTATTTTATACCAGGACATACTGTTCACATGTATTTCAGGGTGTATTACCATGTTCATATTGCAAAATTGCCTGCTCCATAAGCAATGCCACTGAAATCAGACTAAAGATTACCCGCAGATTTAGATATTATTCAATGTGAATAAAAATGGCCATTGATGACTTTTACTTGGGTATGTGGAATTATGGGCCAATCTGTACCTGAACTGGTACCAGCGTGATGTGATCTGTTCTGAAACTTGAAACCGCATGGGTTATTATAATAAAATCTTTTACAACTGTATTGCACATAAGCTCCTCAAAAGCACAAATCTACATAACTGTGTCCTGAACTCAGATTTTACCTACTAACTCTTGTGAATTAAATCAACCAGATGGTAAAATTACTTATTTTTCTCATCCCAGTGTCTGTGAATGAAGAGAAGAGGGAGAAGATATATACACTTTGGAATCCATTCGGTTATTTGTTTTTTCTGCATGTGATTTGTACTTCAGAGATGAGGATTTTTAAAAAGTAAAATAAAAAGCCAGACAGACCTCGGATTTATCTTTAAAAGTACCTCAAAAACATAAAAAAAATTCAATTTAATTTTGATACGTATTAAAACATTTTAGTCAGTTCTGCCTGACAGTATAACACGACAGAAATGCACAAGACTTTAAACATGCTTTAAAATGACATTCAACAAAGTATTTAAAATTTAATAAATAGCATACAATCACACACAAATACATTTCATACTGGATCTTTAAGCCTACTAAAAACAGACTGGCAAAGAATAAATAAAACAGTAGTTGACATTTTTGTTTTTAAAAGGTGTAGATTCTTGTTGTCAAGCCAGTAGCCACGTATTAACCTGCTTATCACAAAATTGGAAGTTATGAGCTTTTTCCATTGATCTGTTTTGCTCCAACATGTAGTATCATAAAAAAAATACACTGAAAGGGATTTTTTTTTTTTTAAACAACCAGTCTGCAACCAAGTAAACCAGTTCTTTTAAATACAATGAATAAATAGGGAATTAGTAAAGCAAATTCGATTGCAACAAAAATGCAACACCCCAAGAAAAGAGCCATGGGAAATATATAGCCATTGCAATATTAGACAATAATAGTACTTAAAGTGATAGTGCTTGTGCACTAAGCTCATTTAGAGACCTTAATATGATTTTAGTGCAAATCCCTTGAGTCCAAACAAGCTTTATACCCTACAGTATTAGGGAAAGATCTATTACCAGTTGGAACTTACTCTGTAGTGTATTTGTACATATCGGATATTTAAGGAACTAACACATATTGTAATATCTTCGGCCCTTTTTTACTTCAAATTGGAAAGACTAACGACTGGGGATTTTACATACTAATTGGCTGTACCATATTAGACTGCAGTTTAGGAAAGTCAGTGCTATAAAAGCTTTTGCCATCAGTTTATCTATTGTATCTAAATTTCACAAATCATTGCATTTTGTACTTCTGAAAAAATGCTCCTGGAGAAAGTTTCTCCTCCCTTTAAATAAGTTCACATTATAATGAAATTCAAGAATATTTAGACAAAATGTATAAACTCAAAGAAAAGTACATATTTTACATTAACAATCCTTACCAGCATTTAGTATATTAAGTTACAAGTATGTTGGCAATAATACAACAGAGTCAATTCCTAAAGGAAAATAATTCTGTACAAATTCACCTGTTAATATGGGGTTAAACAGGCAGCCAAATAAGTCTTGAGCGGCCATGTTTCTGTTTTGAACTACAGTACCAGGATAAACTAAATTTGAAACTAACTGGGATAACTTCGGTTTAAAGAGTAATCAGATTATACTGGATACACATACCATGTATTCAGAGCCATTAAACGTTCACTCTAATAGTTCCATAAAGTCATCCAGTATAAGAAATGTTTAATCAACCACACAGTTGCTAAAATAGTTTTAACATAACGTTGTCCTGGATTTTTTTAAACTAAAAACTAGTTTTAACTGTGAAGTACAAAACAATGACAGATATTGCTCCAACTTGTACACAATCTTTCCTAAACAATCCGTACCTAGCAGAGTAATAATGCCTCATCGTCACTAGTTTCATTTTTCACTGTTGCTTCTAAGCAAGTGTCAGGTATCTGGGCAGTGTGTACGATGCCACAGCTCTCACAGGGGCCATCTCGATTGCATGACCTTACACCGTGATGTGTTGCACTGTAAGGCTGTCTAAGCCCTGGTCCTTGATCTGAGCTGAGATCAAGTAGAGGTCTTGAACAGTCATTCATGTCAAAGTCTGATGCTACATCAGAGACTGGAATTAACATTTCAACATCATCATCCTCTTCTCTTCCACTTACCCCATTATCAAGCTGTCTCAAAGGACTTTGGTTCTGATTCACTGAGCTCGATCTCCCTAACGTAAAGCGTACCCAGCGTAAGCCTTGAGTCATACGACTTAGCGCGCTAGTGAGCTGGTGACGTGCAGGGCTTGTGCTTGGGGGCTCTACGCTTGCCGCTTCTCTTCCGCTATCCGTGTTACCACTACTGCCGCTCTGAGCAGAGGAGCTCCCACATGCTCCTACTGTTGCTTCTATTGCTGTTGCAGGCGGGACTTTCTGAGGCAAGGTGGCAGCAACACCACCGACTGCTCCTGCTGTGTCTCTTCTTTCATTTTCTGTATCTGTATCATCAGATTCAACTGAAAACAGGCTTCTGTGAGTATTACTTCTTTCAGCTTCTCTGCTAGTACTTTGACTGGCAACATCATCTCCATCTGCTGAGACCAGTGCCAGTGATCCAGAATGACGTGACCTTGCAAAATTAAAAATTCGATTCCAAATGTTACTTGATCTGCCAGCAATAGGAAGTCTGATGGAGGTAAATCCAAGCTGAGATCGCACTGCCAGTCTCAGGTTTTCCAGAACCGAAGCCTAAATGAGAAGACAAACAACAATGAAGTATTGACAATACGCTGGCACTGTTCACACCAAGGAAGAATGACAACTATTGTGCCCAATGGCATATTATCACAAAGGTTAAATGTAGAGTCTTAAATATTAAAAAAAAAAAAAAAATCAGTCTTTAATATTAAAGATCTGGTACTTGTAGCAATAGGTTATTTAGGTTATTTGAAACAAAGTGGGTTTGAAAGAAGCCTAGATTCTCTTGAGGAGAAAACATTATGGCTAGGGAAATTAAGAGAAAATATGTACAGAAGAAAAAGGGGAATAAAAAAGAAATGGAGTATATAAGGTACATTTTTGTCCAAATGAGGACAATGACCTCTAAAGAAAGGCAAAGTGAAAAAAGATGCACTATAACCTGGATACGGAACACTGATTACAGAATAGTAGAGTCACAAATCCAGTACAGAAAGTATGGTACAGCAGGCATGCAAGATCCTTTACATACAGTCTTATCAAGAAGATAAAGTAGTCTCTGTGGACTTCAGAGGAAGTATGTATTAAAATGCCTCAAAAAGTTTGGGATTTAAAGAAGAAATCCTCCAGAAACTCCTCAAGATTTACCAGATGTGACCATTTGTTGCCAACTATCATGGGGCTGCTTAGAGTAAAGATTAAATTAAATATCCTCTCCAGCAGAGATGCTTGTAGTTTTTTTCCCCCCATTCTTGCATAATCATTTAATTCCAGTTTCAAGATGCTTTCATGCTTCCATTTAATTAAAATTATCTTATGTGTTCTAAATCACACATTTCTCAATTTTGGTATAAATTTTCTAGTCAGTTACGGAACAATACGTGCCTGAATTTTTCTGCTTAAAATCTTGTGCAACTTCTAAGTTGTAAGGTAACATGATCATACTAACATCTTACTCAAAATTAGAGAAAATAATGCCTCAGCTAAGTAGCTCGTTTCTCAGAAACATTAGGGCAGAAAATCTGCCAGATGTCCACGGCTCTGGAAGTACTCATTGCTGCATTGAATTACAGGATAAAATCCATATTCACATCTTTTTAATGAAGATTATTGCAAAAAAAAAAAAAAAAGAATATTAATCGGAATAGCCTTTTTTTAAAAAAAAAAAAAAAAAACACAAACCTAAGCTTAACTTAAAATGTATGTATGCATTTCACTTTGTTTACAATGAACTTCAGTGTCTGACACCATCTTCAACTCCCTTCCATAGTCCTTCAGATGCCACAGGGCATCCAACAGTATCCAAATAACACTTTCACATACTTTCATCTGCCTCTTTCCTTCCAGTAATTCATAGAATGACATTTGCATTCAAGCATGTAAATACATATGTTCAGTAGCCTTACTTTCAAAAGGTACTGGAGAGACTGCTCCTCACCCTCGAAAATCCAGTGCTGAAAGCACTCATCAGCTTTATACACAAAGCATTATATACAAATCAAAACAACCAAGGAACTTACTAACTTTCTTTCATTGTTCGAAACTGTTGTACATGCATCAGTATTTTTAAGGAGTATGAAATCACGGTGACATTGGAAGTCTAAGAAGCAACTACATTTTGCTATGTGTTACTATGGAAGATGGTCACTAATTCCATTACATTTGAATTAAAATAAAACGAAACAAAAAACTATACCCAGAACAATTATGACTAGCTAGTTCAATTTAACTCGACTGAAGGTAAAAGAAAATTTCTGTAACTGCATAGCTTTTTAAAAGTTTCAGTAACAACCTCTGACTTATAGCCACTACATGTCTGATTCTTCAGAATTGTCCTTTCTATCAGGAGATTTGATTTCAGTAAAAACCAAGATATTTAGGCAATCATTATGGGGTTTCATGATGAAAAACAGGTTTGAGTAAACTAAGTTTGGATTATTCTTAAAAGATTCTTATAATTCTGAAAGTCTGGATTATTCTTAAGTATGTTCACATACACCAAATCTGAAAAACCCATACAGGGTCGGCATGTGCAGGAAACATGGTTTTGTTCCAAGTTGCCTGTACCAGAGGTATTAATCTGGACATAGTGTAAATGCTATCTTAACAGACTTTCTTGGCCAAGCCCTACTTTAGGAGACTTGTGAGAATAGCTGCATCTCAAACTAGTGAAGTTTAATTTCTTTTGAAAAAAAAGTTCTTTGAAAAGTTGTTCTCTTTTTTTTTTTTTTTGTTAAGTCACCTTTAAGTATTGAAAGGCAATGCAATGAAGTCTGCCTAGAGCCTTCTCTTCACCAATCTGAACATCCCCAGCTCTCTCAGACTTTCTCTATAGGAGAGGTGCTCCAGCCCTCTGAGCATCTTTGTGGCTCTCCTCTGGACCTGCTCTAACAGCCCCACATCCTTCTTGTGCTTGCACTCCAGGTGGGGACTCATGAGGGCAGAGTAGAGGAGGACAATCATCTTCCTCCCCTGCTGGTCACTGTTGATGCAGCCCAGGATGCAGTTGGACTTCTGGGCTGCAAGCACACACTGCTGGCTCATGTCAAGCTTTTTGTCCACCAGAACCTTCTCAATGACTTCTCCCAGACTGTCCTCATGTCTGGGATTGCCCTGACCCAGGTGCAGCACCTTGCACTTGGCCCTCTTGAACCTCATTGGGTTCACATGGGCCCACTTCTCAAGCTTGCCCAGGTCCTTTTGGATGGCATCCCTTCCTTCTGTGGTATTGACTGCACCACTCAGCTTAGTGTCATCTGCAAACTTGCTGAGGGTGCACTCGATCCCACTATCTATGACACTGATAAAGATATTAAACAGCACTGTTCCCAAAAGAGACAGCCGAGGGACACCCTTAATTTCAGAAAAAGAAGACAGCAAGCCAAATCTGTAAGAGTACAGAATTTGTTTTAAGCAGAAACATGATAACCCATCCAGTGAGAATCAGTGATTCTATAGCATACGTTATTAGCATTCCTTACAAAGCTCATGTTCTTACAAAAACATTTCATTTAGCCCTAGAAAGAAGAGCTTGTCTTCCATCCAAATGACCTTTCTATTGCCAATTTAGCTACTGAGAAATCTTCACAGTGTCTTGTTTTGGATCTGCTTTCAAAGTCTCTCATACCAACTGCAACTTTTTTTTTTCCTTCTTTTCCTGCATAAAATCATTTGTGAAGGATTACAGTCCCCAATTTGTGCCACTTACCTAAGCAGTGGAGTAATAGCAAATGTACAATAGGGTAATGCAATTTAACTTTGAAGAAATTTTTAATTAAAATGTTAAGATCATATAGATGGAGTAAGAAGAGAAATGTAGGCATGAAATGAAAATAACGGTAGAAAAGATAAAAGAATAGCATGTATCTTCATTAGTGGGAAATCAGTACAATCACATACAGCTTCTCTAGACACGTACTTCATAAAAAGAACAGACTACAACAATAACCGCAACAAGGCAAAAAAGTCAGTCAGTCAAGTAAGAAAACACAGAGGTGGGACAAGGTAAGGAGGCAAAAGACTATGATCACGCACATCCCAAAGTTGACAGAAGGCACACAGAACAGCACATGGTCACCGATCAGAAAGAACACAGGGCATGTGATGAGGACACAATAAACTGGTGGAAGCTCTGTATCACCAGAAGCAATCCTTGCAAGACGTTTGGTTACAAACATCCTGCTGCTTGTGAACATGTGTGTATGAAATAATAAGTGAAATCTATGGCAGAGTAAGTGTAATGAAATCAGCCAAATAAATATATACCCAAATAAATTTGTGCTAATGCTACCTATGAGTATCAAGAAGGCTAGATATGATTAACTCCTATTTACTCACTTTTGATACTTTGCCATTAATTTTACATAACAGCCTTGCCTTTTCCATCATTTTTTCCATGCATAGGAGGCTTGATCATACCTAAACACATATGCAGTGTGGATATGCGCATAATGGTTTTGCATACTCAAATCTTTCCCAAATTTCCAAGTACTAGTTTGCAATCTTAACTTCCACAACATAATACAAAACACACAGTTGGGTCTATCCCTCTATACTAACTTTTCTGGCAAGAATGACTCTATACTGTGCATTACTGTCCTTCAACAATAAAAAATTCTGTAAGGTAAACTGTGTGGTGCTACTGTTATTAAGATTTGCGGAACAGCAAATCTTTAGTATAATACTACCGGCATGAAAGAAAGAAAATGCTATAAAACAAACAAAAAAGGACAAGGAATGCAAAATATCGTGGTTTTAGTATCCTTAAATTTTGACTAGTCTGCCTGATTTTTGGAATCTTACCTGGTTTGGTGAACAAACAGGAAAATCTTCAACTGGTGGAATTAAACCCTGGGCAATTAACTGTCCGTAAGACGGAGGAGCTTCTCTTCTTAACAGTTCAGCCTCAACCCTTGACAAGTGAGTTTCAAATGATCTTTCAAAGAGAAAAGAAATTTCATAATACATAAAACTATGATAAAGATTTAAATCTGAGAGTAAAACTACATCAGACTATTCTAAAGTAACAGTTTTCAGCAGATTATATTATTTTAATTGAAATTTAATTGTGAAAACGTTAATTTAATTTGTTCAAAATATAGTCCTTGCAGTCATTCCCATGGGTCTGTCCAGATCATAAAAGAACAGAAAAAATCCACCCCTGCAACAACAAATTCCTAGGAAAAAGCATTGGCTAAATATAAAAGACACCATTATAGATGCTAAAAAAATTTTTAACAAGTGAAGAGTGAGTAATCGTAGCACAAGAGAGTCTACAACAGAAGAAACATTGTTAGACAGAATTGAAATATTAACTACAAAAATGAAGCTTTTCTACATTTTCTTTTGGGTAATAACATGTGAAAACAGTTAAGTGATCAGAATACTTCTATTCCCTTTCAACTAACCTCTTACTGTCAAAGAGAAGAGAAAACCTTTAGAAATCACATGAAAAAATAATTGTATGTGAATAAAAGTGTTTCAAGCAATGTTTCAACAAAAGATATGAAAGCATTTTAAAAATTTAAGTACCTGAGTCCATCTGTTCTACTTACCTTCGCTCAAACATCCTGAGTGAGTACAATTTACAAGTACATCCCAGTGCAATGACAAGCAGCAGTCCACAAATAAGACTCCCAATGACAGCTGCAGTTATTACTCTAGTGGGCACAATGACTGGGCAATTCTCTTCATCACTGCCATCACCACAATCATCTTGAGAATCACAAACCCAGCTCTCAAACACACAGCGGTTATTTTTACAATGAAAATTTCCTGGCTGACAGAAGAAACAATTTTTTTCATCTGAACCATTAGGACAATGATTCTGGTAGTTGCAGCGATCTGAACGAGGGTAGCAAACACCATTTCGAGAACAGGGAAACTCATCTCTTTGGCACATGGTGCAGTTGGTTTCATCCCTTCCATTTGGACAGTGCCAGTAGCCATCACAGCGTTGCTGCTCCGTGTAGCAACCCCAATTTCCACCACATGGAATTTCCCAGGGCAAACAGAAGCCATCCACTTGATAGGTGGCATTGAATCCTCTTGCAGCATTCACTTTGTCAGCACAAAAATGCACTCTTATCTGTCCTGAGGATGAAACAACCGTGAGGGGAGCATGAGAGTCAAATGCTGTTAGCACACGCAACAGCCTCCGTGGATTCTCTTCTAATCCATCATATATTTTGACATAGTCTCCATAGCCTGTACCATCGAGTTTAAAGTCTGTGAATCGCAAGATTACTTTGCGATGATCACCAGTGTCTATCAGCCAGGTGCAGTTGCTTCCAGGTGGATAGAAGTCAGGATAGTTGGGAGAACTGAAAGTACCATAAAAGTATTTTAACCACTGCCCGCATGTTGGCACATCACAGTCTATTTCGTCTCCTAGGTCAAGACAATCGATGTTACCATCACATTTTAAAGATTCTGGAAGGCAAGTGTAAAGCTTGGTGAAGCGAGAAAGACACTGGAACTGATTGTTAGCACAAGGTTGAAAGGAAGAAGCTGTTGGAGGATTAGCTTTGGCACAGATTTCTTCATCAGAGTTGTCTCCACATTCATCCATATTATTACACTTCCAAGCTTCTGGAATACACTTCCCATTAGCACAATGAAACTGGTCACAATCACAATTTGGTTCATCAGACTTTCCTGGGGAAGGGAAAAAGAGTTATAAAAACATTAAATTCTAAAGAAAGAGAATGATTTATGGTTTGTGTTGCATATTTATTTGCTGCATCAAGTAGATCACAATGGCAAAACAACTATTTAAAATATCCGTAAATCATCACAGCTTTCGCTGTTTCAAGATAAAGCAGCTTTTGAAGTCTTTGTTCTGTAAGCACATCAGCATGAGCGTCGTTCTTAGCTACATTCAGTTAAATAACTTTAACCTATGCAAGAAAACAATGCTCTTTCACAGTGACTGAAACACCTGGCTTCTCAGGTGCAAAAAATAAGTTAGGAAAAGACCGTTTCTCTTCTCATACATGCTAAATACAGAAACATTTTGTCCTGTAGTTACCTCCTCAAATTCCTTCTCCTAAAAGCAGTTAGTCCTCTCTGCCATTTTCACAGGTTCCTACTTTATACCTTGCACATAAGGATCTATAGCAAGAGAGAAGCTGACAGTTGGAAGTCACTTATTACCCCCAACCTAAGAAAGAAATTTCTCTCCTCCCTCTCTTCCCACTGTCCCCTCTTGGCTCTCCTCCAGCAATCAGGAAAGAAGATTGCACTGAAAAGCACAAACATATACTTGGCTAAGCACACAATTATGCTTTAAACGTTAAGGATGCAAGTAGTGCTCCAGAAGACATGGATTTATTTATTTATTTTTTAATTCTGAGAAAAGTTAAGACGCACCTTTATTTATGAAAATGCGGTCTAGTGGTTACTACCACATTTGTAAACAATATTTTTTTTTTTGCCAGGATTCATTTATTAAGATTCCATCCATGTTGAAAACTTAAGCAAACCTCAGAAGCAATTTATTTAATCTCTGTAACAACTTAGCTCATTCAAATACCCTGTATCATTTAAAATCACTAAATTTCTAAAGATGATGATACAGACTGTAAAAAAGGCTATAAAACAAATTGCCATGGTCAATCCTCCAAAAAAGCATTAAAAAAATCCGCAATGCAGATGGTCCTACATAGCAGTAATTCAAGAAATAATTTAGACAGATACATACTAAATCTAGGTAACACTGTACCTAGGGTTTTAAAAAAGAAACAGGACAAGGACAACGATGAGCTTACTGAAATGCAGACTTCCCCAGGAAAAGCAGGTTCTAGCTTGCTTTACAACAAAGCAATTCATATTGGAAAGGATCTCTGGACGTCACCTAATCAAATAATCTGCTCGTAAGAAGACTAAGTGAAGTTTGATTGGGTTGTTCAGGGCCTTATCCAATCAAGTATTTTCAAGGTTCCAATGCTGAACCATTCAAAGTGATAAGACTCCTCACACCCAAGTCCTGACTTCCCTTGCTGCAACTAATCTGCTGTGATGGGTCAAGTCACATCACATCTCTTTTTTTTCCCCACTACTTCAGTATCTTGGAAAGCATTAAAAAGAAATATGCTACCTTAAAAGAATTAATTAAAAAAATAGAAAAGATGCAATATCATTTGAAACATCTCAAAAATGCTAAGGCTTTTAAAAAATGAATAAAGGAAAATGTGTAACCAACAAGGGTGATAAATGTTAAGATCAATGCTCAGGAGTATTTAAGTCAACAAATTCACTGAGTGTGAAAGGGAAGTAAATAGAAGAGCATGCACTGCTGGTGATTAAGCTTTTAAAAAATTGTTATTTCATAAAAAAACAACAAAACCACACAAGAACAGATCTAGTATAAATGATATGATCTTCTTGTTCTGATACACACACAGCATACATAATATTAGCACGGCAAATACTCAGGATGATTCTGGGCTTTGAATGTGAAACTTGTACACATGAACTCGCTCCTAGACTGATCATGACAGTCCTATTGCTGTGGGCCATAGGTGAAGGGCAATACAGGATCATATGCAGAAGAGTTGGTGAACTTGTTCAAGTACTGATTATGGTCTAGTTCACCGTTTCTTCCTTGCAGAACCCTGAAAAATACTGAATAGAAAGATGTAACATGGAGCTGTAAACATTCATGGCAATACTGTAGTAATGAAATAGGATACAATTTGAACCTAAACACTTCTTATGTCAGCTTTCCAGAAAAGAGCTGCCTACCTGACCCTGAGTTATCATTTTTAATTAATGATTCTGAAGTCATTAATTACATTTTTAGTAACTTTATTTTTCACTATACATCAATGACTATTAGTAATCTCTAACCCATTAGGATACCACAATGTAGACAGAGGGAAGACAAGTAAAGTAAAAAAATCACAAAATTTTACCTTATGGTCAAGTACGTTTCCAACTTGGAATTTTTTGTTGTTGTATTGTCTTTTTAAAATGAAATTATTTTCCAAGGATATTTTCCAAGAAGATATTATCTACTTTAAATCAGAATTAATTCATTCACTTTGTCTTCCACACCAGATTTAAAATGCTGGGCTCCCTAATGGTCCTTTTTAGGCCTGTGATCTGTATCATTTCTATCATTTCAGTACAAGTAAATCTAAATAGCATCTGTGCAACTCAAATAATACCATTTTTCCACCCTTTTTCTTCAGTCGCATGCCACCTTTAAGAATCACCTTAGAAACATTAAATAGTCTGGTGAGGTGTAAACTGAGCACTACTGCGAGAAGATATCAAAAACCACAAAGCACAACAGAACATATAGCAAAAACGTTGCTGGTATTTCAGGAGTCTCCTTTTCACACTGGAAAGCAGAGGCAATCAGAAGATTATTCAAGCAGATTTTCTAACTGTTCTCCTACACACAGGGTTCTTCACAATTTTAGAAGACCACCCTGATCTCTGAAACACAATACTACCACCTCAAATATAAAAATACTTACCAAATGTCATTATCAAGCATACAGAACAAGATTAAGCTAGTTTCAGTACGTTCATTTTTAAAAATATACATTAAAACACTTGAAAAGTCCTTCAGAATAAGTGAATTAAATTATCTGCTGAGGAGTTAAGCTGAGTAGTACTGCATGATGCTACCAAAATGAAATCAAGTAACATAAGAAAAAAATGCTTGTTGTGAAATGTTATAGTTTCTTCCAAAAGGTGGTTACGTAGTGAAATTGTTTCAAGATTAGAGGAAAAGACAGGAAAGGATTTTCAAAAAAACTCCATTAAGCCTGTGGCTTGCCTCTCCCACCCAATTCACACCCCTATCCAAAATGTTTGTCTTGCTCCCAGCCCTCCAGGCAGGAATTCTACCTTTCCTCTGAGCCACTGAGTACTCACTGGGATTAAGCGAGTACCCACTGAGAAAAGTGGGGCAGAAGCCAATGCTCAACATAGGCACGTGTGGGCAGTTAGCAGAAACAGTAGTGAGGGATTACTGATTAGGCAGTAACTTTTTCTTCTGGTCATGTTTTTTGATGACACAGTAAGCAAAAAATCCTAGTGGAATATTGTCCTGAAAACTGAGTCAGCATCAAAAGCACGGCTGCATTACTTTGCCCCAGCCTTGCTAAACTGCAAGGAGCTGAAGCATAGAAGAAACTTTTTCATAGGCTTCAAAACATGTGATAGAGGGATAAGCCCTCCTGGGAACTTTAGGATTGAAAAAGAGCTCTGACAGGGTGAAGAAAGCCATTAGGAAGAGTGCAGAATACAGAACAGGAGCAAACCTGGGTTAGAGAACAAAAGATCAGTGCTTTTACCCAGGCTTGGTGGAGTAGCTTTGAACATGGGTGGCAGTAGATAGGTATAAGAGAATATGAATTGTTTTACATAGGACAAGAATTGAATGCAGGTGTGCAGAGATCTGTAGCACTCCAGAGAATGGAGTATAAACATATATGAACAAGAGAACACAAAACCATTACAAAAGCAAAGAAGAATCTTATCTGGTGTTTTTGATGAAGACTCAGAACACCATGATCATGCTATTAAAAAATTCTAGAACCCCATAAGGCCAGAAAACAGTTTTGAACTAGTCTTTATTCATGACTGGCTTCTTCCTGTCTCTCTGGTCAACAGCTACGAGAGCAAAAATTGCACACGAAACAAGTCTCGAGGTATTACTGTTGGTAACTAACTCAAGTTGCATGCTTGAATTATTCAAGAAAAAAGTACAAAACCATGTCTTTAATTGGCTAAAGTTATCACAAATATGATTTATTTTTATATTTAAAGAGATTATATATTCCAGAGATAGGAAAAAAAGACAATTTCTGTGAGAAATGTAAATAAACAAATCAAACAACAAAAAAAATACATAGCCAACCATGCTATTTCTTCCCTCTCTTGCCATACTTATGCTACTAAGAAGTCTACCCAACTATTTAACAAACTCATTTTATTCTGGAGGAAAAAAAAAAAAAAAAATCAAATCGTAGGCTATGTGGAACAAAAAACAAACAACATATTCCATTTACCTAGTATTAACTTTTTTTTCCCCAAAAATCATTGTTTATTAATTCTGAATATTACTGTAAATTTTATAATTCCAACTTTGAATACTCAAATTGTGATGGGATTACAATACTTCACACAATGTATATTTTCCCTCATTTCAATAAGGCCTGAACTGACTACAGGAAATGCATATACTATACCCTACTACAAGGAAATAGGTCTTAAACCATAAAAGAAAACCCATGAAACTGTAAAGTTGTACTAGGTATCACTTGAAACATACCAGCAAAGTAGGCTAATCTGAAGCCTTTTCTGGAGATGCTGTCATCTGAATGAAATCTGATCCAAACATGATCCTGTGAAGAGATGTATGGAGAAGGAATGGAGGAGCCACACGCTCTGTAGCCTTCAATATTCTTGTAGCTTCCAATTGTCAACCAATCTGAGCTGCATCGGCGTGATCCCTGAACATCAAAATCTTGAAAGCTGAAAGAGAAGAGAGGTCATAATTGCTACTGACCTGGCTATTCACCCAACCAAGCTAATGAAGTACTATACATAAAAATGGAAAGTAGCTGTAGTACTCTTCTGGTCTGAAATAAAAATAACAATACCTTTTAATATTACCTTTTCTATTCAGGTAAGAATACACTTCAACCTTGTGGTGTTAAACACTTTTATGTTATAAGGGTTGTGGGAATAGAAATGTTGTTTTTGCAGAGTTACATTGTTTAGAAGGAGGGAATGTGGTACTGAGATATGCTTACAGTGATAAGAAAGTTTAGCAGGTGACCTTGTAAAATGCAGACAACCAGTCTCCTTAGGACAATTAGGTGAAAATCACGGTGTCAAGTCAAGTCAGATAAGTGAAGAAACATTACCACTTCAAACAGTAAAAATGTCAAAAGAAATTTGAAATTTAACAGGCCGGCAACTGAAGACTATGCATTGTTTGTGAAGCATCAGATAGATTGTGAACCTGGATTACCCACTCAGTGGGGAAACAGGGGAGGGTCCTGCCATCAAAAGGTATATAAACTGTGTTTTGGAACTAGTAGATGCGCTCTCTCCTGCTTGTGGGGCGCCCGCCATTGCAATCGCGAATAAATTACTACTTCACTGAGATCCTCGCCTGAGCCTAAGTTATTGGCTACGGAGTGTTTCTCACAATTTGGGGGCTCGTCCGGGATCCAGTCACCTACTGGGGAGCCCCACCGCCGCAGCAGCAGGAAGGCATGCCCCGCTGATTTCAGCGGTCCTGTGCATCGACGGTGGCGGTTCTGCGGAAAGCTGACAGAGGGCCCGAGACTGGTTAAAGAGGCAGGATCCGTGAAGTAGTGGGGAAAGGAAGAAGGTAGGCACTCCGGGTTTTTAAGAATCGATCCGGTAACTCTGTGCACAGACCAAGGTAAGAAATATTAAGTATTGCCTTGGGGGTCGGGTATCTGGTGTATGGTAAGCCCTTGCACGGGGAAGTGCTGGCACTACACCAGGGGAATCTGGTGTACGGTAATCCTTGCACGGGGAAGTGCTTGGAAGTACACCAGGGAATCTGGTAAACTCAGGTGTGCGGTAACGCTGGCACGGGGAAGTGCTTGGCGGTACACCCCCATCTTTCAGTACGTTGGTGTGTGGTACACTGCAGAAGGGAAATTTCTGCAGCACATACTGGCGAGGGTTAGGAAAGATGGGAAGTACGAGTTCCAGGGAATCTGGTAAACTCATAGGTGTGCGGTAACGCTGGCACGGGGAAGTGCTTGGCGGTACACCCCCATTTTTCAGTACGTTGGTGTGTGGTACACTGCAGAAGGGAAATTTCTGTAGCACATACTGGCGAGGGTTAGGAAAAATGGGAAAATATGAGTTCCAGGGGACAGGGAGATATCCCTGGGGGAGTGCCTACTAATAGTTCTTCCTGAAGAATTATAAGAGATTGGAAACATAATCCCAAAATTAGAGGGATTGTAAAAGAAAAATAATTAAAAAAAAAAAAAAAGGTTAAATATTGTGTATCAGTCTGGACAAAAGAACCAATTAAGGAAACAGCAGTATTTTGGCCAAAATACGGGTCTGATGAAAATTCAGGCTTTAAATTTATGTGTAAACAAGAAGATTCCTTTTTTTAGAGAAGGAGCCAAGTTATGCTCCCTATAATCTTAATATTGAACTGGTGGCAGCAGCAGTCACTCCGGGAAGGGAGACAGGGACTGTAATTAACACTTGTCCCTAAAGAAGGATCGTACTCTAGGCTCTGGCAAGAATTAGAACAAGGTAGAAGAGATATTGAGAATTTTGCCTTCCCTGATACTAACAGTACTAACACTAACAATGTATCCTCTTAGGTGAACTACCCCCTCCTCCTTACCAGCAGAGAGGTTAGGACTTTTAAGAAGGAGAGGAAGTCTTTATTCGAGGACCCCAACAGCCTAGTTGAACAATTAGACCAGTTCCTACGACCTGATTTATACTCTTGGGGGAGGGAATTATGTCTGTAAGTATGTTGTTTACAGGGAAAGAAATGGGAATGATCAGGAGGAGAGCTGCTATACAAGAATGGGAAAGAGCTCATCCTCCAGGACCAGGGGTAATACCGGCAGGGCAGAAATACCCACTTGCCGATCCTGGCTGGAATAATAATAGTGTGCAACACAGAAATCATATGAGAGACTTGGGGTCAGAATGAGAAAGTACTTGGGGATGAGACCTGAGGACCCAGTATCCCAAGGGCTCTTGAAAGTTCATTGTGTGATTAAAGCCTGGCAAAATATGCAGAAAATGCTTCAGAAGGTGGGGGGATGAAGTGAACTCCTGCGGGAGGCCCTGGAGGTGTGTGTCCGGAGGGGAGATAAGAAGGAAAAAAAAAAAAAAAAAAAAAAAAAGAAGGAGAGCGAAACAATGGTATTGACAGTGCAGCGGGTAGTGAGACAGAGGGTTGGAGAAAGAGGAAGAAAATCTTCAGGGGGAGTCAGGGCCAGGATGGGAAGGAGAGGAAGAGAGATGAAGGAATGGCAGGCAAAGAAGGCTGCCTGTGTTGTGGCCTGAGTCCTAGCAGAGACAGGCTTTGATAAGATGTTTTAAGTGTGGCCAGGCTGGCCACTTCGAATAGGAATATCCGGAGTGGAAGAAGGAGGAAAGAAGGAAAATAGGATGAAATATGCTATATTGGTATGTTGTTTATCTTGGAGGGAAAAGGTATGGAATTAAGTTGGACCCTGACTGAGCCTTTGGTGCTGGTATTAGAAAAGTACAGGCTGGAGAAAGATAAAGGAAGTGTTAAAAGTGTTGCTGAAGGTGTTAAAGGTGTGGCATGTAGTATTTAACACAGCTGTTTGAAATTGAATGAGCAGGGAAAGGTGATGTAGGCATTATCTAAGTAACAGTCTAGAAGTTTTGGTATATTTGCATATTTGCTGTGGTGTTTGTTCAGTTTCCCAAGCATCAGGGAGGGGGGAACAGCCTGCTCCATCAGGGGCCTCTCCAGCAGGGGGGCTTCGGCTCCAGCGCCTGGAGCGCCTCCTCCCCCTCCTTCTGCACTGACTTTGGTGTCTGCGGGGGGGGGGGGGGGGGGGGGGAGTTCTCGCTCTCCCAACTGCTGTTGAGCAGCAGGTTTTTGTTTGTTTCTTTGTTTGTTTTCGTGGCTGTGCTCTCACAGAGGCAGGAGGGACTGTGTTGCTCATGGCTTGGCTCTGGGCAGCAGTGGGCCCCTTTGGGGCCAGATGAAATTGTCCCTTATCTACCACGGGGAAGTTTCTGGGGCTGTCACTGCAGTTTCCCACCCCCACACCCCTCACACCCCCCGAACCTTGCCATCAAACCCAATACACTGGGGAACAGCTAAGTCATTACTGACTTCTAAAGTATCAGGGATTAAATTAACTAATGAAACCCTAAATGTGATGGGGGTAGAAGGGACTGGGATAACAGTGCCACTTTTGGGGAATACCAAGCTGAGACCAGGGGATAAAATGATCACTGGGCAATTATTGTATGTATCCAAGGCGGAGACTAACTTGTTGGGAAGGGATTTGATGATTAAATTGGGCATTCAAATAGTAAATTGTTAGACTGGAATAACAGTGTTATGAATGGAGTGCTCTCTGGCCCTGAGAGCAAACATACATGTATATTCACCTCTGACTGGAAAGACCCTGAAATGGGGGCGGAAGCAACAATATAGGTGGACAATTTTACCTCAGGGGTTTACAGGGCCACCTATCTATTTGGGTAAATTCTAAAAAAGATTTTGGAGCAATTACAACCTCCCAAGGAGATATTAATGTTACAAATATGTGGATCATTTTCTATTGTCAGGACAGGAGAAAAGAGTTGTGAAGAAAGCTACTAACAAGCTATTCAACTTTCTGGGAAAGCAGGGCTTGGGAGTATTGAAAAATAAATTACAATATGGAGAAAGAGAAGTCAGGTATTTAAGGCATTTAATGTCTGAAGGAAAACAGAATAAATACAGAGAGGATTCAGGGAATTGTTGAAAATTAAGAAAGAACTAAAAAGTTTTAAAAGAAAGATTTTTTTAAGGAATCAGGAGCTATGAAGTCTGAAGGAAAATGGATACTCCTTGATGGGAGAGAAATGCTGAATAAAGGGATAATGAGGCAAATATTAACTGTTTTACATCAGAAGAGTCATTGGGAGGTGCAAGCAACATGTGATGTTGTGCTAAAATGTATGTCTGTATAGGAATATACACTTTAGCGAAGCACATATGCAGAGGATGTACTATATGTCAAAAGGTAAATAAAAAGGTCTTCTGTAACCCATCTAGAGGGGGACGGGAGCCAGGGATTTGACCTTTCCAAAGTATACAGGTAGATTTTACTGAGTTACTTGTTTGTCCTAATTGACCACATGTCTGGATGGGTGTAAAGCTTTACTGCAAGGGTTAAAGCAGGCCTTAGCGATTGAGTGGGATTTTCACAGCCCCTGGCACCCCTCCTCTTCTGGGAAGGTGGAGCTAATGAATCAGACATTAAAGAAGCAATTAACTAAACTAGTGTTAGAAACCCAGCTTCCTTCGGTAAAATGCTTACTCCTACAGGTTTAAACAGCACCAAGAAAGGATATAGGAATTTCACCATATGAGATGCTGTTCAGATTGCCCTATTTGGGCAGAAGGGATGAGATACCACAATTCAAAACAAGAGAGTTTTCTTAAGAACTGTATTCTGGGGTTGTTCTGTTCTTTGTCATTTCTCAGGACCTGTGGGTTGTGGACTCAAACCCCACCTTTGGAATTTCCCATTCACCACCATCACCCAGGAAACCGGGTCCTGGTTTGGACCTGGAAAGAGTCAACTCCGGCCTGAATGGGAAGGACAATTACTAACCACTGAAACAGCCGTAAGAACTGCGGAAAAAGGTTGGACTCACTATACTCAAGTGAAGACATCCGTCGACGCTAGTACCTGGGATGCTGTTCCTACAAAAGACTTGTTGGAAGTTGAAACTGAAGAGAAAAATCTCATAGTGGACTCTGAGCAGGATAAGAGCTTACAATTGTAAACTAACCTTTTATTTTCACAGGTAACTAACGACTGTGACTTGTGATTGAGAGAAAGAACAGATCTATAGCGAATTGCAGTGCTCCCAAGGGGGGGTTGTTATAGTAGTAGTGTACATCTTTTTTTTTTTTTTTTTTTTGTATCGATAATTATTTGGAAACCTAAGGTTTAAAAATAATGACAGGGAAAAATCGATTACTAATTTTGTTTTTAGTGATTCTAGGCCTCAGAGAAGGCCTCGGTCAATTGGCAACTTGGAAAAGGCATGACCAGATAATAGCAAAAACGGGATATCCCGTCAAAATATGGGTGACTGTGACAGAGGGTTATGTACCACATTCTGTCACGTTTGATGCTTGTGAGGTGTTAGCTTGTGGAGATTTAAATGCCCAACGACAATTGAGCAGAGAGAACAAATAACTGAGAGAGACCCAACAGCCAGATTGAGAATAGCTGTATGGAAACAATCCTCTATTGCCATCAGAGAAAGGGAGAAACTCAAGGAGAAAACAGGAGAGAAAACAGGAGGCCCTCTGAAATGTGGCAGTTCAAACATTTGACATTCAAACAGGGTATGGGGATGTGAATGCCTGGATAGAATGGGTCAAATATACCGTCCAGAGTCTCAACCGTAGATACTGCTATGCTTGTGCCTCGGGATGACTGATTGCCCAGATAGTGCCCTTCCCATGGTGGTGGACCAAAGACTCCCAAGGGGTGCGATGTATGATTGCATTGTACCAAAAAAAGACTGCCTGGGGAAATGAGGCCTGTAAGTCTCTCTTTGCTGTTCCTTGCATGATAACAGTATCATGGTTCCCCCTGCATTCTCTACAGCTATAGGTAACCATACAGCTTGCCTCTCACGGCAGGCTGTGAGTGCTACCCAGCATCTGGGAGAATTTGCCTTGTGCTACCAAGGACTTGATGGGAAACTGCTCAAGACTAGAGATCCCCAGGGCAGATCTCTGGTGGTACGGTGGAGGGAAGATCTTACGATCCACCCTACCATCTAATTGGGAAGGCACTTGTGCGCTTGTTCAATTAGCTATACCCTTCACCCTGGCATTTGAAAGAGAAACATCACAAATACCCAGAAGAAGTAAAAGAGGCTTAGGAATATCATTTTATGATAGAGTATACATAGATTCTATTGGTGTTCCTAGAGGAGTTCCAGATGAACATAAAGCCAGAAATCAAATTGCTGCAGGGTTTGAGTCACTGTTCTGGTGGGTAACAATCAATAAAAATGTGGATTGGATTAATTATTTCTATTATAATCAGCAGAGATTCATCAATTATACCAAGGATGCGATGAGAGGAATCGCTGAACAACTAGATGCCATCAGCAAAATGGCTTGGGAAAACAGGATAGCATTAGATATGATGCTCACAGAGGAAGGAGGTGTGTTTGTGTAATACTGAGCAACCATTGTTGCACTCTTATACCCAACAATAGTGTCCCAGATGGCTCAGTAACAAGAGCATTGCAAGGGCTTACCACCCTTGCCAGTGAATTGGCAGAAAAAAAAAAATATATATATAAAAAAAAAAAAAAAGGCATATTTGCAACATTGATCGTAGTTGTAGGAGTTTTGACAGCCATTGGTTGCTGCATTATCCTCTGTGTAAGAGGACCAGTACAGTGGTTAACTGAAATCGCACTATTGAAACAAATGACCATGGAGCTACCGCCTTACTCAGATAAGGAGATAATGAGGAGATGGAAAGCAAAGAAAGCAAAGAAGAAGAAGTCTATCAAATTACACCTTAGAGAAAGGTTTTGCAAAAATCAACAGTTTATAAAAAAAAGAAAAGGGGGGAATTGTGGGAATAGAAATGTTGTTTTTGCAGAGTTACATTGTTTAGAAGGAGGGAATGTGGTACTGAGATATGCTTACAGTGATAAGAAAGTTTAGCAGGCGACCTAGTGAAATGCAGACAACCAGACTCCTTAGGACAATTAGGTGAAAATCACGGTGTCAAGTCAAGTCAGATAAGTGAAGAAACATTACCACTTCAAGCAGTAAAAATGTCAAAAGAAATTTGAAATTTAACAGGCCGGCAACTGAAGGCCATGCATTGTGTGTGAAGCATCAGATAGATTGTGAACCTGGATTACCCACTCAGTGGGGAAACAGGGGAGGGTCCTGCCATCAAAAGGTATATAAACTGTGTTTTGGAACTAGTAGATGCGCTCTCTCCTGCTTGTGGGGCGCCCGCCATTGCAATCGCGAATAAATTACTACTTCACTGAGATCCTCGCCTGAGCCTAAGTTATTGGCTACGGAGTGTTTCTCACAGGCTCAAACCCCACCTTTGGAATTCCCCATTCACCACCATCACCCAGGAAACCGGGTCCTGATTCGGACCTGGAAAGAGTCAACTCCGGCCTGAATGGGAAGGACAATTACTAACCACTGAAACAGCCATAAGAACTGCGGAAAAGGTTGGACTCACTATACTCGAGTGAAGGCATCCGTCGACGCTAGTACCTGGGAAGCTGTTCCTACAAAAGACTTGTTGGAAGTTGAAATTGAATAGAAAAATCTTATAGTGGACTCTGAGCAGGATAAGAGCTTACAATTGTAAACTAACCTTTATTTTCACAGGTAACTAACGACTGTGACTTGTGATTGAAAGAAAGAACAGACCTATAGCGAAATGCAGTGCTCCCAAGGGGGGGTTGTTATAGTAGTAGTGTACATCTTATTTTTTGTATTGATAATTATTTGGAAACCTAAGGTTTAAAAATAATGACAGGGAAAAAAATGATTACTAATTTTGTTTTTAGTGATTCTAGGCCTCAGAGAAGGCCTTGGTCAATTGGCAACTTGCAAAAGGCATGACCAGATAATAGCAAAAATGGGATACCCCATCAAAATACGGGTGACTGTGACAGAGGGTTATGTATCACATTCTGTCACGTTTGATGTTTGTGAGGTGTTAGCTTGTGGAGATTTAAATGCCCAACGACAATTGAGCAGAGAGAACCAATAACTGAGAGAGACCCAACAGCCAGATTGAGAATACTGTATGGAAACAATCCTCTATTGCCATCAGAGAAAGGGAGAAACTCAAGGAGAAAACAGGAGAGAAAACAGGAGGCCCTCTGAAATGTGTCAGTTCAAACAAGGTATGGGGATGTGAATGCCTGGATAGAATGGGTCAAATATACCATCCAGAGTCTCAACCGTAGCTACTGCTATGCTTGTGCCTCAGGATGACCGATTGCCCAGATAGTGCCCTTCCCATGGGGGTGGACCAAAGACTCCCAAGGGATGCGATATATGATTGCATTGTACCAAGAAAAGACTGCCTGGGGAAATGAGGTCTGTAAGTCTCTCTTTGCTGTTCCTTGCATGATAACAGTATCACGGTTCCCCCTGCATTCTCTACAGCTATAGGTAACCATACAGCTTGCCTCTCACGGCAGGGTGTGAGTGCTACCTGGCATCTGGGAGAATTTGCCTTGTGCTACCAAGGACTTGATGGGAAACTGCTCAAGACTAGAGATCCCCAGGGCAGATCTCTGGTGGTACGGTGGAGGGGAGATCTTACGGTCCACCCTACCATCTAATTGGGAAGGCACTTGTGCACTTGTTCAATTAGCTATACCCTTCACCCTGGCATTTGAAAGAGAAACATCACAAATACCCAGAAGTAAAAGAGGCTTAGGAATATCATTTGATGATAGAGTATATATAGATTCTATTGGGGTACCTAGAGGAGTTCCAGATGAACATAAAGCCAGAAATCAAATTGCTGCAGGGTTTGAGTCACTGTTCTGGTGGGTAACAATCAATAAAAATGTGGATTGGATTAATTATTTCTATTATAATCAGCAGAGATTCATCAATTATACCAAGGATGCAATGAGAGGAATCGCTGAACAACTAGATGCCACCAGCAAAATGGCTTGGGAAAACAGGATAGCATTAGATATGATGCTCGCAGAGGAAGTAGGTGTGTTTGTGTGTGTAATACTGAGCAACCATTGTTGCACTCTTATACCCAACAATAGTGTCCCAGATGGCTTGGTAACAAGAGCATTGCAAGGGCTTACCACCCTTGCCAGTGAATTGGCAGAAAAAAAAAAAAAAAAAAAAATAAAAAAAAAATAGGCATATTTGCAACATTGATCGTAGTTGTAGGAGTTTTGACAGCCATTGGTTGCTGCATTATCCCCTGTGTAAGAGGACTAGTACAGTGGTTAACTGAAACCGCACTATTGAAACAAATGACCATGGAGCTACCACCTTACTCAGATAAGGAGATAATGAGGAGATGGAAAGCAAAGAAGAAGAAGTCTATCAAATTGCACCTTAGAGAAAGGTTTTGCAAAAATCAACAGTTTATAAAAAAAGAAAAGGGGGGAATTGTGGGAATAGAAATGTTGTTTTTGCAGAGTTACATTGTTTAGAAGGAGGGAATGTGGTACTGAGATATGCTTACAGTGATAAGAAAGTTTAGCAGGTGACCTTGTAAAATGCAGACAACCAGTCTCCTTAGGACAATTAGGTGAAAATCACGGTGTCAAGTCAAGTCAGATAAGTGAAGAAACATTACCACTTCAAACAGTAAAAATGTCAAAAGAAATTTGAAATTTAACAGGCCGGCAACTGAAGACTATGCATTGTTTGTGAAGCATCAGATAGATTGTGAACCTGGATTACCCACTCAGTGGGGAAACAGGGGAGGGTCCTGCCATCAAAAGGTATATAAACTGTGTTTTGGAACTAGTAGATGCGCTCTCTCCTGCTTGTGGGGCGCCCGCCATTGCAATCGCGAATAAATTACTACTTCACTGAGATCCTCGCCTGAGCCTAAGTTATTGGCTACGGAGTGTTTCTCACAGGGTTGCAAGAATCCATTCTGTCAACCACAATATTGCATTAAAAGCTCAGTTTTGCTTAAATAATCTTTCACTTTAATGAAATATTTTAAATCATTCTTTTCATGAAATTGCATTTTGAACCTCATTTAATGATTTTCATATGCTACTAAGTGATTTTATTTAAACTAAATTTCAGCAGAACTTTAGCTAATACTACGCTTTGCCAATGACATGACTTGACATTGCAAGTCCAGCTAAATTGTTCAAAACTACTATTTAAGATAAGAGTTGCCCTCAGTTGCACTACTCTGTTACCCAATGGATATGTCATGGAAGATATTACCCAAGCTTTGACTACAGCTATATAAAGGCATGCTGCCATGGTAATGAAGTGCAAAGGGGAAATAGTCTAGGCAAAGCAGGTCAGCACAGACAACAGAGCTGTAAACCAGAAATGAAATGTGAAATGTATGCTAGGAAGATGAGTGGAAAAAAAACAAGGTGCAAGAAAAAAGAAGTTTTATTAAAAATAAATTGCATGAAAGATTTTAGAAAGCATTCTAATAGATGTGCACTTCTATCTACTCTACATCGTGTTAATGACAGTTTAACATTTAGTAGAAAGACTGTTTAAATTAAAAAAAAATTAAAGGAGTAACTGATGTAAAGGAGATACTTCCTAATGAAGAGCTTCTTCTTACTCAGTAGGTCTGTATTAGAAGTAATTTCATAATCAGGAGTATGAGCTGCCTATTAAGCAGTACCAATTTGTATCCTGATGCTAGAAAAAACCTAGATTTCTGTTGTGGCTCTAATGGAGAATGAACTGATGAGAACTTGCACAATTTTTTTTTTTTTTTTATATTACTTCTTTCCAAATGTTACAAGGTACCTGAAACTGTTGTGAGTCAGCACTTCCAAAACAACAATTGTTACCTATTGGTTTACTATTTATTCCCTGTTACTTTTAAGCATACCACAAAATTTTGTAGTAATGAAGCATTAGAGAACTGCCCATACACATTTTTGAATAAAAGATTCTTATATTTCAGAGAAATTGAAGAGGTCAAATAAATGAACATACAGAACACACTTACTCTGGTTTTAAATTCTGCACTTTTGAAAATATACTTAGGATGGGGAGGAATGGGCATGACAACACCCATCTTAGCAAGAAAATGATCAACTTTAGCTTTATAACATACCTTTTAATACTGACAGTTTCAATATGTCACAATACATGTAACAAAATATATATGAGCATTTTGATTATAGTCTTTTAAAATTAAGAAAAAAAAGCCAGAGTCACTCTCTCATTAACTTATGTAAATTTAGAACCATATTTTTAGAAGCACTCATATTTGTCCCAGCTTTACTATTCTTCGGAAAGAGTTAGCTCTTGCTTCCATAGTACTGAATGGAAATGGATGCTAATTTCAATCATTTCAATAGCTCTTACTGCTTTCAAAAGAAGTTGTGAGTTGTCATAATTTGAAAAAAATTATCTAATTTTTATCCCTATAACACAGAAGCATAGAAGGTTCAGAAAACAAATGTTACATGGCTATGTAAGAGTAACTCGAACTTAAAAGTAAAAAATGGGACAAAATGGAAATCCTACATTTACAAGGAAGATAGAGGAAATTACTACATACAAGAAACCAGTTAAAAATATCTAGTCAGTACTTCTTCAGTCCAGGCAGTTAATACAGGAACCACCATTACCTGATAGTGATGATCTCCCCTGGGTTTGCATGGATGTACCAACTACAGTTGATTCGGGCAGGATACTCAGAAGGCCACCCTGGACTTGTGATTGTCCCACTCGGTGATCGAATTTGTTCTGGAATATCTCCACAAGCTAAAAAATATGCATATAGAAAGCACACAGAAAACAATTTGATTAATTTTTAAACAGCAATAGGACAAAATCAATCATCAGCACTTATCAGGGAAAACATCACACTAAGTTAGATGAGGTAGCAATAAAAACAAATGTCTAAAGTAGCTGCTAATGGACAAAGGCCATAATATGACAGTTGGAAGATGTCCTCCAATGTTTCCAGTGCAGAAGCTTGTACTAATATCAGTTAGTATACCACAGATTATTACATTTTTTTTAAAATATTAACACATACTGATTTTTGACATCTTTATTCTGTGAAATATTCACTATTTCCTAATCTTATTTTTTAACCTTTACAAAAATTTGATTCAATGTAACTGAATGCATTTACACCTTAAACAAATGCATTGGAAAGTGAGAAATAAATTAAAGCAAAATAATCCAGTAGCTGAAATTTCCTGTCTGACAAAGACCCAGTGCCCAGCCAGCCGTAATTTAAAGGCCTTCCAGACCTTGACATGGAAGTGATCTTCACTCACGAGATTCCCAGTGCTTGGATGGCAAACAGCACTTATTGCAACATACTGTGTTTATAAACATTAAGTTAGGCTTACAGGAATTTATTTTTAACAGGGACTTGCATAACTACATTTCTGGTAATGAACTGGGAAGCTTGTATTTATAGGACGAATCCTATGCAACCGGAGTAACTGAACCATTTGTATTTTTACTTTATTATAGGAGTATCTTTCTGCAATGGCCTTAACTCAGCTGCTTGTTTCTTTCACTGGAGTGTTCTTAGTGCTGCGAATTTCATTTGAAGTAATGTTCTTATTAATGTTTTTTTCCCTCCTTAAGAGCCTTATACTAAACAGTTGTCATGTACCATATTCACAACAGTCACATAGACAGGAAGACCAGAATGCTCTCACTACAGGGCTCGAAATGATGACCCTGTTAAGTCTGAGAGGTCAGAAAACATATTCAAAATAATTGCCCACCTTTCTTTTATTTTAAACTTTCGTCATTGCTTGTCCAAAACTTGTGGGCTCTATAAGTTTACTGGGAAAACCAACAGTTACACACAGTAGTTGTTTAAACACAAACTGTTACAAATAGGGAGGCATTTTCATCATTGTCTGTTGAACAAAAACTTTAGAATGTTTAAAATTTTGGATACGTTTGATTAAAATGACAAATCAGAAACTGGCACCGTGAAAAAATACGTGTAAGAATAAATTGCACCTGTAAAGACATAATTACTAAAATTATGTTGCAATAATGTAAACAAGTCATTCCTTTTGTTTTCCTATTTTAATCCACAATCAAGGCTTGAGATAATTTTTAAAGAGTACAGGGATCTGAAATTATTGAACAACTCTAATACAAGGTAATACGAAGTTATATTCTTATATGATTGTTATCACAAATATTTTAATGTAGCATAATTAACATTTCTAAAAATAGGTTTGAAAGGATTAAAAGACAAAAACACTGTCATATGCCAATATTTTCTGCATTAGCTTGAATATATAAAGTTAGAAACACAAAACAACATTGCTTTTAAAAGTTTTTCAAACATTCCTTATTACAGCATAATTCATGCCGCACAATGAAGTATTAACATACTTCAGCCACAGAACATAGGAACCATCAAAATACCTTGGAAAGAAAAAGTCTCGAAATACAGAAAGATATAATTTTATTTTAATACTTAATTAACTACTTGCTCGAAGATTTTTTTGTTTTAGTTTCCAGAAGGCCCTATAGGTGGTGCTCGAACACCACGGTATTTTGGAACGCTGCCCTTGCACAAGCAACCTGGATACATTTTGCATCTGTTCAGACAATAAATGGAAGGACTGGAAAGAAAAACTTCACAATCGAATGTTGCAATAAAAATCAATTTTTCATCGGTATGAAACTAAAACACATGCAAAAAAAAAGTTAAAGCATGTGTACAATGTTTTGTACCAAGCTTGCAGATGTTGGCAAGCAATTCCACACACTATTTGGTTGGTACTGATACAGAGCTCAGCTTAAAATAAACTGCCTTCAGGTGAAATTTATATTATTAGAGCATTCATCTGGTTTTGGATGTTTACGCACTGACATGTTAGATTTTGCTATCAAAAACCTCTCAGGAAGCTTTTAAATTTGCCTGACAACACAGGAGAGGATAACCTCATACTAGAACATCAAAATAATCCACTCAACATATGTTCATTCAATTTTACAACGCTCACCTCCAAAGACTTCAGCACGCTATAAATATACGTATAGCATGTGTTTGCTGAATAGAAACCTCCAAACACAGCTATCAACTGTAAATTACTATGCAATTAGTTTTGCAACTTGCTACGCTGGCACAGCGCTGACAGCTACCATGTCTCAGTCCAGTCCCTGCAGTAGTACAAGCAGAAACTTTTACTTGTTACACAAGCTTGGAAGAAATTCCACCGGGAAAGCCTGTACAACCAAGCTGGTGTTTTCAAAGCACCCTGAAAAGTTCTAGTTTTCCTAATATTCAAGCTTTTGTCCCCCTGCACCCACTTTTTTTTTTTTTCAGTACCAGCTGTCTCCCTACACTTTCTGTATTTTCACTTAAGATGGCTTCTCCTCTCTTTCCACCAAAGCTACCACTAAGAGCTGAGGGCAAAACATGACCATTTCCAGCCTTGTCTAATTTTGGAAGAGAAGCAGAGCAAGGATGGCATGAGGAAGCAAGGATGAACACAGGCACTAAAACACAGGGTGAGATGAACAATATTCGGAGACAGAGAAGTCAAACTGAAAAGTGTGCATACGACAAAGTGGGGGTCCAAGAAATAAAATGAAATGGACTTGAAAAGGGAATTGCAGCTACCTGAACTGAAGATTCAGGTAAGCTCAATGGCTCAATGTACCTCCATATCTGATACACATTCATGCACTAAAATCTCTTTCTTACAATGAAGGAGACATCAGAAATCTCCCATTTGCTTGAAAACTTCATAGAAGTCATATATATGTGTGTGTATATATATATAAACACATATATACATATATATGCATGTGTGTGTGCATATTTATATACATGTATGTTAAGGTAGAAGCTGCACTTCAGAAGTGCTGTCATCTTGAGAGCGTAATTTCTCAGGAAGATTTAAAATCAAATACAACCTTCTGAAATAAAACAGTTGTAAAGGGCATCTACTTTATAAAGATAATATCAAGCCTTTTAAATCAATTGCTAAGCCTTTTAAATCAATTCCTAAGCCTCTGCTTAACTAGGATGTTTCTTCTAAATCTTTTGACAAAAATATAAATTAACATATATTTTATTAATCTGTTTGTAGCTATGAAGAACGTGAAGAACATCAAGAAGGCCAGGGACTCAAAACAACAATTCAGGTGATATCGCATAAGGCTAGACGTTTTTCCCTAAATTGTGGAGATTTTGCACTTCTAATTTCCATTGCTAGCAGCCTCAAGTATTTAAAGATTACAGGCAAACAGACCAGCTTTTAAAGCATTTAAAATACATAACAAAACAACAATATGAACATTAGAGTCAGGAAAAAAGGAGATGAAGATCTAACCAGGACAGAAGTACAAAACAAACTGAGAAGGCTCAGAGGATGCACAGCAATTTAAGCCCAGGATGTTTCTAAATCTCCCCATGCTGGTGGCTACAAGGCTTTGGGTGAGACTGACTCCCTTCTGTACAACACGTTTCTACGTGGGTGTTACCTCTGCCTACGTTCCTCTCAATTCCCCTGACACCACTGCATTCATTTGTACAAGTCTCCTACCTGTTTTACATTCTTTCCTTTGTCAGCCTTTATTTTATTAACAAAATATTTGTGATTTTGTTTGTTACTTTTCCCACCTCTGTTCAGCAGATTGCAGTAATTTACTTAGGACTGAAGACGCTTCACAAACCAGAGTGCAAAATAATGGTCAAAAATACTGCTGAGAGGATAAGCTCTGCACGTGGTTTTCTGGTGTATGTATGTGGATTTTCTTGTAGAGGTTTTTATTATTATTATTATTATTTATTTTTATACGTGTTTTACAAAAGGTTTCCTTATTCCCTTCTTCCAGAAATGTGTTCACCACCCTGGGTTACAGAACACAGAATATACCTATAAACCACCTACGGGATGTTGACTGGTAAACAAAAGAGAGCCAATGAAAACTTTATGGTACACAACTCAAATTTCAAGTTATAACAAGAAAATAATTAAGAAAGTTATCCAAAAATTCTGTAGCCAACAGAGGTAAAGTACCTGTAGCAACAGTGAACAACATGTCAAAGAAAAAAGTCACTTCAGAAAAGCAGGGAGAGGGAGATTAGGGATTTATCTTCACAGTAATGCCAGGAGATTAGTTGAAAAGATAAAAGAATTAGCTTTCAATGTGAACCACAAGATGATAAGGCATGCATTATATTGGACATGGTAAGGACATGAATGCAGCTGGATAAATGATCTGAAGGTGTTTAAAACAGCTTAGAGTAAAAAGAGAATAATGTTATGATAAAGTCTAAACCATGAATAGGGAGGATAATTATTGCATTTGTAACTCTCAGGAGCCACTGAAAGTCTTATTTGGAGAACTACAGGGGAAGCAGGCATAGGAATCCTTGCCTCCAGGTCACGCTGAAAAACCTCTAATTTAAAATGCCCTTTGCTCTGCAACACAGGGACACAATAGATAAAAAGGAATCGTTATGAATTTACTTTATTTTATTATTGTCGTGAACAAGTTTTTTCTCCAGTACAGAAAGTCTTTCAAACGTAGGTGGGGGAATATAATTTTGCACTTGTGAAAATTATGGTGCCACATACCACAAAGACAGACCTGAAAACATTTTTCAAATTTTCAGATTTTAAAGGCATTAACACTTGTTCAGTAGTGACAGCTTATACACAAGAGACAGCATTCCATTACTGCTGTTGGTAGAAAAAGTGTGCTCATATATTAGAGGTTTACCTGTAACTTGGCAGATATAATATACAGCAGAAGCATAAATACCAAAGAAAACAGAAGTCTCTGCTATTAAAACATAATTTAGTGAGGTAGGTCATGTAGCTTTACAGCAGCAGCACAACAGGAAATCTACCATCAAGACGATCATTTCATTTAAAATTCCTTCCCAGCAGCAACTGTCCAAGAAAACCTCCTGCTTGGTTTCAAAACCAAGTTAGTTGGAATTAGAAAGATCAAAGGCCAGCTGTCTTTGGTTCTATTTTACAGAAACTCTTTGTTTAAAATTGTTTTGCTAAATGTAAAGCTGCTCAGGTATGCTTGATGAAATATAAAATCTCCAAGTCCAAACACATTTGGGAAACCCAAATTGTTTCAAAGGAACCCAACAATTATGCAAGTACAGCCTCACCTTTTATACCTAGACTACGGACTTACATTTTCAGATGTATATACATGTGACCACAAGGGAAATGCCACTGTGTCTGCCTGCATGCTTGCTTTGTATGTTCACTAACAGAATCCCCCAGCTATCTCAAAATTCTCCAGGGTAATTTTTTTTCATTTTACTCTTAAAATTTGTATCTTAACGTATGAGATATTTTTATACATCCCTAGATAAAAAGCCGTTTTTCAGAACCCAGTACTGCCCAAACTATTTTTATTTTTTTTTAATATGTTTTATTTTAAAGGGAAGCCCTTGCTGGATCTTTCTTCCAAGGACCTAAAGGTCTCTCTAGCAGCTGTTGTTATCTTGCATAGAAAGTACGTTGTGTTCTCCTCTTCTTGGCACAGCCTGTTTGTGCCTGCTGGCCAAAGGACTGAAAGCAGAGTCAAAAATTCCATTCACCTCTTGCCCAGCAGATGCTTTTCTGCCTGTATTGTGACTAGTGACAGGTCTGTTGCAGTAAATCTAAGTGTGAAATGTTGTTAAAACCTATGCAGCTTTCAGTATATCTCATACAATCAATTTCAGCAACAATTGCTCCTAGAGCAGCAAGTACCCGTGCTGTTATTTGTGTGTCATAAACGTACTATATATGATTCTTGGTGCACTATTACTGTTGAAAAACATCAACATTCTTGACGATGCAGCACAAGAATGGATAGCAAAGATCCTCTCTAATTAGCCTCTTAATAGTGTTTGCGTAGCAAGCCATGGAAGGGGGAAGAAGGTTGTACACTTAACAGACACCATCCACTGAATTATATTCATCTAAAAATTTAACTGCATACACAAACAGCAAAATATGCAACCTGTTGTCATTAAATGAGTTTGCATTTTGACTTTTATTTTAGAACAGTGTCAAAATTACTTTGATTTACAAGGATTAGTGGCAGCTTCCCTATGTAAAGAATCAGGCTTATACTCTTCTATCCACTGAAGGAAGGTGGTCATCTCCTTAGTTGCACATATTCTGAATATCTGCATCACTTAAGTGTAAAATACGACCAATAGGTCAGCTGACACTGAGGACCAAAAAATGTACACTGGGACCACCTAATGCCTTAACAGCCATACAGACACATCACTAATACAGGTCCCACCTGTAGCTGCTGCCCAGAAGAGGCCCAAAACTGGCTTAAAGGAAAAGAATGAAGCAACCTTTGAACAACGTTTGCTGCTATTATGCCCTGTACTCTCCCGGCATCTCATCAGTTTCTCAGTTTCATGAGTTCTAAGATTTTTTTCTTCTATTAAAGAAAATGTGCAGTCAAGTGTACAGTAGTTTCAGTTACTGCTTCAATCTAATCAGGTGAAACGCATAACTCCTGGATTTATATTATTTGATAGAAGCAGTGTCCAAAATTACATTTCAATAAATTTCATTTCACAAAAACTTTACTGTGGAAAGAAAATATCAATTCAACTTAAACCAACTTTTCTCTTAGTTCAATGTTTGTATGGAAAAATAATTAAGCAGTCCACTTAGAAAGGCATAATCTGTTCATGAGCATGCAGGTATCAATTTTATCTTATGAGAATTTTTCCATGTTCCAGTTGCTTCATTCCTTATTACATGCTGCAAAAGGCAGTAATAATTTTTATAGCCAAATATCTCTTCATAAGATACCAGGTGGCTTTCAATATTTACTATTTAAGTCATGCATGAAATTTAAACATTACAAAAAATGACTTACCCGTTGACACTCCTGAAATATGCACATTTTCAGAATGTTCTGCAAGAGCACCATTTCCTAAAATTAAACATAATGAATAAGCTAATTTCCAAGATAAAATTTGTAAAAATTCTTCAGATACCCTTTTACAGAACAGAAAGAACAAAACCGAAGTTATTTTAATTAATATTAAACATTACAGGGCCTAGGTTCATTTTATGATAAAAGTTAAGAGGAAAAAACAGAGGAAAAAGTTATTACACAACAAAAATAAAAACAAGCATCACTAATGTCTTAGGAACAATTACACATATTAGAAAGTTAAGAAAAGAAAGAAATTATAGGAGCAGAGTTTTGAGAAACTTCAGACATTTTAAATGGCAGCTTTTATGCTACTTTTCCACCATCTTCCTCTCAAGAAAGGTTTATTCCAATGCACCTTCCCCATCCCTTCCTGGAGAGAAGTAAATGCTATGCAAATAAAGCCAACCATAGGAAGATATGCGTCCAATTTGTCCTGCCTGTGGCCCATACCCCTTCACAGAAAGATGTTTCAGATACAGCCAAGAACTAACTACCGTCACAAAATCCCCATCAGCGTTCTTTAAAACTGTACTTGCAAAGATGACCAACAGCAAAACCCATGTACTCATCAGGAGTTAGAGACAACATTTGTTCCCCCAAATCTCATACTACTACATCCTTCTGCAAAGAATCTGCTAAAGCAAATACATTTACTGACAGGTGGTAGCCAGATTACAAGATGTGACAGATCAAGTTCTATTTGTGCATTTTTCTCCCATTCTCCTCTTTTATTCTGCATCTTTTCTTTTAACCTTTATTATTTTTTTAATCTTCCAGGTATTTCAGGAGAAGAGCAGCTTTCATACATAGGCTGTTTTGAACACAGCCTGTGAATCTAAAAGTTTAAATACATAACTAAGCAACTTTTAACACCATGCCATAGTCCCGAAGTTTTGTTCTATTGTAGATGTTTTCCATCACGCTTGTTTTCAAACATGCAGAATCAGCTGTTCTACCAGCAGTGAAATGTATGTGTGATAACTTGGGGGTAACAAGAACCAGAAACACATGAAGAAAACTTTAGTTTCTCTTATATCAAACTTAAAGATTGTTAGAGTTGACTTTGAACATACACATTTATGTAAGACTCTCAAAGCTCCTCAGCTGCAGTTGTTATAAATAAATTGCTTCTGAAATTACTCCTGTGGTTGACAGCAAACACACACAGTTTTTACTTCCCAAAGACACAATACAATTAGAAGACTGATGATCAAACTTGGTAGAAAAATACCAAGTCTCCTTTTTCTTCCTTTTTCAGCCCAAATCCCTGGGTTTTTCAAAGTGATGGTTTGTTTTTTTTTTTTCCCCCCGGTATTTTTACATACTAATTTCACTACAGATATTTGCATACCAAATTTTTTTTGGTCTCAATTAAAAGAAGTCAACATTGTAAAATTCCCCTCTATGTTCAAAAGGAAGAAGTACTTTAGAACAAACAAACAAAAAAAACCCAAAACCTCAAATACTGTATTAGCGAGCAACTATTTTCCAATAAATTTTTTTTCAAAACTAAAATACACCTCTAAGTTTTAGAAAGCTGTTCTCCAAATACTTTCTCCCTTTTGTATATAAATTAACGTGCCAAGGAATGTTTCTCACTCTGACATCATGTCTTCATAATACTTAGCTCTAAACTTACAAAATAAACACCAGCTTTGGTATACAGTAATTTTACTTGTAGCTGATTCCATAGAAGCATACTTCTGATCTTTTTTTTTCCTATTATATCAATTAACATTAAGAAAAATATTGCCCTTATCTCAAGACCTTTAGTTTTAAGTTAAAAACCTCTTATATTTCAAGTTACAGCAATTATTCAGCAGTTCTGTATTTGCAAAAAGGACTTACTAATACATACAAAATGGATATACAAAAGATCCTGAGAAAAAATAAACTATCTATCAGTAATAACCAGAAGCATATTAAAATGGGAACTCACACCCAAATCCTGTGCACATTCACTTAGAATTGGAAGAATAACAAAAGCAACTTATGTCAATATGCAAAATGGAGCACTTCAATATTTTCCTTTGAAATATGCTTTATGATAAAACAGCATAACTTGACAGTGATGTCACATTTATTTTCGAGCTAGCTGCAGTGATTAGTCAGAAGCAATAATGTGTGATGATAAATTCAACTCCGATCCAAGCCCTGTAATACTGAAAGTTCTTTTTTCATTCCCAATAATCTTTCATGAAATGAAAGATGAACCTTAGAAACTTCCCAAATTATTATTTCCTTCCTCTTTTATTGGAAACTGTCATTGAAATACTGTGTGGAGATACCCTTACTAACTGCTGGCAACTCTGTAACATTTTTAGGCAATGACCCTTCTAAGATCTCAACAATTATGTCCCAGTTCCATATAGACTGAGTGCACTAGAATATTGATATATCAGATAATAGAGCAGTAATTTTCACTAAGATATGGTAACATAATTATCTTTGAAAATCCTTTTAGTCTATTTAATACAGCAGAGTTCGAGCATATAAAAGTCTTCTTGTCGCCAATAAGCTTTTGTATTTCTTGATGTTTTAAAGAAATATTCAGTCTCTCTTCATTCCCATTTGAGCTTGAAGATTGAAATTGAAGCAGCTGCTATTAACAAAACTTGATAAAAGTTTGTCCACACCAGCTACAAGAGCTGGTGAAAGATGTGTGACAGGCTCAGTGCTGGAAGAAAGACACAAAGAAGCTCAGGCACTAGTTCAGTCTGCTTGCAAGAAATCAAGTTGCTTTTCAAAACCTGACATTTTTCATCACTTTTTTGTCTGTTGTTGATTCCTTAAAAAAAAAAAAAAAAACACTTGTGTAATCTGTACTTTTTTTCTTTTAATAAATATGATGAATGGACAAGAGCTTTTTAATGCCATTGCAGTGCTGTTAAACAAATGCAAGACAAATTTAGTCCTTCACATTAAGATATGGGCAGCAACCACGTTTAAGTTAAAAAAAAAAAAACAAACAAATTAACAAGGCTCAAGATTAAACAGAAGCACCCCACATGGTTTTTAATTTTCCTTTGTTTGCTTGATTTTAAATCAAAATAAAATCTTTGCAGGGTATGAGATGTGTTAAACCACAAGTAAAAGGCTGAACAAATGCACAGAAAGCACTTCCAAGGGCTTTCTAGACAAGTGCACACGTGCTTGTTGTTATCACTGCTGATGATAGCTCTAAAGATCCCTTGACTGCAATCAAAAATCAGCCAGTTAGTTATTAAATGAGTTAAGACTGTTTACAGGGTATGTTTACAGAATGGAAAAGGTTTCGATTTCAGAGGTGAATTTCTGTCTCAACTAACTAAAAATCCCTTACATGTCCACAGTATGGTTATGGCCTAAGTATGAATCGACTACAGATTCTCATGGACTCCTCCTGAAAATCCTATTTCATTTTCAAAGCACAAAACCCCATCCCTGTGACCTCAGTTTCTCTCTATCCCACTCCAATGCCCTGAGCTGAGATGCTGCCTTGTCTTCCCAACAGGCAGAAACACAACAAGGAGCTCCAACACAGGAATTAATTCCTTCTGATTTCTCTCACACTTGACTGGCCACAGAAAGCAGGCAAGACAACACTAGGTTTACCTGCGCTTTTTTCAGCCCTTGGGGCATCTCTCCCCTGTTGGTCTATATGAAACCATGCTGCATGGGTCCTCTCCACCACCCACAACCCCAAAAAAATCCATGTCACTTCCTAAAAACCTGGTCAAAGAACCACGAGCCCTTTGCTCCGATATGGAGTCTGGAGAGGAAAGTAAAACTAGATGGACGATAACAAGCCAGCCTTGGACAGTATTTGACTCATTAGTGTCACCTGAATTTCATCAGAGACAGGGAAGTAAATATAGGCTGGAGGGTGGGGCTGGGAATTTATCCAACCAAACTGCAGAGGACAACGAAGGGGAAAAACTTTGAAAAAAGCAATGCTTTAACACCTGAAAAGCATGCTATGGTTGGAAAAAAAAATAGCTACAGGGTTCCATATATTTGATAGCCACACAATAGATGCGGTGCTCAGATTACACGGAGCCTATCCATAATGCAGCAGCCTTCATCTTACAAGGTCAGACCCCTACGAGCCTCCTGCCTGATGGCATGCTTGGTACATCTCTCTCAAAATGGAAATATCAGGTTCAAATGGTTGACTGCAGATAATTTCACAGCATAAAACGAAGCCTGCAGTACTGAAATGAACTTCTCTAAGTTTTACTCTAATGCCTGCAGTTTTCAAGGAGAGCCAAACAGCCCCAGCCCCCAGTAACAACCACCTTCTTTAGTCAAAACTTTCAGATTAAACAAGAGAAGCTTCTGCATTCTAGATAAACAAACTCACAAGCTTCAGACAAAGAGTATCAAGTTTATTTTTTATCAAGTTACTGCCCTACTTGAGATAGCAAATAATCACTCTTAATTTAAAACCCTGTCTTAATTTGACTAAAACTACTAATACGAATGCACACAATTGATAAGTGTTGTAGAAGTGCACCCTAAAAACCTGCTGTGTGTGAATTTGTCCACTGTGGTTGTAAAACTTAATTCTAAAAACTCAGTTTGGAACAGGAACATGGATCTTGGGACTGAATTAAATCCCAACTGTGTTCTAGAGAGAAATTACCTTGAATGTTGAAATGAAAAACAGGGAAAAAAAATCCATAGTGGAAACAACCACACTGAAGTTACCTTTGCTGTTTCTGTTAAACCAGGTAGTTGCTGTCCACAAAAAACATCATGCAATCATATCTGTCTTGGCACTGAATTCTCCTAGGTCAAGATTAAGCCACTTCCATTTGCTTTTACAGCCTTATTACAACCCCTATAATTAGAATTGCATAAAATGAGGAACTGCAGTAACCACATGGCTATGGAGAGAGAGCCTTTTCTAAACCACCTGAAGTTAAAGAACTACGTGGTGTATAATGAGTGCTACACAAGCAGGCTGGACCGAGGTATTTCTCTTGCACTACAATTACCAGGGACAACATACCATATCCGCTTCCTGTAGGTCAGGTGCTTCCAAATACCCTTCATTATGGTATGCGTTCAACTTGCTTTAACTTAGACAGTACATGATTAAACTTCCTTTCTTCATCCTGCTTGCAGAATTCCTGTCCTGTCCTGTATCTTAGGAAGAATAAACTCGGCCTGGTTATCCTGACTTTCCAGAGGAGGTTACCTTGCACCAACCTTCACCAAATTTTACATCTAACTGGCAAAGCATGGACAATGCCAACAAAATATGCAACTTACAATACGCTTCCATAAACAAATTGTTGGTGCCTTACACTAAAAAGCCCTGTAGCAAGGGTCCTATAACTCCCTGGTCCAAAAATGGCAATATCCTTCCAGATCTGGTTCTGGGAGCTGGAAACAGCCACGATGTCTTTGTATTATTCCAGCATGCTTCTTCAGAGCATGAGCACTTTCTGCAAGCACCCTGTGTGCTAATCACAGGCAGCTGCCATCCCACTCCCCACTTCCTGCCAGTACCTAAGCAGGGTTTTGCAGAACTAAGCTCTGGCAGAAAATGCTGACGGCGGGCTGAACCAGAGCACTGCTGCTCTGCTGAGCCTTTGGGAGAGCAGTGCAAAGGCCACCTGCCTGGCTCACACAACCAGGAGCAGAGCTATGGTTAAGTGGGATGAAGTGAGATGTTGTGTCTCACAGCAGAGCATGGGGGAGACCAGCAGAAAAGCCTACTACTACTCTCCTCCAGATAAAACATTTGTTCCGTATGTCACCAAACCCACAATATTCGATTATTTATATATCCATATATGTCACATGCAGTTAATACACAGAAATTAGAGGCAGGATCCTCCTCAATCTTTTGGCTTACTTTTTACAATCCCTTATCTCCTGAGCACTCTGCACTTATTTCTTAAGCTAGTGTACATTTAGAATTAACGCACGAGGTGCCGGGATTTAATCCTGTAACAACAGCAAAGAGCTCCATATCCACAGGCATATGGCCGTACTGCTGCCAAACTCTCCTGTGATTCTGGAGGAGTAGCACACGGTGAATTGAGATTATGCAATTGAGAAAACATTTTCTGTAATCTAAAATGAATGTGAGGATATAAAAGGGACTGAAGATGTTATATTTCACCCTTTAAAATCTATAATTGTCTCAGAATATTCTGATTTCCCTTGTTCTTTTTCTTCTGTCTATGCAAAACATGTTCTCTTACCACTGTAAAACTGTGTGAGAAATTCAAAATTTGTCTGCCGAAGAAGACAGGAACAGAGCTACATCTGAAACTTCAACACCATAAGGAACTGAAAGCTGAACAAATAGAGAGAGGAAAAAAGTACACTCTAAGCATTCGAAACTTACCCTCCCAGAACAGTTCATGAAATAAACAATATTATTGCTACAGGGAATGCTTCAAATTAAGGTGCGGCTGAGCTCAGAGTACACAGTCCACTGAAGCCCGGCAGCGTTCATCGTGTCCCTACGTTCATAACAAGGCGAAGCAGCAGTGTCATTCCCACATTCCTACAGAAGCCAGTCACCACCTGCACAGGTGACACCACCGTACTATTTCCTGCCTTGTGATGACCGAGCTTGCAACCACAGCATCCTTCTCATTAGGGGTGGAATGATGTTGGGGCACTGATACATATTTGGATTAACTGCTCAAGGTCAGATTAGTGATCCCCAGTCACTTCCTATCCTCATGTCTTTGCTACTGCTCTTTACATAGTGCTTTGCATCTCTTAAGTTTTTGTCACGTACCCAGCTGCAGCTTACTTCCTTGAAAAAAGGGCATTTCTGCACAAGTTTATATGTTTAATGACAAAAGACAATTAAAAAAGCATCAAGAGAAACGACAAGACCTACTTTTAGGCATTAACTGATTAATAATCTCCAGTTTATCTGAATAATTTTTGCAAGAGTTATTGATTTTATTATTTTTTAATGAACAATTTGGTGTTAATTAGTCATGTGCAGTTCTTTAACATATTTCCTTAGGGATAAGTACTGGATTCATAGGAATTTCAGCTGGTCGTTTGTAAAATGCCATTAAACTGTGCAGTAAGATGTTAATTAGCCTTCCAGGTAAGGGAAGGATTAAACAACCCTTTGTTTTAATACAAAATTACACATGTAATATGACAGAAGCATTAAGACAAAGCCTTAGTGCTGCACAGACATCAGCTGAAATCTTCTACTAAAAGCAAGCTGAGCAGGGTGACAAGATTTATTCCATATGCCTGTAACAGAAGAACATCTGCTACAAAGAAGATACAGTAAATATATCCAAAATTTCAAACAGTGCAAGTGAATGTTCTTCTGAAATGAGAAAGTGTTGTATACTCCAATAGTATAATTAATTTCTTTAATTAAGGAAAGAATAAAAATGACTAGCAGATGAAACTATATTGAAATAGTGTCTTATTTAAATGTATTTATGACACAAAAGCACAAAATAAGCACATAAAAATTTCACTGTAAAAACAAAAGATAAAGCACCACATTTGTTTACAATAATGCTGCTATTTTATGATGTATCTTTTTTATTTTAGGCTACGATGCTGCTTATTTAAAAAACTAAGACAAGAACTGGATAATCAATTCTGCAATGGAGTTGCTGTATGTAGGATTTTGATTTTATTTTTACTTTTCAACAGCATCTGCTATCTGGATTCCTTTTAGAGGACACTAACCTGGACGACACACTCCTACTGGTTATGGGTCTCTGGGCCATACTTTCCAAAGAAAGCCCTTCAGAAATGTGTATGATGTGTACATCAAATCTTCAGTATAGCTCGTTTTGCTCCACAAATCTGCTCCTGTGAGGTCAAAGGACTTGTGAATGCAGTCACCCTTCAAACTACCCAACACCAGAAGCGTGCTCTTTGCTCACAGCAGCTTCAGCTCTGTCAGTGAGGCTCCATCTCAAAGCCACGCATCATCTTCAGATTCTCCATGGTCTTCCAGTATGAACAGCACAAGCTCTTTTTTGGACTCATTAAACACAGCACACACTCCTGACTAATATTACACCAGCTGTGAATGCTGTCGCAAGACTCAAAATAAAATAAAGCATTTATAGAATTCCATATAAACCATAGTAAGAGATCTGTAATCCTTTACCACTATTACCTTTTGTTGCCAGCCAGATGATGCTGCAGCATCCAAATACAGCCCCCAGCACCACTGGGCTGCATCAAGGAACCATCTGGAAGATGCTGCAGTCTACAAAGCGAGCTCACACGTTCCTACTCTAAAGGTAAGGCCTCTCTGCCACTTTCTACTCTTCCTTCTTTCTTCTACTGGAAGCCACAGCTCTCTGCTGCTGCCAATCAAAGATACAAAGCAAGCAGCAGTTCTGCACTTGGCTGTTTTAATGCAGCACAAGCCTAATCTCCGGGTGTACCAGCAGGAGAGACTTGCACAAGAGGCAGAACAGGAAACACTGTTGAAAGAGATCTCTGCACACCAAATTACCAAGATAACCCGAGGTTCCTTTATACCAGGCCCCAAAAGAGAAGCTAGAGTAGTAACTATAGCAACTCCAATTTAATGCCGCAGGTGGAAAAAAAAAATACCATTTGGTACTTTTTACATAATATTATGTACAAAAGCACCTGTGAATTCCACAATACATTTTTAATTGAGTACACACAATTAAAACACACAACTTTAAGCCAAGTTGTTTTAGTTATTAATTTAAGAGGACATTTGTATTCAAGTTTCAGCAAAAACAATTAAAACTCATCAGCTGTAGTTAGAAAAGGTGGGGACAGAAGAGGGGCAGATTTTTTATTTGTATTTTTATTTAATTCTCACTCAAAAATGCCACAAACTATTTATAGTCAGCTCTAATATACTTGGCAGCAAGTAGTGGAAATTGGAAATCTAGCAGAGACGCTGGCTCAGCTTCAGCAAGATTCCTGATTTTAAGCACATAAGTAGTTCTACTCACGTCAAACCCCACACTTCTGCTCAGCCAGGTACGAAGTTGGATACTTGACTGACACCACAGCCTGTGAGTTTTACTTGCCCTCGGGTGGTAATCTAGGGCAACATTTTGCATTAGCCAAATGGGGAGTTGGAATAAAAAAAAAAAAAAAAAAGGAACTCTAAAAACAATTTAACACTTCAAACAGTGAATTTACAGCTAAATCTCAAGTAATTTTTTTTTTTTTAAAAAAGGTAGGAAATCAGAGGAGAAGGGGATAAAACAGAAACTAGGGGGAAAAAAAGAGAACATAATGCCTACCCATCCTTAACTAAATTATCTCCTTGATAAGGTTTTAGAACAGGCTTCAGCACCTACTCTTAACTGATTAGGCCCTATTATGAATGCAAATTAGCAATTTACCCTCTTATTCAAAAACATGCCACTGCCTTATTACTTACAAACCTTGAAAAAGCCAGAGTCTCTCTGCTATTTAAAAAAGCTATGCTTAAAAATAATAAAGCTCAATTATTTTAACAAAGGGCTGTTCAGAGCCTTTGTACATGTGCAATTGCAGTAACTATTCTTTCCTTCTGAAATCCCATTTCAGAAACTAAAAGTATTTCTCATTTGAGAAGTGCTAGACTAGGGGAAAAATTTGATGTGTGGGCTGCATAGTGCTTATATAGTAGGGGGAAAAAGCATTTCAGTTTTGATTCATACTCTCCACATGCTTCATACTTTTATCTACTACAGTTTCTTTATATTGTTGCAGCAGTAAAATACCTGGTTCTGCTTTTGCTCCATGTAGGTTTAGATTGATTTCCCTTCTTAATTCCTTGCAACAATAGGAACACATGGTAGTAGGCAACCATCTATACATACAGCTGGTATATTATATATAAAAATAAATCTAAAAACCATCTACAGTCAACCAGAAGATTTCGGAGCTCTGTCAGACATTAGATGTTAAAAGCAGAGCTTCGGGTCATATATTCTTAAGATATAATACAGCTGGATACCCTGTCTTTTTTCAATGTCTTGATTCTGTTCTGTCTTGAAAAAGTACTAACAGAAGAAATGAAATCATTATTCATAAACTAATACAGAAACCATCATAAATCTAATGTAAGCTTGCAGAAATGAAAACATTATCTGCCATTACCCCAAGAATCCCTACCAGGAACCCTCAAAACATCTAAGCTTCTGGTTACAGATGACAGCATGACTCAGATTTACAACTGATTTTTTCCAAAAAATACTTCAGTAGTGTAGGAGTACGTTCTACTGGGGGAAGGAGGGGGGCGAAGAGAATCACGAGGATTATTAAAGAAAAGGAAAACACTGCTTCAATGCTATTTCTTTATTAGGGGCCTACATCACATGTGACCGATAGCTCAAAACAAAAGAGAAAAAGGAAAATACTGGAAACTAGTCATGTTCACTAAAAACAAACAAAAAAACACAATTAATTGCCTCAAAATCCAGAAAACATTAAACCTGTTGGTTTCATACAATAAAGCCAATTGAAATAATTATTTTAAAGCCTTTACGCAACAGATGGGCTAAGATATTACAATTCAGGCAGAAATCAAGAAGGAAATATCATACATTTGACAGGCACAAAAGTAGAGGATTGATAAACCTGACTTCTGAGTTAGCTGGGGTCCTAGTGAACGAACATCAGCCTGAGCAAACATGGGAATGCCAGAGTTAAACAGTAGATTCCCACTCAGCTTTAACTCTGGCTTTACGAAGGTAAAAACAATAAATACAAATTAACTGAAAAACAACCCACCCTCATTCACTATAATGACATAACTGAACTGAATGCAAGCTCTTTACTGGAAAGGATAGTGAAGCAACATTGTATTTACATGCACAAACATCCAATAGAAAAAACACAGAAGCACAGCAGTTCATTGCATCTATGAAAAATATTCTCATTTGAAAGATAAAACTGTTTTCTTTTCTTCCCTTCCTGCTACTTATTACTAGAAATAAACCTTTGACTTAGATAACCTTTAATACTCCTTCATGTGTTTGATTTTCTTTCTGATAGAATTATAAAGCACTGCAAAGTTCCCAAGATTGTTTTCTTTAATTTACAAAAAAAAAAAAAAGTTCACAGAAACCACAGACCTTGCAAATACTGTGCAGACTTGTTTATGCAAAGTCTGCCAAAGGGAGTTTTTAGACCCCTAGCACCTATTCAGACTGAAACTGAGCTTACACAAAATGTCACGCAGTCTGCCCAGCTATCTTCCAATACACAGGACAGAACCTCTGTCCCTTATTAATGCTTCACTGAAACTATTGGAGTGTAGAAGTAACCCTGCATAGCGTAGCTCAGCACACCCCTGTTCACACGAACTGCAACATGGTAAAAAGCACAGGCAAAGCAGGGAAAAACCCCGCAGGGAACACACTTCTTGCTTGTGCCTCCAACCCCTGTAGAACAAGGCTTTTTGTTAATTTTGTGCAAACACCCACATGCAAAATTCATGCATTACATATTATGAATAATTTGATCTGCTCTAGTTATAGCAGATAGAAATGGAGATGTCACTGAGTTTCGAGGGAACTACAACACGTAGACATTTCTATTCTCACTAATAAGAAGACATTCAATCCACGCAGTTGCTCCTCTACAGTTGTCAGCTTCAAAATCTCAATCGCTATGACAGAAAAGGCTATTAAATAGCTACAATAATTTTCCAGACTTGCCTAAACTATGCTGTTTATTAAATATCCTCAGGAGTTAGGAAGAGCTGAATTTGCTGCAGGTTGCCAGTCATAACATGCTGCATTCCTCAAAACTCACCGTGAATTCCTTCTATTCAAAAAGAAGACATTAGTTAGATCGTTTAGTTAGACAGATTGCCTACAATACATGAAATTCATTTTCTTAATATCTTTAATAGCCAAGGCACATTCCTGGTACAAACACGTGTGCACACACTTGCACGAGTATGTGCACCACCCATAGAAGAAATCTGTACATGGCAGCCTTGCTATTTTTTCATTCTTTTTGTTGAAAGCACATTAGTTTCATAAAAACAAACAAATAACAAGGCAAATATCCAGTAAAATTTACGATCCAGTAAGGCTTATTTTCTCTCCAATGTTTTAAGCAAGACCCACATATACTTCCACTAAAAACCTCAGTTACAGCACAAGTCATTGATCCTAAAATAGTAAATTTCAGGAGCTCAATGAATATTTTCAAAAGACTAGAATTAGACTACATGTATTTATCTAATTAAAGAACAACAGAGAACATGTATAAAACTCCAAGACTCAAACCAGTATTTATTTCCCTGTCTTTGGAATGCAAGTTTTTTTTTCCCCTCCTATGTTATCTGCTGTTAAAATTGTGATTCTTGTCCTGCAAGAAAGATGCTCGTGTTGTACTTTGCACGTTATGAAACAGAGTTTAACACTTTTGATTTCAGACACTGTGTGTGTGAAATGACATCTGCAAAAGTGAATTTGCAAGAAGTTTAGATTCTCCCCTACTTAGCTCATAGTAGCTGTAAAACACAATGATATACTACTCATTTTTTTTTTCTTTTTTCCTAAAAGCACAAGTAAGCATTTATCATCATTATAGCTTTACTGTCAGGAGCAAGACACAAACACAAAAAGCAACTATTGCTCCACAAAGCTCCCTGCTTTGTGAGAACAGTGTATGTTACAGCTAACCAGCTAAAGGAACAGACAGTAAGAGAGAACAATATACAAAACAATCAGAAATCCCAGCCCATGAGGTGCCAAAATATAATCAGACGGTGGTGCTTTATAGGAACCACAGCAGCGGCCAGAACGTTTGAAGAAAGCAAGTGTGACAGCTTTGTGCATCTCATGTAGACATCTACCCAGGTGGTGGGAAGCACAAGAGGAAAAATGGACAAACCTGAGTAGTGTTAATAAGTGCGAAAGCTATCAGCAAAGAACCACTGCAGACCAACAGGATGGTAAAACCAAGTGAAGCAGAACTTTGATTAAGAGCTACTCGGTGCTTAGATCCCTCATTCTCCCTCGCCTTCCCTCTTTCTCCCAAATAACCCAAATCAAAGTTCAGACTTTTGCACACCAAATGTAAAGGTCTGTCCCTTGGAAACTTTGGGAAGCATTTAGGAAAGTCTGAACCATTTTGTGCTGGAGGTAGCTATAGAGACAGGAGGAGATGTTACATGAAAACAGCTGTAAAATAGTACTTGCAATATAAAGAGATAGTTAACACGGCCACCTCTATATGCAATGAAAAGAAGTGCATGTGACAGCCAGAGTACTTCTTTTTCTCATTGGAAAGAACTGCAGGGTACTGGAGCCTCTCGCCACGGGGATTCACAGTAATTAAAAAAGATAAACAATCTTCTACTATCAGGACCTAGAAACAAGAGACTGTTGGATAGCACAATTGCAAAATGAAGCAAAGAAATCCTTTCTGTAGAGTTGAATAAGCATTTGACTTGACAGCCAGTGTAGGCAGCCGCAATTCAGAGTACAGCAAGATTTCAAGACAGCCACAGCATATGTAACTTCATCAAAAAGGGCAGACCTAAGTTTGTTCCAAAACACTTGTGTAAAATGTCCCAAGAATGCAGTTTCACAGCAGGGAAAGAGATATTACTACTGGAAAACTTGGGGTTTTTTGAAAGACTATTACTTCTTACAGAAATTAAGTGATCACAATGACTTCTAGATGCCAAAGTATACAACGAAGGCTGTCTGTAAGACCCTAAATGCACCTTCTGTGCTTACTCTCAATAGAGGCAGTAAGAAAAGCCTTACATTGTGTGGGTCACAAAATCCCATGTTCTATTATTTTACAGCAACTCTAAGCATGCAAAAGAAGTTCCGCAACCTTAAGCTTTACACAGCTATGTCCATAATGCAGAATTCAAACGACATCCTTTTTTCCTCCTCATCATTCAAACATGTAGAGATGCACCTCTGTCAAGCACATAAGTGTACCTCAGTGCAGCACAATCATGATTTGAACCTGAGCGTTTTGCAAGAAATTGGAAATGTCTAGAAAATTTATGACATGTTTATTTGTTTATCTCTGTCAAATAAAGCCAATTTTGGTGTCTCACGGCACACTGAACCTTCATGTTTCAAATATAAGTTCACAGTGATTCGAAAGATCAGATTTTAAGAAGCCAGGGACAACCTTGAAATAGACAGGCACATTTGCAGAGCTGTGAACTGGACCATTCACTTCCACCTAACGTTACCATCTTAACGAAAAAGCTCTACAGAGATGGATGGCCAAGAAGTAAGTTGCTTCCTTTAACTGAAGCAGATCTCATAATCGTGGCCATACCTGAGGCTACACCATCCCTCTCAGCTCCAGCACGGCGTGAGGCTGCTGAATTGCAATATTCCTGTTCTCGGGCTGATGCGCACAAGGGCAGAAGTATAAATGAGGGTTCACGCACTCACAGTGCTCCTTCTCCCCTCCAGACCCTGGGATGTTCACAAAAAAAGCACAGCAAGCCTCACACCACAGAACACTTGAGAACTTCAACAAAGGCCCAGCTCCCCTGGGCAGGTGAAGGCAGAGCAGCAGGAGTGAACATACCCCAACACACACACTCTAGGAGAGAGTTCCTATGACAAAAGCCCAAGTAGGCTTGAACATAATCAGAGGAATGAATGCCTCCGAGAGGAGAATGTGCTCTAACAGGTATTTCCAAAATCCTTATCACCATTTACTCTGACATTCAGACTCATAATTACTTTCCAGCACGTTATCCCTACACCTAGTACGCCATTTCTCCATTTTTGTCTCGACACAAACTCTTATTTTTCGCGTCTTGACTGAAAAACGTTCCCACACATTTATGTCAGACATTAACTTCCTTTCTGCTAAGAGCTTTAACAACTTACAATTTTTTTCTGCAGTCCAGTTACAGTATTTAAAAAAAAAATCATAGAATCAGTAAATATCCGAGTTGGAAGGGACCCACAAAGATCATCGAGTCCAACTCCTGGGTCCCCAATGGCCCACCATCAAAAAAAATCTTATTAAAGGTATGGGATACTATATCAAAATGTTTCTACTCTCCCTAAGAAAATTCCTGCTAGAATCTTTCAGAGGAACACTAGATGGCTGAAGGTCAAGCATTGCAATTACTGCCCAACCCACCATCCACCCAGTTCACAACCTGATATTCCCAAAGCCACTTGGAGTTGTTAGGTTTACTCATCCTCACTCTTATCCGGCTATCTGAGTATCAACTTGAGACTAGTTTTCAATAGATCACGTAGTATAAGAACAATTGTGTGCATCTCTACACCCATTTCTCAATACTTTGGACTATTTCTACCACATTTGGCAGAAGGGTAACAATCCCCCAAATCCAGTTTTAATTTCATTACAATGTGTATTTCTACTTGTGTTCACAAATGTTTCGCTGCAAAATCACCTGTTACTAAATGGGTAACACATAATGGGAAACTCCACACAGAACACTATAATTCTTGAGAAGAAACGTTTGTACTTTCCTGCTTCCAGTAAAATGGCTCGTCTGAAGGAAGTCTCTATCCAGCAGCCGCAGATCATCACTGAACTGCATCCACTCACTTAACAAAGAGTAGCTTAAATATACAATGGGCCTTATTCCTTACGAGCAGAAGAAGACTGGCATTTTGGGGATGAGAGAAATGAGTTGGTACTTGCAGTTTTAAAAACAGACAGGATAGGAGCTGGAGTTACAAATACAGTGTAACAGACACACGGCTCTCAAGGCAGCCTCCTTCCAGTTCCACTAAAATTCAGCAATTGCATCCTTCCCAAAAGTGTGCCATTTGCATTTAAATGCTTTAGGACCACTCTTCACCCTTTATCTTCCCTCCTCTGAGTGGGCAATTTTCCAGGTGCGAAGCCAGCCTCCAAGATACATGTACTTAGCACACTTCAGGACTTGCACGCTACTGAGCTTCAGGCATTTAAGTAATCAGACTCGTCTGCCTACATTGAGAAGTGAGAAAAAGAGACTTCTCTGAAGACAGGTTCAGATCAGTAAGTCACATTCCTGTTGCCTCTCATTCCTTTAATAAACTTGCCTTTTCCCACATTGACTCTGCCTTAAGCTAAGCCAAACCGATGCTCCCCACTGTACGCACAAAATCAGAGATGACAGGAAATGGGAAATAGCAGACTCTATTCACGACCAATTATGGAGCAGCTTTTTATTTTCTGTGCTTCAGCTTCTACCCTGTAAACAAGAATACTTCACAGGAACACTATTAGTGTGAGGGGTTATTAGTCTATCTTAATGCTTAATCCGTAGATAATAAAGAGCTTTTAGACAACTGCACAAAAAATATTCTAAAATAAAAGTGTTCTTTGAAGATTTCTTTCCAAGCAGGTCATATCAGTAAAGCACAGAAAACTTAGATGTCAGTTATGTTGATGGTATCCTTCCAGTGTAAGCCTATTTTTAAGAAAGCTTAGCACCAGGAAGTCATTGTTTGATACACAAGTGCCCTCTTACAAAGAGATGCTCCGTATGAAGGAACAGTCAACTAGGGAAAAAACCTCAAACAGCAGCTATTTGTTGGGACACTCAAATTCAACTGCTGTTCGAGTGAAACAAACTGCCTTGTGAAGAATGGGATGAAGAACGCTTTGGAAAATAGCCATGTGCAGAGATACTAGTACTTTAGGTTAATACCATTAACCAAATTTGACAGGCAGTTGTATTCTTTCAGATGTAGCTTCTTTTCAATTTGCATAACAAGCATTGTTAGACTTGTGCATTGATGAAAGCAGATTACATCCCGTACAATTCCTACTGGCAACTCTGCCCAATGAATAATAATAAGCCACAATTTAAGGACATGGGTTTCGCTGTGCGTTTGCTGTTCAAAAAAAAAAAAAAAAAAAGGAAGAGGGCATCACTACATGGTTCTGGGAAAGAAGTATAAAGGAAGTATGGAATATTTCATGGTATGAGTTCACCATTCCTCATCTTGTGTGTGTATATACTACAAATACATTACTTTCTAAAATTAGGAAGTACTTTGAAGTTGGTATATATTGCAAAACTGAAGAGTACGACTTATTTGTGATAAGTGCCTACTGTGAAGACAGAATACTTGCAAATTCTTGCACTGTTTATACTCCACCACTGATTGTTATCCACTTGACTACTTACTTGATTTTTCCTTTCAGGATCACCTACAGACATACACAGAGGCTAAGCACTGACTTTTACACAGTTTCTGTTATTACCAGTGTTGGGACACACTAAGACAACGTGGTTTCTCAAGAGGTCTGTATATACACTCTTAGAAGCATTTTATCCAGTTCAGTCCCCAGACTGTTAGGCTTGCTGCAGCTAAGAGTGAGTGTGCAACTCATTCATGTTAGCTTTTATCCTCTCCGGATCTGCATAGCTTTCTGAAGTGGATCACCTAAACCAGAGATGAATACCCTATAATAACCCTGGCTGGGTAAAATTTACCAATGCAGCTTTTTATAAAATAGTTTTGAATTAATAAACATGCCAGTGAAAATTCCTAAGGTCTAAAGTCAATTTCCTTGCTTATAGTTATGAAACTGCAGGTAACAATTTTACCTGGTTTTTAAAAGCAGTTCATTTTGATTTGATTTCGGTCTTACTGATGCCAGCAGCAGTAAAATTTACACTGATCACAAAAAAGCACAGCAAAGTCAAGGCTGAGCTTAGATTAAAAGTCCACACCCTTTCCCCCTCCAAATAGGTATATGCATAATCAAAACAGCCAGAAAATTCATTAGCACTTACACAAAGTTATATGCACATCAGAAAACCAGAGGTTTACCTCAATTTTGTCAATTTCCATTAGCAGAATTACAGATGAAGTCAATAACTAACTTCACTACGAAAAGGCTAAGGCAGCGGTTCAGTATGTGGTAACACTGATAAATAAATACATCATGACCATGCTTCACTCCGTATTTCCACAGAGCAGTTCTAAGGTTTGGATTTCCTTTCTAAGGAATATAGCTTGATAAGGAAAATGGGTAAATTAGGCTTCAAAGCACTAATTCTGCTGTAGAATAAATAGTTAAAAATTACACATACAGGCAGACATTTCACTCTATTAAAAGCCAACCTGCTAACAAAATTCAGCACTTGCTCCTACACCCTTTTGAAAGAAAAGCACAGAATTTTAAAATAGCAAGAAATATGACACAGCATGGTGACAAGTAGAAGATCGATGTCAGACATAATGCCTACATGTTCAAATTTCTATTTATCCACTTTTATGTAATAACAAAGCATATCTCTCAGTTAAGCACACATCCCTTCTCTTCAATAGCAGATTTCCAGATATAGGGAAAAGAGCAGGCCCAGAACAATGCAACCTCATGAACTGCAAAACACAAACCCCGATTACATGTCTAAGTAAAATAAAACATCTTCAGACACTTTAAAAACATACCAAAGTATACAGCACTTCAGTGTAGGCATGAAGGAGATGCTTAATAAGGATCTGATGCCATAATCCTTACATATATACAGCAATAATTTATAAATTGTGTGCAACAACTCTCAACTTTAAAGCTATTTCAGCTCTCCTTCCCATCAGAATACGTCATCCTCCCTTGGAAAAAAAGCTACTGTTTGATGTGATCGTTTTACTTAAGTAACACGCATGCATGAGAAAGTGTGGATGTTTATTTCAAATTAAGTGCTTTGAGCAATTTATTGGCTCCCAAACGTACACTACGGTCAGCAAGCAGGGTCTCAGATTAAAAATTTAAATTCTGACTTACTTTGGTTATTAATAATTTCTAAAAGCTACTGCATTTTATGGCGAATTCCTTCAAGTGCAAAGCCCGAAACACCTACCCAGAGTTCAGGTCTGTCTCCTTTGCAGAACCAGAAACTAGGGTGGAGTTCTAGAAAACTGGTAAGAGCGATTCAAACACACTCACTTCGTCCCTGCATACATATTCCTGGACCTCCGTACTTTTAATTGACATTTCGAGACTGATGTACTGCAGTATCTTTCACGATACTGATTCTAGGAAGTCAGCATTGAGCACTACTAAACTTTTTGTTAGTTGGGAGTGCAGAGAGGGGTCTCACTCCCCATCCATGACCCTAACCTGACACTCTGGGCAGCCTGACTTCAAAGGGACTCATCCCTGGAGACACCATTACACCGTACAGTTTGCAGCACTGCTGCTCCTTCTAACCTGCACATCTGGAATACCGCGTCTCCTGTTCCAGGAAAACTCCTCACAGACCCAAAGGCACCACAGACAAGCTGTGTGGCTCCAACAGACAGCAGGGAAAGCTGACTGTGCTCCTCACTGCAGCAAGAAGACAAAGATATACTCTTTTTGCCAAGTCTTATACATTCACAGTATTAAGGCAAAAGGGCTCTACAGGTCCCAGATACTGTTCACAGATTTCCACAGCTGAATAACAGAAATTTAGTATTGTGGACTTCACCAGAGAGTGGTAACACTATCACTCAGCCTTGGTATGCTGGGTTACTCTTTACTTTAGAACTGTGGGAGCACTGAAGCTTCGCTGCAGTGTGCTCAGACACAACAGACGACTTCACATCAGGGAGGGGAGCGAGACAGCCAGACAACATCAGGCACTGCGAAGCGCTGCAGCTGGATCAGCCGCGACAGGGAGGTCAGCAGTAACTACACTTGAGGAGCACACGGCGCCGAGACGCAGCCAGCAGCGAAGCACAAAGCCCAAACGCCCTGTCAGCAAGAAGAGGAACACACGCCAGGGTCACAAAAAAAGGATGTTTCAAAATGCTGACAAAAGCCATACGCTGTGCTACAGAAATCCTCTAATATCTCTGCTCATTCACTTATCTCTTCTGAAGTACAGGTAAGAAGCAGGAATCTCAAGTTTCTGTGACATCCCGCTGCCTGAGCATACTCCTGAGACCTGAGAGACGGACCACGTGGAGAGATGGACTCACATGCAAGACCAGCTGCACTCCAATCCTTTTTCTCAACTGCTGATAATTCCCAAGAGTAACAACTTAGACTGATTAGATGCTCACACAGTCACCATAACACCCCTTAAAATAAAAAGACTGTTCCCCTTACTGCCATTTTCACAGCCTCTTAAGTAACAGCTGTTCTCCCTGAGAGCTTGCACTTTCCCTTCCATATTAAAGCGTGGTTCTGCCACTGTTAGACATGAACACGTCTTCTCCAGTCTTTCCTTCTTTGCTGTCCCAACTTTCCAGTCTCCATGAGTATCTCTAGCCATGGAACCGGTCATTTTATTCAAACCTTAGGGTAGGAAACATATAAGCAACAGAAAGGCACACAAATGGGAGCTCAGTTTCTACTAATTACCCAACTACCCAAATCAATCCTGAGCAGTACATCCAGCTGCACGTCAGTATGATCAAGACACTGGTGTCTGACAATTTTATCATTCATCTTCCTGACTTGCCAACAGGCATCTCTTTGGGAATATTTAAACTGGTGTTTGCATCATGGAAAGGAGAAATGTTGCATCTCTGTACTTAATCATTATAAATTGGAAAAAAAAAAAAAAAAGAAATAGGAACTCTCCCAAGTCCAGTTACAAATATTTCCATACTGTTTAGACATGCATTTGGAGTTAAATCCCTGTGCACTGTCTCTGAGCACTTCTTTAGAAGAGAGCAAATGGAAAAGTGTAATTGCTTAGCAGTATGAAGAACAGACTGCAGTAAATACACAAATGCAATGAATAAGGCAGCATGTTAATTAGGACTCCAGAATCGTTCACTCTTTGGAAAGGGCTTCCTTCAGCAGGAAAACAAGGGGAGTGCTAAGGCCTCCACTTAAAGCTATGCATTTTTATATATGAGGATTTGTTTACTAAATGAGGTGACCCTAGCATGCTCAGTCCCAGTTACTACAATATCCCTAACTGAAGCTTTTACTTTCTTCTACTTCAAGTCAAATACCCTATGAGGGTATACTAACTCATTCTTGGATTCTAATGTGCTTAATGAAAATTCACATACAGGTAAAGCCCCGGAGCCAGAACACATGAACACAAGCACGTGCTTTCCCCTCGCCGAGACACATCAATGAGACATCCAATTTCTGTTCTCAATTTGCTCGCTTCTGAAAACTTTCAGAATGACAAAGTTATTCTGAAAGGAACAATTCCTTAAATGAATAAGCTCATCAGTTTTTTAAGAGACATTGAATAGAACAAACTTATTTCTAGTAAGATAGTATAGATGTATAGATTAGAGGAAAAGAAATCTTGTTCAGGAGAGACCCGTTCCCGCAATCTGTAGTTTTAGAGGGACCTGTCTCCCAGCAGGTTCACACAAAGCTGGAAAAATAAAACCAAGTTACAGGAACCTCTACCGAGTGTTTCGTTCCTAAGTTTTGAGCACCAGTCTTCTACCACATACCAGTGTGCTCACACTGCTTGTTAGAGGATCACTTTCCTGTTTTCTGTCTGCAACTGACTTAAACACTGCTCTGAACTGCTACCCAAAGTCGGTCCCGGGGACTTCCACTTGGCAGAGGAAACATCTTGGTTAGGGGAAGGGTGGTCATGAATTACAGACACACAATCAGGTGCATGCAAACATGTAAATCACAGCCCGAAAACATAGCTCAAGCTTACTTTCACCTTCCACAGAAATGCAAATAGTGCACTTTCATTGCTTTGCAGAAAGTTTGCAACTCTCGGTAAGTTAAGTTCAGCTTTCTTGCATGTCAAGCAAATTTCCCCAACCAACTAGAAAGTACCTATAAATCACAAGATCACAAGATGCTTATGTGAAAAGAGAGACCATCTTATGACAACCGCAGTTACTAAGCCAAATGTTTCTCTATGGCCATCAACTCCCTCCCCCCAAAATGCATTCCATTTAAAGGAGTTATTTTATTTTTATCACTGCTTTCTGATTTTTGTTCCGGTAACAAGTTAGGTCAAAAAAAGATTAACACCTTTTCCTGCCTATTTCCAGAAAGTTGTTCCTCAAGAAACTGCTGAGCAAATTATCACCAATGCTCTCATGACCTAAGATTCAAACTGTAAGATTAGAGGGGGAAAAAATCGAATGGATCACTACTAAGTATATTTGCCTTGCTAAAGAGCCTTTATTTCAACAACAGGTTAACGGTGTAGAAAGTGGCAGTGTATCCAAGTTTAAAGCATCTGGTCAGAGCACCAAGTCAGAACCAAGTCCAGAAGGGTGCCTTTGGAAGTATTTGCACTGACCTGTCAGTCACACTCGTTGCAGTAGTTTAAGCCTAGATATTCATGAGAATCAGTGCTATGTATTTCAATGCAATTGTGAATTTTAATTGTAATTAAATATTATTAAAGGAACAACTACGTCAAAAAATCAAGGGTAGAAAATGCCATGAAACGTAGTCAGGAGAACACGACTTTTCAGAGCACGGTATCACAGAGCCTGCTATGTAAACCACTGGGAGCACTGCTTGCTACTGACAGGATAAACACAGGAACTTGGATCTACAGCCATCTCCCATGCTATTAAACACATTGCTACCCAATGTTTTCTTAAAGCCACGTCAACTAAGCAGGCTGAATCTTAGTGACCACTTGACACCTCAGTATAATTGGCACCACAAAATGTTCGAGCTAGCAATTCTGCTCTGCATACAAGTGCGACTGTGTGAACTGCGAGACAGCAAAAATAAAAATAAAAATCCAAGCTTGTTAACACATCACACTCTCAATTAGTGCCTTGCTAGATATCTTAGCTGTTCCGGTGCTCAGCATCACTATTAACTATCTGCGACAATATAAATGGAGCACTACCCCTGGAAAATGCAGAGCCATCTCAAAAAAACAAAAAGAGACTATGTATGCAGTACAAACAGTACTCATGAATAAAAAAAATAAGGGAATGAATCTCCTACTTAACAAGGATGAAAAAAATGCCTTCCGCAGCTTGGAAAGCTAGGGCAAAATAAAAGCTATGGTAAAAGGTAAATGTGTGCAGAGGCACTTCTGTAACTAACATATCAAAATATTAACTTTAAGAATTTGAGATCTGTTAATGAACCATAAGACTGATCATAATTGCAAGTCTTAGTCAGGAGAAATATGAAGCAATATATACTGTGCTCAGTTAAAAAAAATACAGATGTGGTACCCATCTATCTGATACTGAAATAGGATCCAGCGAAACAAAGGAGTCACACAGATTCACCCGTAGGGCCCTTCCAACCCAGCAGTGCTCTTCTCCTCCTAGCAATGTCAGAAGAAAGCTGGAAAAGCCAAGCTAATTATACATTTTGCTCTGATGATAGAAATGGAGTCAGGTGGCTTCTGTCCTGATTCCAGCTACAAGTACCTCTCTGTTCATCTTCTGGCTGAAGGTGTTCTCATTTAGCGTGTACTTAAAATCACCCCAATTACCTTAGATTAAATTTTCAAACTCTTTTTTGCTATGAGGTTGTCTAGGATCTGCTTTTTTCTTCTCTCAGACAAACACTCCAAGCATTATCCACATGACCTCACAGGTACTCTGATTACAGACCTAACTGTGGCTCTGAGCAGCCAGTTGAGTATGTACTTACATAACTTGACAGATGATAAACTTCTTAGACAATAGAAATTGCTATGCCATTAAAATTAGGCCATTTTCTCTTTAAGGACTACAAAACCTTTCTAATATGTTAAACGCAGCAGTTTTGCCAATAATATGATTTACTTCCTAGCAAAATATATTTGTCCAATGTATCCCAGAAGTATCACTAAAAAGTGACATTTAAGAGTTTAAGGTACAATGGTCTATTAAGCCAAGCCATTCCTTTATGACAGTGTGTTCTGGCTTTATAGCACAACTTCTTTAGAAAATGAAATAAATTGGCTGGCAGACTTTAGTTGCTTACAGGATTCAAGCTATTCTTTCAAACGAGAATGAAGGAAATTTTGTTTTTCCTATTTTCATGCAATTGTCAGCAAACTGACATGAAACTAAAATTTGGGTCCAGACTGGTTAACTTTTGTAACGATTTGACCTGCCTAATCTTAAAAAAAAAAAAAAAAAAAAAAAATGGATTATGTGTGTGATCTCATTGTAACCTCAATCAACGTTTGTACCACAGAAACCTGGGATGGTACTAATCCAGAACTAAGCGTTTTAAAGCCTGTATGTCTCTTCTTTTCATGGGCCAGTATAATGTCGATAGCACTGCAGTCTCAGTGGTAACATGCAACATTGCTTCAATTACGATTTCTGGGAATAATCATTTTCAGACCTCTTCTAATGATTCTCATTCATCAGCACTTAAGTAAAGCCCCAAACCCATCCTGTAGATATGGAGAAGTAAGACTGATCTCTATCATGCCACAAAGTTCTGCCCTCGAGCTGTTTCGGTCACACAGTCCCACTTCTGTAAATACTTTTCTTTTATACCCATTACGTCTGGTAAAGGCAGAAGTAGGGTAATTTGCCTGCTGTACCTCGGGATTGATCACTACCAACTCTACAACATGCAATAAAAACTGCTGTAGTTTTCTGTTGAGTGGGACAGAAATTCTTACTACACAGTGGGGCGATAGCTACAGTTAAGATAAAAAGTTGGACTCTGCAACAATCTGAAAAAGGTGAGTATCCACATCTCCACATCACATCCCAAACAAAAGCATGCCTTTGTTTTTGCACTGTGCCACTCCAGAGACTTTTCATAACTAGAACTCTGCTCACCAGTCTCTCCCTAACTGGTCTTGAAAACACTGCATTACAGCTCCTTTAAGATATAAACCCTCATCCTGCCAAGGGTTAAATAAAAATCTAACGTAATAGGAATTCAGTTCTCAAATCCAAGCTGATGTTTTAACAAGAAAACAAAACTCATTTGATTTCCAGCTAATCAATCATCAAACTCTGTTTTGAAAAATCCTGCCCTCAAGAGAATACGACCAATTTCTCAAATGATGTTTTTCCCCTACAGAAATCACTTAATGCAATATACAGCTTTGTTTTGAAAACAGGCAACTGTTAGGGCCTTTGAGATATGCAGAAATATCTTCATGCTTATCCTGGTAAAAACCATGCCAGAATTGTATAGAGAAATGTATAATAAAGTATTTCTTGGATAGGAAGTTTCCAAGTCAACAGGAAGGCCAGTTATATTAAAAAGTGAATGCTGCTGCCCAATATCCTACCAAGCTAAAATTCTTGTTAGTCAGTGCTATTCCAATATTTCACACATCAGTAGTCCTCCTTCTCAATTTTTTATAATTACAGTCATCATCAGAAGGAAGGTTTGAAAAAAATCACTAACTACAGGGAAACAGAGAAACATTCTCTGGAGAGCTCAAGGCCCACATATCAACCTCCATGAATTTAGTATTTTAATTAGTGGAAAATTCTAGATATAGCTGTGCAACTGCATAATGGAAGTCAACCAAAGCAATGCGCTACTGCTTTTCCAAGTATGTGTTTACCCTGAGCACTGCCTACTGAATTCAAAGCCATAACACACAGTACCATAACGATATCTGCAAGACTCTGCTCAGGATCAACACTGCTGTCCAGAGCTCTGCTGTCAGCAGCGCCTTGATCAAAGTTCATGGTGACATTATTTAGTTTGGAAGAACTAAAAGCAGTTGTACAGGAAGGTAATAGGCTTTAATGGGGAATATTTCCCACTCCCACTTCCATCTCCCCAGAGAAATGAACAAGACAAATCAAAATGAGTACTAGAGATAGGGCTTTGCTATATAGCAAATGATTGTTCTCCTCTTGGATGCTCTAGTGTGGGAAGAATAAAGTTCCCTTCCTTTAAGCTGTGAAATTGCTCAGAACTTCAGACATTTATAACAAGAAGTTGTAGGTAGAAATTAATCCTTCAAGAGGATGAGGCAGCATACTGACAAAGTGGACGCTGCTTTCCCTTCGCATCAATGATGACAATAAACAGCAACGGGTTTCTCAGCGAGGCAAAAAGTTATGGAGCCTTCCTCGTACTTGGATGAACTTTGGAAAACCTAGAGTAAAGGTCCATAAAAGATGTTATTCCGCACGTATTTTACTTGGTTGTTAAAACAAACAACCAAAAAAACACGCCCACACTCTCTCAACAGAAGATTGTGTTTGTTGTTTAAGTTTTACAGTGGAAATGCTGACAACAGTGCCAAATCTATAGCACCACAGCCTGAAACTATCTACTGAAGTTTGGCTGGTGAGGCTTGTCACAAAAAATTCGCAATTTCACTTTTTATTTCAGTTGTGGAGATTATAAGAGAAGAATATAGACTTTGTTAAAAAACCTCTGCACAGAAGTTACATTTCTCAAGCGCATTAAGTACATAAACATAAGGATAGCTTAACATCTCCAGAACTGAGATTTTCTTCACCATTTCCCGCTCACCACAAGCCAACTCCTTTCCATTTGTGCTTTCACTTTAGCTTTTGACATATGATTTTTTACCAGCCTACATAAAGACTCTCTTCTTCGGCATCGTGTGCATTTAAAAGGTTGGTCAGCACCTTGCCTTGCTTATCCAAGGGGGCTCACTTAAAAATTAAACTATGCTAGTGTAACTATTCAGTTACAGACACTGGTGTAACCACAGTTCTATGTGAAGAAGCCTATCTTACTTTTACTCACTTAAATATACATTAATCAATGAAATGGGAAGCGTTCTTAAAAGTTTATGCGGAGTATCTACAGTCAAGGCACTGCTATTCGCAGCACAGGCACACACTGGACAAAGCCCTTTGCACAGACAAAACCTGAGTGTATCAACCCCCCGGCCTCAAGTTTGTTTTACTGAACAGTAAAACAGATTCTAACTTAATGTGCCCAATCCCACGTTCAAAGTAAAGGCACCAACTTCAGAATTGGCTAAACCAGGGCTGCTGTTGACGTCCCCCTGAGAGCAAGACACATGCCCAGCTCCACGCCAGCCGGCTGCTCCTCACGTCGGGGCCCAGCGGCAGAGCCTGCACTCAAGTTTGTAAAACAAACACAACTCCGGGAGGGAAAGCGAGACAACACTCGCCGCAAAGCATCTGGGGTTTGCCCTAGTACATGCCACCGGGCTACCTACACACCATAAAGCAGCAGCGTAAACACAGCCGCTCACGCAATCATTATGTATTTTTTGTGAGCAGCTTTGTTTAAAGCCGGGTTCGTAGCCAGCCACGAAATGCCATTTTGGCAGGGGCGCCGAACAAAAGCGGAGGTCCGAGGCCTGCGCTGGCCGTGCCACAAACTCCTGGCCCGACAGCAGCGCCTCGACACCCCCTCGGCACCCCTCAGCGGGAGCATCCTGCGTGGCCTCCGTCCCAACCTGGCTGGCGTAAAACATCTCCCCGGCATCGTCTCGCCGCCCGGAGCCGGCGCTGACTCGTGACTCAGAGGATTTGGGGTTTGTTTTGTTTGTGCAGTCGCGCACCAACTCCGGAGTTCCCAGCCGCGCGGACATCTGCGGGGGATAAAGGCGAGGGCAGCTGGGCCAAATCCCAGCCTCCGCCTGCAGGACCTCCCTGAGGAAGATTTCCACCCACGTCCCCCAAGCCGGGTTGGGGGAAAAAAATCAAGAAGAAATCACAAAGAGCGAGCCGTGGAGCGGCGGCTGGGGGAAGGGAAGGGAAGGGGAAGCCCGGGGCCGGCCGGCAGGACGGGGGCGGTCCAGGGGGGTGCCCCCGGGCCCTGCCCCGGGCTGAGGGACCCCGGGCCCGCCGCCGAAAGGCCGCTTTGTTCGCCCCCCACCCCCCCACCCCGGGCGGCGTCGCTGCCCCGGTACCTACCGCAGCAGGAGACGACGAGGAGCAGGAGCTGCGCTGACCTCCATGCCGGGGAGCCTCCTGCGCTCCCCCAAGGGGCCATAACCCCGGCCCGCGGCGAGGCGACGAGCAGCAGCCGGTCCTGCCACCGCCGCGCCCCCGACACGCAGCCGGAGCCGCCAAGCGAGAGGAGGCGAAAGAGGAGGGGGGGAGAGAGCCGGCCTCGCCTCGCCCCCCCGCCGGAGCTGCGGCCTCGGGGAGCGCTAGCGGCCCGCACTCGCCCTCCTCATCCGCCCGCCCGCGGAGCCATGAGCCGCCGCCGCTGCCTCCGCCGGCCTCGGCCTCCTTCCCTCCGCCCCGCAAACGCTTCCTCCTCCCGGCTGGGCTCCGCCGCGGCTGCGCACTGCCCCGCCGAGCGCATGGAGGCGCCGCCGGCAGCCGCGGGGCGGAGCGGAGCCGAGCGGGGCGGCGGGGGAGGGCCCGGCCTCGGCCCGGCACCTCCCGGCCCGCCCCGCCGCGGGGAGGCCGCGACCTCTGAGGGGAAGGGCCCGAAGTGGGCTCCGAGGGGCTGGGAGGGTGAAAGCCTCCCCCCGGTGCAGGCCTGATCCGCTGCCCTGAAAACGCGTGTGTGAAACGCAGCCCGCTCTGCGAAGCACCGAGACGCCAGGCAGCCCCCCGCCGAGGCGTTTCTGGCCTCCAAATCTGCGTTTCACAAATGAGACCTAAAAAGGAATGTGTAAACAAAAAGTTAAACTCTGCTGTGGATGTGTTGCATCCAGATTTACGGACCTACACGTGTAGCTGCGACACGGAGCATTTCTGTTGACATACGATCAGCCACCCTTCACCGTGCATTTCTGTTAACGTACAATGAACCATCCTTCACCATACGTTTCTGTTAATGTACAATTAACCATCCTTCACCTTTTAATGACCTTATTTTTTCACAGTTTCTATCACTCTCCATTGTTTGAGTACCAAAAGCAAGTAGGATTCGCAGTGCAATCTCTATCTAGAATGTTGCAGCGTCAGTTGCAGACTTGGAGAAGTGTTTATTGCCCGAAAGCTCCTCAGCTCTACTAGATGAGCTGATTTATTAGGAAAATAAATTATTACCGTTTCTTAAAAGAACACAAATCACACAGGTCGGGCTTCATTGCTGCATCATGAGAACAGATGTTCTGGATCCGACCAGAGCTCTGGCTCCATGAAAGTTGATGGTTGTGACGATTGCTCTATTTCTCCTTACTCTTTTTTTTTTTTTTTTCTTCACTGCTCTTCTCTGATTCCTCCCCCATTTATTTCCCACCCACCATTTCATTTCAGAAGGAAAAGAAGTATATTGGGGGATATGTCTTTTTTTGGAGGTGTGTAGGGGAAATAGGTTGTTATATGGATGAGCATCTTGAAGTAGATAAAGTATCAGTGATAGTCACTAAAGAAGGAAGACAAACCAGACAAGCCTGAATGTTCCCTTACTCTCTGGGAAGTTGTGGCTCAGGAACACCCTGAATTATAGATGATATCATTGAGTTTAATAACTCTCAATGGATTAGTCTTTGGTAAATTTACTCAGTCACAGTTTGAACCTATGAGCGACGTGACTTCAACTCTCAGAAGCCATAACTATGCATACAAAAAATAGCACTTAAAGGGAGAAAAAAACACAACCTCTATTTGCAGGTTTATACAAATAAATTCACAGTGTCTTAGTCAGTAAACTTTTTATTTCTTTTTCTTTTCTTTTTTTTTTTTTTCAAACTTGCAAGTTTGAACAACTTCTTCACTGAAACCACAGATGCCCTATATTTCCACCCAGTGTATCCCATTCCCTTTTTTGTTGTTAATTATTAACGGGGGGTCAGTGGAAGGATGCTTAGGAAGTCTGCTGCTGAGAAAGATACTGCTGCCTTTATGAACAGATGCAGCACAGAACCTGTGCCCACACAGAGACTTCTAACCCTCCCACAGTAATTGCAGCTGTACTTGCTGGGTGCAAGTCCTTACTGGAACTCATTAAACTCTCTGCTGTAGAGATAGGTCAACATTAAACAAACAAATCAGCACGTAATCCATAACCTTTCTCTGCTCCTCCCAAAGTTATTTTTGTCTGTCTAGTTCAACCCAATTTCTACCACCCAGTTGCATGTTATTGAGAGATGTGATATGATTCTCTTTCCAGAGACTTCAGTTGCACAACAAAGAAAACACTAATTATCTTTTCAGATTAAATGCTATTCCAAACATCCCTATTGGCAAAACTGCTTTCAGTCACTCACACAAACAAGTGGTTACCCTTTATCGTTTACCCAGGTTGATCATTCAAGGCAGTGGAGAGCAAAGCATCAACCCCTGGCATCATGTGCTTAATTTTAACACTGTTGTCAAAGATGCAAAGCAAAGGATGATATGTAAAAGACTCCTTCCTCTGTACTAAATGAGCTTGGCAAGCAAAAGGTGAGATAGTGATGTAATGACCTAAGGAACAACCTCTGAAGCTCTGGTTTGCCTACTTATGATGAACTGGATTTTTTAAGTCTAAGGAGGAGAATGTGTTAGGTCCAGACAAGATGCTCATGATATCAAGTAACATCTTTCCAGTAGTCCTCTTAGCAAGCTCACCAAATTTATGAACTTTGACATACTTAGAAAGACTCCTTTCCTGGCAAAGTTATCTGAGAAAAAATCTTACTCCTATTTTGCTGCTCCTTCTGTTGGCCTCTGCCAAGAGCTGTCTGTCTTAATCTCTTTGATGTTTGGGTGAAAAGTATCATTTTCCTTTTGTCTGAAAAGTGCCTAGTAAATCTTAACCGTGTATACATAAAATTCTAATCATGACTGCATGGATTTTTTTACTCTTATCTGAAGATGACAAATAAAATTTTATCAGTAGAAGTAATTTTTAAGCAGCACGGAAGCTGACACTGTCTTTCTTTTGGATTTTAAGGCAGGTAAAGATAAATTATCCTGAAATTGCACACATGATTGACCTTGAACCAAACCAAGAGTTTCATAACAGTCAGTTGTTCCTCCGCTTGAAGTTCAAGGTTGGCGTGTGAATCTACTGAAGCAGCTTCAGTAAGAATTATCAGGAACCCACTGATGATATCGACTTACTACTTTATCACCCTGCAGTTTTACTTTCCACATTGTTTTCTTTTCAGTGATTGTCTTTTTACAGTCACTTCAGCTTTACTTCATTGCCTGTCACGTGTTTCCTTCTCTCCATCCTTGCTCTTTTTTTTTTTATTTTTTTTTCTCTTCCTACACCTTCCTCACCAGTTCACCCTTTCTTTTTTGTCCCTTCAGACTATGCTGTTAGCAAATGCCACCTACAGATGTAACAGCACTTTTACAAGCCATTGTAAAAGTTCTCCCCAGTTCATTTCTTTCTCCGTACTCTTCCTCTGACTGTCTGTAAAATTGTAGGGGGCAATCTTACATCATGTCTCCCTAATGTCAACTTCTGGTGGGGACATCTTGGCACCATTTTAATACATAATAAGAAAGGGAACAATTCAAGATATTGACTAGATCTCAGCTTAATGAAGTAAAAAATAGCTTTCCTCTACCAGTTTCAATACTTTCTATCTCAGAAACTCCCTTCCGGTGAGGGCATAAGAAATCTTGATATTTTCAGTGTCAGATTGTAATTTGGGGTGAGATCTCTACCACATCTGAATTTACTGCATCTTTTTGCAGAAGAATTCAAGGATTTTATCATAAAAGAGACATCATTGGAATTCTAAATATGTTTATTTTATGGTAGTATTTTTTCCAAATCAATTATTTATAAACCTAAAGTAGAAAAAAGTAGGCAGCAGAGGAATCTCTCCCAGATTTTCATTTGTTCTGCAGCACAGTGTATGAACATAGACTGGGACAAAAATGATTTGTTTCATTTTTTATTTTCCTTTTTTTTTTTAATATTTAGTGTTTGGCAAACAAACAGATGTTTGCCCAGCACTTGTCTGAAGGGTGCTAAAAGACTTGATTTTTTATTCAACATTAATTTTAATACTAGACCACAGCTACCTCAAGTCTAGAGTACCCTACATAACTTTGCTGCAAAGTGATGAAAGACAATGGAAGATGGTGCCAGAAATGTCTGGATCAAGTCCACTGTGTTAAAAATATATTGCATAGATCAGAATCTGCTTGCATTGTGCAGGAGTACATATTAATATTGCTGTTGCATGCTGGAGAAAATGCATCAAAGGTGTTATGTGATCATTTACTTCCCTGATATTTATAATTAGTATCACTACTGTCTAGAGGCCAATCAAGGGTAGGGTCCCATTATGCTTAGGACTGTACAAATATAGGACATGCTGTACAATGTGCAGTGGAAAAGAGTCCAAATAGTTAGCTTGGCTAACTGCAAATGAAGTGTGTCTGGAGCCAGTGACAGTGTAGCTGCATCATCATGACGTTGCACTCAACCTGATTCTGTAGGGCATATTCGTTTAAGCATCGTGCCCCACTAAGTGACTCTGGGATCCACTTTGGTTTTTTTCAAATTACCACAAAGCACTTGAAATAAGTCAGGGCTCTTTTTCCATGTTTTTTCATCTGGGAACTGTAGGTTTGCAGGCAGTTTGTGAGCTCTTTTACCTAAAGTCTAAATGAAGCAACTGGATCCCCAGCAGGAAAAAGGAATTTGTAGATAAGCAAGTTTTAAAAACTACCTGCAAAATTTGTTAGCTTGTTTAAAAGTAATTCATGTCCCTAATGTAATAGTAATTTTTGTCTTTTTTTTTTTTTTTTTTTTTTCCCATGTATTAGATATTATGCTTTAAATATTACAGGCATGTTATGTTCAACTAACTGCTCAGATTAAGCCATGAGTTGTTATCACAGGCACTGTAGTTTCCCTGACAATAATAGCACCTCTGTCATATGCCGCGTGAATGGCTATTGACTAATTATTTAGTTTTAGACAGTTCTGGAAAAGCTGCCCAAGCTTGTTCATTTATTAAAGTGTGTTGCTGCTGCAAAGACAATCCAACGGAAGTAGCTTCAGTTTGGAATAAACCTTGTGACAAAGTGTGGCCTAATTCAGTCTGTAATTACAGTGAGTAACATAATGCTTAGATGAGTACCTACAACATGTTAACAACAATGGTGTTAAAACTGCTTTTGTTATTTCCTTATTGTCAACTAAAGCAGTTTAACTCTTATTGTAGCAATGTGGACCTAGGTGGCAGGCAAATATCAACAAGCTTTGTGATACTTTCATTCCTCTGTCTGTATCCTTAATACCAGACCCAGAAAAAGGCGTGAGAATCACTGTATTAGTATAATTTTACTATAGAATTACCAGTGTATTAGACAAGCATCTGTGGTTATCTAAACTGGCTGAATAGCATCAAAAGATAGCAGAGAATCTGAGCCTGTAGTCACATCACATCTCAGAAGAAAATCTCGTCTTTTGCTTCAGTCTTTAGAGACCTACAGCTGCACTTAGCAGCCTGCACTTAGCAGCCGTTCCCTTACCTTTGGATTTAGCTTCTCAGGAGTAAGGAACAGAATCTGCCAGAATCTGCTTGCTGAAACCTGAAAGAAACTTCTGTCACTAAAATCTCTTACAAAAACCTTTGTGGTTTCTATTTTGTTGTTGTTTGCTTTTTTTTTTTTTTTCCCGTCTATAAACACTTTTTTTTAGAAAACATTGTCATGAAGCCATAAAAAAGCCTGAGTTTAAAGTCTAGGTAAAGCAATGAATTTATAGGCAAAGACATTTGTATAAAACAGTCAAATAATTTTGAATAATTAGCCAGTCACAGAAAGAGAGCAACTGTTCAGCTGATTCATGGACAGAATGAAGAACTAAACTATTGATGCTATTTCAATTTTAGAGCAGACAAGCCTAAAGACCAAGGGGAAAAGGAAAGAAAGAAACAAAACAAAACAACATCAACAACCAAACACCTGAATATTCCAACAGAGAGAAAAAAAAAAACAAAACAGAAGACTTCATGATTAGAAAGAACATAAAAAATCTCCTTAATACAAACAGAACATTTCATAAGCAATTTTCAAAACCTAAAAGGCTAATTACCTCCTGTAAAAGGAGCTATTAAAAACATACTTTTTAAAAATTATTTTTGGCTACATTTTTTATTTCTAAATTCAATTTATTTTTTCTTACACCCAATTTTTGAAGCAATTATCTTTTCAAGCTGCATACTGACACTAGTAATATTCTTGATTTTCTAATTAGGTTAAATTAGAACCTCCTGCATCTGGCCTGCATTTATACATCATGTCCCCACTGGTCAAAGAGCCAGCATGAAGTCTGAAGAGCCCACAGAGCCCGCATGAAGTCTGAAGTAGTGAACTACTTCTGAAATATAGCCCAAGTTAAAAGAAGTGGAGGAAAGTCTAGTTTTATAGTCGTAGCAATGTTCTGCATGTAGACAAACATAACTTGCAAACATAACAAGGAAAATGCAACCAACATCAAGTGTTAATATTTTGCCCAGGTAACTTTTTTTATCTTTTCATGAGTACAGTTAATCTTTAGCTATGGATCCAGATCACGTGTTTGTCTTGTGGACCCGTGACATCCAAGTGTCAGAGGACAGCCAGAGGAGTTCTGCATCCCTTTATCTCTCTCAGAAGCTTACTCAGCCTCCTCAGTATTGCTAAATCTGATTTCTACAGTTCTCCACAAGCAGGACTGTAGTACGTTGTTTTTCTTTCATCATAGCAGTTGGGTTGTCTTTTAAAATTCTTAACAGATTTTGCTTGGCATAGCCATACGTGCCATTTCATAGATGTGAGTTGCAATTTGGGGAATAGTACATGGCGTAAACTTGTAGAGGAGGGCATGTTTGTGACCACTCTGCAGGATAGCTCCTAGCTTTGGAGGGAGGAACCCTACAAGAACCAGACAGTTGGAGGATTACATTACTTCATTGTTACCCTGCCTTTCCACTGGCCCATCCAGTAGAAACCAACGTGCAGTCATAATTTGGCTCATAACACATGAGTGAAACTGATTTCGCAACAGAAAGTCTACTCTTAAATCCAAAAATTATGATACCTCTTAGGTGAAGGTTAGTGAGAACTGAGTCAGATCATCTAACTAACTGCAGACCTCAACATAATTCATAGGTTAGTCAAAGTTAGAGAAGGGGCTTCTAAGATACACTCTCGGCTGCTAAAACCAGCAGTAATTGACAACTGCTTGTTTAAGCAAAAGCTTTCCAAGGACTATTACATGTTTCCACTTAAACTTCTGAACATGACAATTACTCTGTCAAAGGTCCAAAATGTGAAGAAACGTGTATATATATTGTATTTATATAAATAATAAACATTAATATGAATAATAAATAATAAATTCTTACCTAGGCACCTTAATTTTAGTAGTGCCAGTTCCAAACAGCCTAGGAGTCATTTTAGGTCTTGTCTTCCCTTTCCCCAAATCACATGCTTACTTAAAAACCGTAAGACTCTGAATAAGACTTTGCATATGACTTGACTCATAAAACTTGGCAGTACCATTATATGCTCACCCATTTAAGCTAAGTCAAACACCATGTGGCACTATGTTAAGAGTGCCAGGCATTTGCAATGCTCTACAAGTCTAAAAGATGAACATGAACATTTTAGTTGTGAAGTGTGTGCAAAATATATATGCAAATTAGAACGTAAGGCAGTTAACGTATCTTTTTAACATGTACAAAGGTATTTTATAGAGCATTGTAGTCTACTACCTTTATTTGAAATCTACTGTATAAACTTAACTTTATATGTAAAATCAAACCTCTATGAAAATGCACAGAAGATAAAGTGCATTTCAGGACTTTTTAAAATACACAAAAATATGAAAGGAAAATGACATTCACATTTTGTCACCTACACTTCAGAAAATATACCAACAGTACATTTTATGTCCAGTCATTAGAGCTGCATGAGTAAATTAAGGCCTGCGTGTCCTAATCCAATTTACATCTCAGTGCATCTGCTGTAAGTGAGAATGGGAGATCCATGGCAGAAGAGACCTCCCTGTATTCCCCATTCCTCTGTAGCCACAGAGATCAGGGTGTTAGGGTTAGTGTGGTAAATCAGAGAAGCCTTTCAGCATACTACAAAATGTCTTTAGGACTAGATTCAGTTGATTTACATGTTAGTTTTCCACTGTGCCAGACAGTTTTGCACTTCATTTTTCCCTTTCAAGCTTTAGTCCTACTATGTTACATTGCTTATTTATTGTAAATGATGTTTTCAATATATTCCTGTCAGGCTAGTAGAAGTCTTTGACACACTCCAACTGAGCAATAGCACAGTAACACTGACATATTTTTGTGGCAGTACTGAGAGTTTTTAGACCTAGAGGCTGTATCATGAACTGCAGGAATTAGCACTGTTCCTGAAGTAAATGAAACTACACTAACATGAAGGTTTCTTGAAACCATTCTTGGATCAAGCTCCAGATTTTCCATTTGTAAAAAGTGCAACCATTTGTTGGAGTTTTGCTTGTCTACAAACAGTCAGCTGGCTTTTTCTACCCACTGGGAAAAAAAAAAAAAAAAAAAAGATTAACAGCTAATAGACAAAAGGTTTTGTTTGTTTGTTACAAAACAGCTGCTTCTAATCTACCTTTGACTTGCACTAGTATTACAGTATCAAGGAGAATGTGAGCAAACAAACAAGAGGACAATGAGATCCTGAAGGGCAGATTTCCTACACCAGAAAAACCACTGGTAGTGGATTCAGATGTAATCTGATGCAATAGCAGTGTAGTTTCCTGCAGTCATTTATTATATTGTCCTTTAGCTCCAAATGTGCAGAATATTTTTCTACTGAGCCTGCATAATTGTATTGCAGGAGATATCTAGGACTCCTGGAAATTCTGGCAGCTGGGATCGTTGTCTTCTGAACTAGCATGTGAGGCTCTTAAAATTCAGAAAAGCATTTTGTTATTTTTTACAGTGTTCAAATTTTACTTGTTTATTCACGACTGTCCAGGGCAGAAGGATAAAGACAAAGCCTCTGTCAATAATAAACCCTTCATCATTATCTGCAATCCTGTCCCTGATGACTGGTCCATGTCACAGAAACCCAGCTAGCTGACAATGCAACACCCGTCTCTTATTTCATTCCCCAGTGCCACTCTCCCTCCCCATTCATCACAGATCTAGAGCAGGAAGGATACAAACTGAAGGGAAGCCAATATTTCCTCACACTTAATCTGTGTGTCCAGAGACAGTATACACTCGGGCCATGCTGTTAATCTCTAAATCCCATAAACAGATAAAGCTTTCTAGAGAAGCTGCTGTAGACACTGAGGAGATGATAAAACTCACTTGGTTGCTTCCTGGGAAGACTTCAACTTCCTAGCCTGAATGTGAACATAAAATACAGGAACAAATCCCTGTCTTGGTCTAGTAATTTCCTCCTGTAGGAGGAGATAAAACCTGCTGAATTTAGGGGCAGAACTATGAAACTTCATTCCAACAATCTAGGACATCAAGAAACCTATTAAAACAACTTCCAGCTTGGCGGCTGCTTGTGGTGACCCTGCTGGCTTCCCCTTGTGGAGCTTGGTACAGGCACAACGCTTCTTGCTCTAGGGATGAAGTGTTCCTGACAAAGGAAAGGCTGTTAAAATCTCCACGCACTGCTACAACTTTCCTGTGGACTCTGGAGCTCTGCTCATTAGTTACTTATTTTCTGCTCTTCCAACCAGCAGCACAGAGAAGTGAAACGTATCCCATATATTTTGATTTGCTGGCTACTTCAACTACCCATTAAACAAACCCAGACAAAATTCTCATCCTCAGTACAGACAGTTCTGCACAGGATGGTCCAACCTGCCTGTAAGACCTATTTTTCTCTGTGACATTTAGGCTTTGCCAGAAGGGGGAAAAAAAAAGGTCAAGAATAATTCGAGATTGGAGTGCTGCTGACAGGAGGACTTCCAGAGGAGGTGGCACAAACTGATCTTGTTCAGACTGTTATCAAGAGGTAACATTTTGACTCTGCCACAGTTATGCTCAGTGACTATTAAAAAAAAAAAAAAAAAAAAGAAGAAGAAGAAAAAACAAAACAAAACAAAACAAAAAATCTTTCTGAGTCTAGTTTCCAACATAAAGAATGATAATACTCATTTGCCCATCTTTTCAAATTAAACTGAGAAGATTTGGATGGTGGATGTCTCAAAGCATGAACTCATGGCGCCAATAGTTCAAGGATTCTGATTTCAAGCATACTGTAATATGTATAGTAAACTCAATTAAAGAACTACCTCTATAAAACAAGTACAATCATGAAATGGATGTCAGGAAATTCAGCAGGCTGTTATTGTAACTCATTAATAGAAAGCTTATTCATCTGTTTTCTTTTCAAAAAACTGAGGACAGTGCAAAAGCAAAAGACACATCCATGAAGATTCACAAAGAGTAGGGATGCAAATACCCTGCATCAAGATAAGGCTTCTGATTCATTTTAATGCAGCCATCAAGCTTCATTTCCTCAGAAATGTTCCCCATGTATAGGCATACACCAAGCACCTGGAATTCTCTTGAGTAAAATTTATAGCTGCTGGTGCAAATTGCTTGCAAATTAGGCTTCATTCAAATTTCAGGCTTCCCCTCCTCCCCCCTTCTCTCCAAGAAAACCCCCAACACACATAAGGAACATACAAACATTTTTGATATACATATATATATGCATGTATAATTTATATGTGAAGGGAAAAAAGTACTTTGAATTGCAGTGCTTTCAAAAGTGAATAAATTTAAGCAGTGGATGCACTTACAGTCTTCATTTTGTCATTATACTTGTTCATTACATAGTATCCTCCAAATAATAAATGAGTATTTATTCTGCTACTGTTCTTCTCAGACGGCCAGCAGATAATATTCCCAGTGTCAAATGGCTTGTTTTTTAAACTTGTTGCTAATCTGTTCAAGACACTTTGTTTGGAAGCTATATGTCTGGGGTAGAAACCCCTTGACTAATAATTATAATTAAGTAATGAAGATTATGTCACTATATCTGGTGATCTGGCAGGTAAGGGAATACACGATGAAACAGAATATAGAAAGATGAGCAAGTCTAGAAGATATGCACTTTATATTCTTCAGGGCATTAACTAATAAAATTACTGAATGACTTGTAATTATATTTTGTAAGCTAAGGGAGAGCCAGAAACATATCTGAGGAACTGGAAATAAAAAGATGGACTGATGAAAATTATTGTAATATATAAAGAAATATTAGTAAATACAATTTGCTAAACATATCTTGAACTATAGTAAATGTAATTGAGGTAATAAATAAGAAAATCTGTATGTACCTACATTATTTTACCTATTAGTGAGGACTAATAACAACAAGCCGGAGAATGCAGATGCAAAGACATATGGCACCTTACTATTTTAGTTCAGATTTTGATCAGATAACTCTTAGATACAGGTATAAAATCTCATAGGGCTTTAGGAGTCTTGGGGAGATGACCAGTTTCATGCTCAGTAGTGATGTGAGTTTGGGGTTCCTCTCTAGTCAGACAATATAACAATAAACAGTAAAATCCAAACTTGCCTTGTTAAATAAGGAGAAATCCTTCTTTTAAAAGAAAAAAAATATCTAATTTTCATATAAATGTTCAAGAAAACATTCCAATTACCTTGAAATAACATGAGTAGAATTCAGGATGAATTTGAAGTCAACAACAAAATACCTATGAACTCTCTGGGGGCTGACAGTATTTCATACTATTTCATTCGGCATGCCTTTTAATACTGCATTTATTGCCAGGGTCTCTGAGTATCTTGTAGGGATACTCATGCAACTATGATCAACTACCACATGCGTGTTATCAGCTGCTTCCCTGGGACAGAAGTACATGTGGGCTGGGTAGCATGCTTTGTTCTGGACGTGAAATGGGAATAATCTTGCCAGGTAACTCAATTGCTTCTTTACCAAAACAAAACAAAAGAAACAAACAACAAACAAACAAAAACCTGCAATGTATGTGAATGCAGGAAATGAAGTATATCTGGAATCAGGCACATATGCCATCCAGGTTTGGCCACTGTAGTGAACTATATGATTATGCCAATGTACAGAGGCTGCCAAGCAAAAGGTCTGAGCCCATACTTGTACCTCTCCTCACCAGCTTGACTGTACATGCGCTTATATTCTGGTCTGGGCAATGCTAGCAAATAGCAGCTGCAAGAAAAAGGAAATTTATGATTCCATTTCACTTTCACAGCATTCCACTGTCAATCGAAAGGCTGCCAGGTTATCTGAACTATAATTCATCCTCTTCAAAGTAACTTAACTTGTGAGAATCTCCCTCTGTACATTTTTAATTCAGAAGAGTAGCTGGTACTGTTAATACTACAGGACCTCTGAGTTTTACCACAGGTAGAACGACTATTGCATTTGCTTAGCTTGCTCAGCAAACAGTCCTTTAAAAGAAATTATTAACAAATTTAAGAAGTCAAGTTACTTGTTACACTATTACAAAGGAATCATACAATGTCTTAATCAGAAAACAAAACAAAACAAAACAAAACTGTTTTAAACAAGACATCATCAAAGAACAGTAAATTGAAAATGTAAAGCAGCTGTTAGATAACCAATTTACCATTTTGTCTACTGTCATAATTCTTAAAACAAAACCCAAAGTACTGCTGTTGCTGCTCACTGGTGTAATACAGAAGATAGAATGTCAGCAGAGATAACATAAAATGATATATAATAAATGAAATACATACAAAAAATAACATAAAATATAAATATCAAAGAAATAAATAAAAAAAATGCCAATATCTTAATTTCAATAGACTCTAAAGGTATCCAAATGAAAATCTCTCAATGTCTTTTTCATAATTATTCAGTTTAAATTGTGTACTTAGAGATTATCTCTCTAGCTCTGCAGAGCATTGAAATAACAGATCGGTCATCTTATGTTTTACAAATCTGAAGAGTACTGATAATAGATCTGGTGTAGCATTTCCTCAAATGCTGTTTGTCATTGATCTAAATACAAAGAAGGCAGGCATAATTTCTTCCAGTGTAGCAGGCAACATTTTACGAAAGAATTAACACACTAAACAGTCAACAAAGTCTCATTACAAATGCAAGAATATTAAACACCATCATATTTAGTTGTTACAATTATTAAAACATTTGGCTTGTGTGTCTTTAACTCCCTGCAGGAAAAAAAACAAGTTCAGTATCATGTAAACAACAGCAGTATTCTTAGCAGTGGAAAAACTCTAGGGAAAGTCACACCATGAAATTTTTCAGTGTAAAAGAACTAGCAAGGTTGTCTTCTTCACTCCACTAATAAATTGTGTTTTAAAACTCAATATTTTCTATACTAGAAGCTACAGTGAAATCATAGTTACTATATTAAAATAATAGATAACTGCAGTATCACAGATATAACTCAGTCTGTTAACTACTATGGATAGCTCTTCCAGTTGCAAAAATTTCTGTGTTATAAATACATGATGGCAACAGTCCCAGAATTAAAATATTCTCAAAACAACATTATAGCTAAGATTTTAATTTAAATTCAGTCGGAGACTGTAATCACTTCCTTCTACAAACAGTAATAGGTTAAATGCTACCAACTTAAAAACAATAATAATGAATGAATGAATAATAAAAAATGTTTGTAAGTATAGTACATCATTATGGTGAATGGGGCTGCGTCAGGCTGGCGGGCGGTCACCAGTGGGGTCCCTCAAGGCTCCATTTTAGGGCCGGTACTTTTCAATATTTTTATAAACGATCTGGATGTAGGAATAGAAGGCATTTTGAGCAAGTTTGCTGATGACACCAAACTTGGAGGAGTTGTGGACTCGAATGAGGGTGGAAAGGCCTTGCAGAGGGATCTGGATAGGTTGGAGAGCTGGGCGATCGCCAACCGCATGAAGTTCAATAAGAGCAAGTGCCGGGTCCTGCACCTGGGACGGGGAAACCCTGGCTGCACGTACAGACTGGGCGATGAGACGCTGGAGAGCAGCCTAGAAGAGAGGGATCTGGGGGTCGTGGTAGACAACAAGTTGAATATGAGCCGGCAGTGTGCCCTGGCAGCCAGGAGGGCCAACCGTGTCCTGGGGTGCATCAAGCACGGCATCGCTAGTAGGTCGAGGGAGGTGATTGTCCCGCTCTACTCTGCGCTGGTGCGGCCTCACCTCGAGTACTGTGTGCAGTTCTGGGCACCACAGTATAAAAAGGACATGAAACTGTTGGAGAGTGTCCAGAGGAGGGCTACGAAGATGGTGAAAGGCCTGGAGGGGAAGACGTACGAGGAACGGCTGAGGGCACTGGGCCTGTTCAGCCTGGAGAAGAGGAGGCTGAGGGGAGACCTCATCGCAGTCTACAACTTCCTCGTAAGGGGGTGTCGAGAGGCAGGAGACCTTTTCTCCATTAACACCAGCGACAGGACCCGCGGGAATGGAGTTAAGCTGAGGCAGGGGAAGTTTAGGCTGGACATCAGGAAAGGGTTCTTCACAGAGAGAGTGGTTGCACACTGGAACAGGCTCCCCAGGGAAGTGGTCACTGCACCGAGCCTGACTGAATTTAAGAAGAGATTGGACTGTGCACTTAGTCACATGGTCTGAACTTGGGTAGACCTGTGCGGTGTCAAGAGTTGGACTTGATGATCCTTAAGGGTCCCTTCCAACTCAGGATATTCTATGATTCTATGATTATTATTGCCAAGTAAGCTATTTTCTTTGATTTTCGTTTTGGTGTTTTCTTATATTCTGTTCAACAGAGGTCTCTTTCCTTCTCTAAGCAATCTTCACACTTATATCTTCTTTAAATTTCACAGTATTTTTTCTAAAGTGATCCAATTGTGCTTTTAAAAATCAGGATCTAAAAGTCTTTTGCATAAAATCAAATAGGCCAAGCTCCTGTGTTTTGTATCTTGGATAATTCAGATCTGTGAGCAGTAGTCGTTCATGCCAAAGCTTTGGCTTTGACTTGGGACAGCCACATTTCTTCCCAAACTTGGTGTACATTCTTAATACATATGTGAAAAAGGATTCTACTTTTCATTTTGAGGGGATGCGTTGTGTAATGTAGATACAAATATATATTAACAAATTCAACAAACACATCAATTGGAGTATTATCCTTTTCATATCCTTTCTGCAGATAAAATTCATAGGATAATACATGCTAAAAGAAAAAAAATGCTGCCCATGCTGAAGTTATGAAATTTTAGGAGGAAGATATTTGTACCGTTGTGCTAGAAGAAGCTTGTGTTTGTCTTTAGCACCCAGACTGTATCGACCAGCAGGCAAATGTCCTTTGTCCCTGCTAAAGGAAGAAGCAATTAAATCTGAAGCTAAAGGCCAGGAGCATCATGGCAAACTGAGGCACAGCTAAACCCCATGGAGCCAGAGGCTGGCTGACAGCAGATCTGTGCATCTGCTGATCAAAGGCACCAGGGAACAAGAATAGGGGGGTGAAGCAGCCACGGTTGAGATTGTCAGGGAAGGAGCACACTGAGCTCCCGAGGTGAAACTCTCTGGGAAGGACAGCTTAGAAAATGTGAGGAAGTGAACTGCCTGCTGCTATGTTTTCCTAGCATGGTCACACAAGCAGGATGCTGTGCAGATTGCTCTGTAAATAAACTGAATTTCACTAAAGAAAAACCTTATTGTAAAGACCAATTTTCCCTATCAGCAGAGTAATTGGGCACAGCTCTGAATAGTGGCTAAGCACTTGAGTCAAAAAGCAACAAGATAAAGCTTTGAGCCTGGTAGAAAAGTTACTACAAGAATCTTTTTGAGCCTATTCTGGAACATTACAAAACTAATTTCTACTCCAGCCTTAGCCCCAGCATTCACTGCCACTGCTTCTCAGAGGTTCCTTTCTTACTGCAAGTAGGTGAAAAGCAAAAACTCTAGAGATAGCCTGCCTTCTTACAGGAGCTGTCTTTCATGCCTGTCAGGTTTCAAAGCAAAGTCCAACAGCAGCTGATGTGGGAAAATGAACCCTAACAAACAGGAAATAGATTGCAAAGAAATGGGAGGAGGCATAAAAAGAAAGGTTATATCTTAACAAGGTTTATTTATATTTGCATCAGTGTGGATGTCATGTATGGGTCCTGATTTTTTTTTTTTTTGTTAAAGAGATGCTCTAAGAGGATGTTCTCTTAGAAGAGAAGAGTGAAAAATCAGGGCAGATCACAGGTAAGCAACTACAGGACTTGTTACCAGCTTGCTTCCTCCAGTTCTCAACCCACCTGAAATTGTCCCTCCACACTGTCTGACAGTATGCAAAAGCATAAAGCATAGCACTTATCTTCTGTAAAACCCCAGCACACAATTAGCCTGGGGAACTTGGATGCTGTGTTTTTGCTTTTTGATAAAGCCATATACTCAGAATATATTGCTAAAGGAATATTAATATTCAGTACACCCGTGTTTCTTTGTGCTTATTCTAAGATTAAGCAGACTATCATGCAACAGTCAAAAGAGTACATTATCACCTGAATACATGAGGATTTAATAGGAGAAAAGATCTCACTCACACAGATGTGAACACTGAGTAACTTTGCCAATTGTAGTGAGATTACTTGCCGTTTCTTAGGGCAGTTTGTGTTCTCAGGTGTTCAAATCTATGGATGTATCTTCAGTATTGAGACAATTGGTCAATAATAGGAAACTTTCTTTGTACTGTATGTTGTTCAATTGTTACATGAAAGTATATTTCATTATTGAAAGGATTCTTTTTCTTTAGCAACACATTAAGTTTAGGGCAGTAGGTATATAATACATAGTATATATGCAAACCAAATAAAAGTAACATTTGCACTGTGAATTATTTTCTTCTCCCTCTTGCTGGAAACATTACCTCTATCCCTGCTAGTAACCATAAATCTTTTTTTCTGTAATGCTCTGCTAGCTTTAATAACTACAGCACAGTAGCCAGTGCTGGTTTTCACTTACTGTAGCTGAATGTTAAGCAGCATTGCAAAATGTTAAGTTGCGAGATAACTGACTAGTTTTCTTAAGACTCTTTAGGGAGATTGGGAATTAACAATGCTTCTCACCTCCCTCTTCACACTCCAATAGAAAAATGCTAATTTACTATTAACCTAGTCACAGCTGTCTCACATTCCATTTTCTCTGTTTCACAATTCAGACAGGAACATATGTGCTGGCACTGTGTGTCTTTTGATAGAAAAACAGTTGGAATTCCTTTCAGCAAAGATTCTGCTCACAATACTGCATGCAAGAGAGACAGGAAACTTACAATATTCAGGGTATAAAAATATACATCAGAATTACAGTGCTTTCTCATATGATCTTGTCGATAACGTCCTGGTGCTTTACGGCTAGGTTCCTCACTACAGCTATCTACCACGTGAAGCCTGAAAAATGAAAAAGTGAATTTGGTTCTTTTAATACTGACTATGGCAATATGTACCGAGCGGGCATGTTTGTGCTGTTGGACTGAATTTCTTGTAGGAGCCCTAGCCTGCCAGTCACACATACTGCCTAGATGTTGATAAGTCTGCAAGAAGTTTGGAGACAGGCAGGTGGTTTCACCACATCCACCGTCACAGCACACCACTGGATTCCAATGTGATTCTTGACTGCCCCCCAAGGTATCCTGTGTCCCCTCCCCGTGCCTATGCCCAGTGCTGTGACATGTGCTGATGGTACGGGTGGCTCTCCCCTCCTCACATCCACTCTAACAGCAGCAGAGGTGGTGAGGATGAGCACTGGTTTTCTACTCTTCTGTGATTCTCTTCATGGAATCACACAATATCCTGAGTTGGAAGGGACCCATACAGATCATCGAGTCCAACTCATGACTCCACACAGGACCACCCAAAAATCAGACCACATGTCAGAGAGCTTTGTCCAAACACTTCTTGAACTCTGGCAGGCTCGGTGCTGTGACCACTGTCCTGGGGAGCCTGTCCCAGTGCCCGACCACCCTCTCAGTGCAGAACCTTTTTCTAACATCCAATCTGAATGTTCGATTACAGTGCCCATAAGCACAGATCAGGAAAGCGTCTCACTTCAAAATGGTACAAAAAGAAAAGGACAAGGGGCAATGGTCTTAGTACAAGGAGCAATGCTCTTACACTAAAAGAGGATAGATTTAGACTAGACATGGGAGGAAATTCTTCACTGTCAGGGTAGCAAGCCAGTGGCACAGGCTGCCTACAGAAGCTGTGGATGCCCCATCCCTGGAGGTGCTCAAGGCCAGGCTGGATGGGGCTTTGGGCAACCTGGGCTGGTGGGAGGTGTCCCTGCCCATGGCAGGGGGTTGGAGTTAGATGATCTTTAACGTCCCTTTCAACTGAGTCATTCTATGATTCTATGAAATAAAACTTCCATGTGAAACATGCTCATCCCCTTGACAAAGATCATTATTTGTCTACAACTTGCTTGCGAGGGGGAGTGGAGGGGCAGGCAGCGACCTATTCTCCTTAATCACCAGTGACAGGGCCCGTGGCAATGCTGTCAAGCTGAGGCAGGGGAGGCTTAGGCTAGACATTGGTAAGAGGTTCTTCACTGAGAGGGTGCTTGCACACTGGAACAGGCTTCCCAGTGAGGCAGTCACTGCACTAAGCCTGTCTGAATTTAAGAAGCGTTTGGACTGTGCACTTAGTCACATGGTCTAAAATTTTGGGTAGACCTGTGTGGTGCCAGGAGTTGGACTCAACGATCCTTATGGGTCCCTTCCAACTTGGGATATTCTATGATTCTATGATCAGTCTGATCTGGAGCACCCTAGCAGATTTACCCTTTCTATATATAAGCTGGGCAAGATCCTTTACAAAGAGGCTATCACCAAGCCAGATGATGTGTCTTGTCAAAGCCAGTTTAGAAGACACAAGGTGCACACTCTTATTTTTCAAGCCCTGCCCAAGGCCACTGCAGGGACACCTTTCCCTCCCTTCAAGGGAAGTCAGAGCTAAGATGCCTGACGCAGCTAAGACTGAAGGGAAGACATTGCTATGTGTAGGGAAGGGACGTGCTCTGCACATCCCGCCTTATGGATGGCAGGCACTAGCAGCCAGATAGTAGGCAGACCTGAGTGCCTGGACCACTGAGCCTGTAGTAATTATAACACTCCAGACTAGACCATTTTTTGTCCAGTGTGAGCCAAAGTGGTGCAGAGCAGGTATACTGCACCGCTACTCTATTAGTCTCAAATACCCATTTAACTTCTTAGTAAGGCATATGAGGAAGCCACAGGTTCTCCAGCCACATGTACGTAGGTCAGGAAGGTAAGACAGACAGCAGGCTAGTACCATTAGCACGGTGTCATGAAGGGCACAGCTATCTGGCAACAGTACACACTGGGAGCCGCCCAGCTGGAAAACAGCTCTGCATAAAAGGACCTAGGAGTCCTGGTGTACACCAAATTGAACATGAGTCAGCATTATGTCTTTGCTGCGAGGAAGGCTAATGGTATTCTGGGCTGCATTAGGCAAAGTAGCACCAGCAGGTCAACAGAGGTGGTCCTTCCCCTCTATTCAATATAGATGAGGCCACACACGGAGTACTGTGTCCAGTTCTGGACCCCCCATTACAAGAGAGACACAGACATACTGGAAAGAATCCAGCAGAGGGCCACCAAGATGATGAAGGGCCTGGAGCATCTCTTCTATGATGAGAGGCTGAGAGAGCTGGGGCTGTTCAGCCTGGATAAGAGGCTCAGGGGGGATCTTACTCACGTGTCACCACCTCTGAAAGAAGAATGCAAAGGTGGACAGAGCCAGGCTTTTCAGTGGTGCCCAAGTGCCAGGACAAGAGGCAACAGATACAAACTGGAACGCAAAAGGCTTTCTCTGAACATCAGGAAGCACATCTTTACTACGTGGGTGATGAAGCACTGGCACAGGTTGCCAAGAGAGATTGTGGAGTCTCCTCCTTGGAAATCTTCAGAAGCCACCTCTGTATGGTCCAGGGCACCCTGCTCTGGGTGTTCCTGCTTTAACAGGAGGGTTGGACCAGATTGCCTCCAGAGGTCCCTTCCAACCTTAACCATTCTGTGGTTCTGTGATCTCTGCCAGGCTCTCAGTATTGCCACCTGGGGCCAGAGATCTCCAGGCAAATCTCCTGGGACAAGGTCTGCAAAAAAATGAGCCAGCCTCAGCAAAGCAATATGAGTAGCGGTCTGTCACGAGCCTGACTTTTAGCCAAGAGTCTGCCCTCTCCTCTTTTTCCAGTGTATTGAGATACATGAGTGAAAATTTGCTTCTGGGAGACTTATTTGAAGCTCCAAGTACAGGCTCAACCTGGCATGAAATATGGGACATGAGAAATATTAACATCAATGCCAGGTTTCTGTCCCTGATTCTGTTAAACTGTCTGTAATCAGAAAAGATGCATTACAGTATGTTCATGGCTTCTGTAGCCCCCAGCCATCATGTCCCTGTGGTAGCTGTCATGAAGAAGAGTACTCACACCCAGAGGATGGAGAGGAACAGAGCATTAGGGCCTTTTCAGGATCTGAATGGATACCAGGGCATACTCAGCCATACTCAGCCATACAGACCATACTCAGGTCTGAAAATCATGGACCTGATTTCCACAGGGAATATTTTAAAAGATTTCCAGGCCAAGAAGGAAAGAGGAGGATAATGAGATTTTTGCCTTTTGGGTATAGGTACCTCAAAAAGAACAGCTAAAAAGCACATGTCCCTGTGGATATCACTATTGTCCTAAGAGGGACAGATACATCCTCTATGTGACATAAAAGAAGTTTATCTTCTGCCACTAATTACACAGTTGCCCTGTTTTGCTGAACAGGAACTGAAGACTGATCTTATATTGGGCAGGCTTTTTCTGATACCATTTTAGCTCAGGCCTGTCTCAATCTCCCCTTCTCCAAGGGTGCCACAGATATCCTGTTTGGTATGGGAATAGAGGACTGAAGGCATCTGCTCTTTTTTTTTTCTATGGGAGTTGGCTCCTGGCAGAAAGAAGAGAGGACTCTTTCCTCTTCTTGAGGTTTTGTGGACACCATGGGCTGTGTCAGATGTGGCAGGACAAGTGGTCTTACCAGTGCATTTTGGTTTCCCTACTCATTAACTGCCATAAGCAAACTGGCCCATCCTTGACTGGAAACTTTGGCCAAATACATTACAAACTGTAAGTGTTTGGGACTGTTCCAAAGTCAATATAAGGTGCAAAAATAGGTCAAAGTCTGCACGTGCTTGTCCACTCGTTGCATGAGCTAAGTGACAAATAAAGCTGTATCAAGCTGTAGCAATAGCAAAAAAAATAAATAAATAAAAAATAAATAAAAAAAAAAATATATATATATATAGGTCCTGACATTTATATGCAGAGGGGAAAGCATTCTGTAATGGTACATGTTCAGTTCTGCTATCTGTGTAGTCACAAGCCAAAAAAATAAATGATGCTAATAAATAATGGTGGCTCTGCTTGATGCAGAGGAGTGTGTGTGGTTTAGTACATGGTCCTAGCAGCACCTGGTGGTGTCTCATGACACAATGGCACTTCTGCCCAGGGATGGCTCTCCAGAGCTGCAGCCATGACTTCATAGAGTGGGCAGAAGAAGGCTGGCAGGTGCCACAACCACTGTTAATTCCCTTTCACGCTGAGGTAAAGGTAAATCTAGACGAGCTGGGAGCAGGCATTGTATGGCCTTCCAGTCCCCGGTCTCACATGACTTGCTGTCAGCTATGGGAGCACTAGGCAACATGGTATGCAGGCAATGTGTGGTGAAGGGCCAGATAATGTGATTTGTGGTGACTGTGACCTGTGGGTAAGGCTGGAATGCAGGTAGAACTCAGAAAGTATGTAATAGGCAGCCTGTAAGCTTCAAAGGTCTGTGGGACACACAAGAGCACCCTAATGAGTCCCAAGTGATACAGACACAGAAGGCTGAGGTACCAGAAATGAGTGCCCACAGCAAAGATTAAAGGTGGGCCTAGAGAAATGGTGTTACCATCTAAGACAGCAGATGTAGCCTACACTGTACTTATGTTTCAGGCTCCACATATACCAGTCCCACCGTCTCTAAAAGTTAAAAAATGGGTAATTTGATTAATGCTTGACTACAAGCTTAGCAAGGCTTCTAGGCTGTGGGCAAATATTAAATAGCATAGTCCCCTACCCCCATGCACACACAATTGCTTCCTCTGACACATAAAATAAACACAGGCTGGGGATCTTAGCAGGCTTCCACAGCTCGGTTTGTAACATCAAATTTCCTCAGATACAATAGGTAATTTCACTCAGATTCAAATTTTCCTGGTGCAAAGGAAATATTTAATTGCTGACATGTATTTTAATGGTTCTGTTTTTAACTGGCAACTCTATTCATGTCAGAATATTATAAAGACAAACAAGATGATTTTACAAGAAATCGTTAGTCATTAAAATGCCTGAAGACAATTCTCTAAAGCACAAATAGAAGTTTTTAATTTCCCCAAAATCCTGAACTCTCCCAGTTTACAAGACTGGAGACACACTATTTTAGTGAGCTTGAAAATAACATTAATTATGTTACAAACTGTAATCCTTGACTTGCTGACACACACATATATCTTGTCAATGCCTCTATTTTTCCTGTATTAAAGGCTGAAATCATATCTTAATTGTATTTACAATATTATCATTTAATCTTATTATTATATTTAAAATGCCTACTTTAAATATTTTGGACTGTTATGTAACTAAAGCCAAATAATAACTGTTAAGCAAACAACAAAATAATTTTAAGAATGCAATGAGAATCAAACGAAGTTACAGCAGAGTTCCTGCTGTGGCTGTAATTCAATTTCTCACTGAGTGTGATCAGCTCTTCCTCTCTTGGCAAGGAGCGTGGCAGACAGGACCTGTCATTTGCTCCGTTACCAGATGTAGGGCTGGTGGGGCAAATTGGTTCTGGTGATGACTGCTTTGGCTCACCACAGATATTAGGACACAGTAATTGGTTGGTTACAGAAACAGTGAATTATTGCAGTGGTGGTCCTTTCTCCTGCATTAGAGAGGGTATACCAGTAAAACCACCGGTTGTTAATTCCCATGGCTGCGTTATACAGCCATGTGGATGAAGGCAGCAAAGCCTTCATCTCTCAACCTCAAGTTGTAAGATAATTAAATATACAACAAGGTAAATCCTTCCCTGCTAGAGGGAGAGGTAAGGGCAGTGGAATGGCCAGAGGTGGGCAAGAGGTGAACAAGAGGTGGGCAGTCAAGCTGTCTTTTCTCAGTATCAAACATCATTCAGTTGTAAAACAAACACCTTTGTATTTCTTTTCTATTTCCTTTTGTAGAGATTCAGAGAAACCAGTAGCTTACAGCAAAAACTTGGAGAGCAAGACAGTAAGTTAAGGCTTGCTTATCAGGGTCACTTCTCATGAAGACTTTCAGCACTTTCTGAAAGAGTTTTCTTGTACCCCTGTAGTAGTTATTTTCCATCCACAGAAGAAAATGTCGAACTTGTCCCCAAAAGCAGAAAATGCACAAACAGCACTTGAAAGGATGCAGCTTACAATAGGCTACATCTTCGTGACTGAGTTTGACAGGATTTTTTTTTTTTTTCTGTTAAAAGTGTAGCTTCTACTCCATAAAACACACTTTAATGATACCACTTTGGATCTTTGTGGCTTCAGAGGAGAAAGGAGTATTCAGAAGAGATTCAAGGAGTACAGGGCAATACAATATGAGATGTGACTGCAGTATCTTTGAAGAGGGGGACACACTATAGATGGAAGCTGCCTTGTAAACACAGTTGATAGGATGATGCAAAATGAGGTAAGGTAAACAGAACTTGTTAGGAAGTTTCAAGATGGGAAAAGGGAAAAAAACTCAGTGATATGATGAAAAGGGAGACCAGCTTCAGATGGATGCGGAGGTGTCTGCTTTTAGTCTGTGCCAGAGGGAAGACATAGAAAGCTGAAGAAGCTCAAGCTGTAGGAAAGCTACCATAGTCAGGATGGGAGATTATGGGCACCTATAAATACATAATGATTTAAGAACTGCCTAATAGGATGTGAAGGGTGAAGTGAGAGCTTGATTCCAATTCAGTTGGAAAACTTTCAGATTGCAGTAATAACTCCGAAATCCACTTTAGAACTGAAGTGCAAATGGAGCAATACATTATTCATTTCCTTCTTTTCTGTATTTCTTTTCTTTTCTTCCACTGTGCTGCCAGTGTTTGTTATTTCACTTTTGGTGCACCCTTCTTGTCCAACAATGATTCTTCTATTTCAATCTTCGTTCTTTCTCTTTAATTCTCCCAGGCTCTTTCCTTCCTCCTGTCTTTTCTAGCTTCCTGCCATTAATATTTTATTTACTTTCCCCTATTCCCCTGCTTAGTCCCATGCTTCTTTCAACCAGTTCAGTTCTAGTGACTGAGTTAAAAAACGTATGCTGGATTCATCACTGACTACTCTTGTTTGTAAATGCAGCTCTTCTGATTTCAGCAGCCAGCAGCAATTCACTGGCATGATGCTAGAACAGCAGCACAGCCAGGGAAGGGAATTGGACTCCCACATTTACAATGGCTAAAATCACAGATTCAGTAAAGCTCAAAAGGAGCTGAAACTGAATAAACCCTGCTTCATGCCCTTACACACATGGAGGTGTCTTCCCTCTCAGCCATACCTCTGGCAAATGGGGCCAAGGTGCAGGAGGAAAGCTGCTGCTCACAGCTGGGAGGACATGGATGGCACTATGAGACATAAAGAATGACTGACTTTGTTTACTGGGTGTGCCAAATCTTTCTCAGAACACATCTCAAGCTGCAGTACTACACTACAATCAGGGAGTAAATCAGGACACCCTGACTGTGAGCAAGGCTACCAAATGCCTGGGTTTTGCCCAGACTTGTCTTCTTTCCAGCCCTCAAGATCTTTCTGGGTGAATTTCTGGCATATAAAAACCCTTTGATGATAAAATTGTTGGTCCTACTGTACTTTGTTGTCACAAAGTGTCATTGGACTGATGCTTCTTTTGGTGGCTGATACACAGCAAAAAGGTCATATTCTCTGTGTTTGGCAACACAGATCCTAATCCTAATCTTAACACTCGTTTATCAATTTTCTTCTTTGGACAAAAGACCAAGCATCGAATGCAGTGGTTAACAAAGAGGAAAATGAAAATGATTCAGCTGTAAACTGGGAATGGGTGTACAGCTGGACCAAGGATAACCCCAGGCTGCTATTTGAATTATCCAACAGCTCTGGGCAGTGCCACAACCCTACTTCTGGATGTATTATATCATCCTGGTACAGGAGCTACCTTTGAACTACTCTTAAACTAAATGCAGATCAATAGTCATGGATTAGTCAACCTAATCTAACATTTTTGTAGATGGTCCCAGTGTTGAAATCATTAAAACCACTGTGTATGCCCTGAACACTCACAGCACATCTGAACATTAAAGTAAAATGAGAGAGCAACTGCCCCAAACACAGGGTCTGCCTACAGCACATTGATGAGCCCTCTGTTTGGCACTAAGGGGCACACATTGACAAGAGACTGCTACGTAGCTGGGGAGCATGCCATTTATCCACATAGAGGAGGAAACCCTTGAAAAACCTTATATACAGCCAGCAAAATACACAGAGCTACTGTAGGGTTTTAAACTATCAACATTTTTTTTTTTTTTTCCTGGTTGCACTGCAAGCATGTTTCTTGGAATTATTAGTACCAGGACAGTAAGGCAGAATGTGTCAATATACCTGTTCTTCCATAGTAAGGACTGCCAATAAATATAATTTCTACATAAACAAATCTTATGGAAAAAGGGGTAATTTTGTCCTCTCCCTTGGTTATGATCATTTGCACCAACGACTACAGCATTTTAAAAAATGTCTTTCTTTTATTATTATGTTGTGCTAGACATAACACTGTCAAAAATGTGGTCTAAATTAGGCATCCCATTTTCAAGTCCAGCTACTTAAACTTCATTGTACAAATAGGACTGAGGTCAGCAAAACTTCTCACTGGCCCCAGTCAATTAGCATCAGTGATGATGAGAAATATCAGTTCTCCAGAAAATTATGGCTCCATCAAAATCATCCAGATTTGTCACTAATTAAAAATGGCAATGGTTGTTTTAATGCTTTGATTTCTGAATGTTAAAAGCAATATAAATGAGATATTTGCAGAACTATTACTCAGTACTTAATTAGCACTAGGCTGCTGTCCATCAGTTTACTATTTTATTAATAATTACCACATGCATGATTAGAGTTAAAAATTTATCTCTACATTTGCAGCTTTGTCTTGGGTTTGATAAACTGATTTACAAAAGGCCCATAGCATATCATCAGTGTAAAAGCCTCCTATGCCCTAAGCTCAGTGAGATTATTTTTAAACCCCTGAGAGCTTTTGTTGGTTAGCTGTGAGAGAGTGTGGGAGGACAGGACCAAGTGTACAATTTTGGAGAATACAGCTGCCATTAGTTAAGCACAGAGCATGAATTAAAGTGTCTGCACTGCTGAAAATGTTCAGAGCCTTTAAAAAAGCCTCCATTTTATATCAGTCAATTTAAATACATTAGTTTTGAGATTTTTTTGGCAATTTTTCATCACAGGAACTCAAGATATTTTATGCTCTTTCATATAGAAAAAACATTGGAATATGCTAAATATGTTTTATATTTATATATATTCTATATAAAAGCTATCTTCAGAATACATAGACTGCAAAAACAGCCAAAGTTAAATGTGTCTGCACAACCTCTTGCATATTCATTACATGTAGGCTTTTTGAACACTTACTTTCATGCAACTGCCTATGGAATATTTTAAACCTGTTTTCACTGGAAAAGCCTCCTTGTTATATAGGAACAACCACCCTAAAATAAGCTTTATCCATTTTTGCAAATCAGCCCTGCAAGTTGAATGTGCTGTCATTTTCCCAGCTGTTTGTTGCCTGATCTTTGCTGGGAGCCGTTGCCATCCCCATTCTAAAGGTAGGAAAAGCAGGGAATCTTCTCCTTCTCTGCTTGCTTCCAGAATGGGCGGTGGATTCAGTCCCCCCAGGGCTCCATTTCAGCACATTCAGCTGGAGCAGAACTGGAGGCATGGTTCCTGTCACCTGCAAGGGGACAGACAAATGATGAGCAGCTTGGGGACAATAATATCTGCAGTAAGTACATCCCAGCTTGGACAAGGATGGCTGTCCACAGCCTCGCTTACACCAGCAAAATAGTGTTTTTGCTGATGTGGTTGCTACCAATTCCCAGAACAGAATTAAGGAGTGCAAAACTTGTTCATCTGCTTTCTTTCCTTTTTTTTTTTTTTTTTTTAACCTCATCTATCCTTGGAGTCTTTGCCTGTATGAAACAAAAAATGACAGAGAAATACCAAGAGATTTAAGATCAAGACCTGACATTAGACCTTTTGCCTTGAAGAGCATTCAGAATTTTGAAAGGGATTACCATATAGATCACAGGTCTGCATTTAATAATCAGTCCTTCTCAGAAGCAGTGATAAAGATGTGGACCACAGGCCTGCACGTAATAGTAAATCCTGATAAAAAAAAAAAAAAAAAGAAGGAAAAAAAAAGAAGAAAAAAAAATCCAGTCATGAGGCAAAGCTAACAATTTACTTCTACTTTGACATGATGGGTATTCATTTTTGTCCCATATAGCGTCCTGGGAGTGCACATGCTTCCTTTGATTACCACTTTAAAGATATGGTCTGCAGAGTTGTGTGGTGTAAGCAGCATCCCAGAAAAATTGCAGTTCCCATTTCTGAAATTCTCTTAGTAAAATTCTTAGACCCTGTTTAATAGTAGAGTCAAGAGCTAGAAATCACACACTTGGTATCATTTTTTACCCCAGTGACTTGAGTGATTAGCTTTCACAGTAGATAGGCATACCACAAATCTTTTCATATTTCTAATATTAATGTTCTTTACAGTCAATAAGTTCACCTTGCACAATTCTGAGTCATTATATTCACCTCTTCATAAAGAATGACTCAAATTAGATAGTATGGTTCCGTAGTTTGATACCTACATTAAGAAGGTAGACAACCCTCGTTCTTCCATCATAACGATTTTTTATTTGAGACATATGTGAACAACTTTGAATAAATCTTTATCTCCTGACCTTGATTATAGGACAAAAAATATATGTATATATATATAACCAGCTACTCCTCTGTGACCCATTATAATCATTTTCAACTTGGCTAATGTTAGTTGCTCACCTTGAATGTACATTTCCACTGCTCCAATAGACATTGTATCCTCAGGGAATTAAAACTTCTCTTTAGGTAAGAAGAAAAATTCTCATTCAGATTTTCTGCAAATTCCTCGCTGCCTTGACAGATGCAAGGAGAAACGCTTTTGGAAAGTAAAATATTAGAGTTCCAGCATGCCTGCTCCATCCTTCCAACCTTTCAGTCATTTCCATGAGAGACAGAGGAATTTGATCTCCACAATCTATCCATATTTTGTCCTTTCTTTGGAGCTGGCCAGCAAACTGGGTAAATTAACATAAATGGCAAGAGAGGCTGGACATCTGGGGAATGACACTAAATTCATTTTACGTAAACTCCAAGTAACCAGATGGCAAATGATTCAAAGGCCTATCTTCAAGAACCAGCTGTATAGTCCAGTTACTAGACTGGTGTTACAAGTCAGCTTTGCAGCAAGAAATTACACCTACCACATTGCCAATGATCTTGCATTAAAAATAAGTTAAAATGAGGATTGCCACACTATAGGAAATTTATAAGGAGCTTATCTGTTAATTAGGTATAGGCTATCAACAGTTAATTGTATAAAGATAGTACTTAACAAGAAACTGGTTACTACAGTGTACATATGTTACTCACCTGTGCAGTCTGTATATTCAAAACAGATTAATGTTAATTAAATGGTCCATCAAACTGGAGTGTGCAAAATCAATGAGCACTGACAGCAATATAATAGAGATAAATCTAAAACAGTGCCAGCTATGGAAGAAGTTTAGACATTACATAGAAGCCATGGCACCCAAACTTTGATTTGGACCTCCTCACAGATTTAGTGCTTACTTTGTTCACTCTGTAGATGATGAAGACCAATTTTCAATGTTGGTGGCTTCCAGACAGATAACACACCATCTCTACTGCTCTCACACAAATTTAGGCTGATCCACCTCTCCCCCTCCTATAAAGTTAGATGAAGTGTGGCTCTTATAAAGGGATATAAACCCCATGCAAAAGATTTCTGCTGAACATCTACACTAAAGTCAAAGTGACATTTGACTAAGCAACCCCCATTGCTTAGTAAATTGTTATTTCAGCTTCTTTGCAGAATCTACAAATTTCATTAGGCCTGTTTTTATGGCATAACATTGTTCTGTTCCTAAAGAAGGAATCTTGGTCCTTCTGGAACTTCCCCTCCCCATTCTTTGTATTAATAAATGCATTAAAATGTCTTGAAACAGAGCAATGTTTTAAATGAAAACGTCATGGAGTATTAACTCCATACTTTATGAGATGCCAGTGTTTTACCTGTGTCTATTTAATACTGGTCTAACCCAGAAATCCTATCTAACAGTCTCATTTCGTTTTCCTCAGAAATTCTTGACAACAGGATGTCAAAACAGAGAGAAGACAAACTAGCATTCATAAACCAGCTCCTACCCAATATTAACTCTTTTCTTTCTGTAGCAAACCTGCTCCAAAGGTAGTACTGCGGCATAAGCAAAAACCAGAACATCCCTTGATCATGTATTGAGATAGCTACAAGACAGGGTGGAGAGAAGTAGATTAGTTATATTCAATGTGGATTTTGAATTACTTTTATTCCATTGAAACTTTTCAACCGGTTCTGCTGGAACCGGAAGGTAGCTGGAAACTTTGGCAAACAGCAAGAACCCAAACTTTTCACAAAGACATTTCTCTGTCAGGTCCTTAATCCAGGTTTAGAACTTGCCTCTTTCAATGAATGACTACCGTCAGGCAGAGGGGAAGAGAAAACTCCTAAAACTTTACAGATACTGAAATGAATGATGTCTGGTTTGTGAATCAATTCTGTTTTACTTATTTAGAGAGGTGCAAGCTCATCTGAAGCTTCTTTGTACAGATCATTTGTGTATCATCCCTCTGCTGTTAATTACCCAATATCTAAAAGGGAATGAGCTCACCTGACATCTTTTCCTGGGGGTTTTTATAGTATCTCTTTCCTCTGTCCAGTCACCTATGGTCACAATGTAATTACCCCCTAGGGCTGATTTCCAGAAGGATAATGAGCTCAAATGTGATTAAGAAGAGAATCCACATCTATATATGCTTGCACAAAAGCAATATGATTTCATTTCTATGATAAGCCAAAAAATGAAGCGCTTCTTAGATATTGGTCCTACAGTCAGAATCTGAGGGAAATGTTAGCCAGCTAATTTCAATTGACTGCTTTAACTGCTTTGATCACCAAAATGAAATAAATAAATATATATATTTTCTCAAGAAACACAATTCAATAAGGTGTTAGAGGAAGATTTATGGAAGTGCATCTACATCGTGGAAACAAGCAGCACATCCTAGACAAAAGGATAAGAAAAGATTATTTTAGTCACTCAGTCTCATCAATGACACTATACATGACAAGCAGTTCTCTGTCATTCACATAAAAGCCTGATATAGCTTGTGTACCCGACATTTCAAGGTGCCATCGCTGTCTTTTGGGATTTTCTCTTTCTTTCTTTGTCTTCCTGAGCATCTTTTCTTCCTTTTAGGATGTTCAGAGACTTCCATGACTATTCATTCAAAGGTTTTCTAAGTCCCAATATTTTTGTTAGTTTTGTTCCATGAACAGACTAAATACCAAAACATTTTGAGAAATTGTTTGAAATGTTTTGGAATATCAAAAAAGGTCTTTTTTTTTTTTTTTTTTCCCTCAAACCAGAATTAAATATTCCAGCATTTTCATATAGACACATTTCATTTTCTTTCATTAAACTGAACTGAATATAGTTTATTGAAGGCCACATGATGTTGCAGCTAACGTAACGCTGAAGCACCTCTTGGGACCTGTCATTAAAGAGCCCTCCCTCTTGCCTTAGGCTTAGGCAGCCTTTCCTGCAGCATAGGATTGGCGTGACAGTGTGCCATAATACATCATGAGAGAGATGCAGAAGAAGCTCAGACCACAGAGGAGAGGAGTGCCACAAAACATTTGCAGAAATCCATGAAACCATCCATAACACTTGGAGGCTGAACTGACTTCAGTGAAAAAGTTTTAATGCAGTTCAGAAAATTTTAATTTAGATCAGATGTATTCAAGACAAGGTCATTTTTAGGTTTCTTAAAAAACTGAAGTAGTGGTGTTTGAAAAGCGATGGTTTTGAGGAGAAATACAACTGTGGCTATTCCTCTACTATGCACAGAAATATGATCTGGGGAACAGGACTTGCTGACAGGCAGTCCATACATTCACATGGCTGGAAGGAAGATTTCTGTAACAGGTTTGCCTCTAAATTCTGCTCTGCTATGGCTGCACATGGCAGCAAGCCCTTCTGGGATTGAATCAAACAAAAACTTTTCTATTCACCCTTAAAGCTCACAAAAGCCTGCACTGTACCTGAAGAGAGGTGTCAAGATACTTTGTATGTGAAGCTTATTTTTGAGTCAACTGTTCTGAGATTCACATAAAAAATACAACACATCGGTCCTTAGTTCCCAAGTTTGGCAGCTTGTGATGCTTCAAAAGGCCAACGTCAATTGTGACTATGTTTAACTGAGCCAGTAAAGGGCAATGATGGAAATTTTTACTTAGGATAGTCCCAGTTAAAGTTGTAAGTTCTTGCCTCCAGTCCAGCAACATTTTTTCTGCCTGCATCACATGAACTAATGAATGCCACCTCTGACCATTTCCATTAATTGGGGATGTGCTTACAGCATGTATCTACCAGCCATGACTTCCAACACACCTTCAGTTGTCAGTGGACCAAAAAGACCAGCACAGAATTTGACCACTTGGCACTTTCAGTGACTTATCTCCAAGACAGACCGCAGCTGTATGACTAGGAGGCATGAAAGGAAGGGGAGTGCTGCTGCAGAGGGGTGCTGATGTACACCCAGCTGACAGGAGGGCCCTGGGACACCAGGAGAGCAGAGGGGGATGAGAATTGTCAGCGGAGGGAGATGGGGCAGTGAGGGGCAGTATAGGGGGCTGGGAGGCCTGGCTCAGGGAGGCTGCAAAGGGAGCAAGATTATTGTGTCTCCTTTTTATCTCTCTGTCACATCTGGAAAATAAATCACATGAACAAATAAAGGCTGAATTTAACTGACAGTGCTGTGCTAGAACTGTCGAAATTGCTAAGAAACAGAGGACTGTAAATCCCAATCAATCAGGCTCCCCATGCAACCAGACAGCTCACATCAGAGGTCCAGGATGCTGCTTGCCTGGACTAATGTGCCAGCTTGCTCTCCTTCCTGCAGCACTGGAAGGAAGCTGAGTCTGAGTTATTCACACTCACAAAATACCGAATTAAAGATCCTTTCAATTCCTTGGAATAACAACAAGATATAATCCTTAGGATATGAAGCTGAAACATGATCATCTATGCAACAGACAAATTCCTGGACGAGTGTAATCTTGCCTTCTGAAGAAAACCATCTTTTACTGAACTTCTTGAACCCACAAATTGTCACATACTGGCTTGTAAGTGATTCATGTTTCATTGTGCTGCCAAACTACAGTACTGATGGGAATCCAAAGGTTAATCACAGCACTTGAAAAGAATAACTCTGTTTTATTGATGGCATAGTGTTTCGGGAAATATATATTTATCTATTAGTATGCATATTAAACTACTGACAAGTTTGCATATTATTATGAGAATTATCAATACATATCACACATTATTTTAATTATCAAAATATTTATGATGACAGAAGCTTCACTAAAAAAAAATAAATCCTGAAACTTGCATTGTTTTATTATGCCCCAGAGGCGAAAAGGACACAGTGGAATTCAGGCTTTCCTTTGGCCCGATTCATTTCTTTATTGGACTCAGAAGTAGGAAACAAGCTGTCTGAAAAATCAGGCCATGGAGAGTATTTTATAGCAATGTGGAGTTTCATTTTCTTTATGAAACTCTTTTCTTTGCTGGCATTTTAACTATATTTGACATTTCCATAACACTTTCCACCTTTAAATCTCAGACTAATCAAGAGTTTGTTATTATGAGAATTACATTTTCTTTTAAACAAAAACAAAAACAAAACATTACCTTACTGAAACCTTAATTTTTATGCAGCTGTACTAGTTTGTACAAAATTATTTCAGAAAAAAAAAAAAAAAAAAAAAAACACACACACACATTTTAAAATAGGTCAAAATTGCTTATAGAGAGTTTATAAATGGCTTATAAGAGTTTATAAATTTTTGTTTGTTTGTTTCAAAATCTGTGTGGAAAAATGCTTATTAATGAAATGGAATTCAATTATTAATGAAATGGAAAAAAATAAAAGAAACGTCTTAGAAAAAACACCACTCTTTAAAGTTTCTAATATATCTTGGAACAAGAGCCCTGCATTTTGAACTATTCTTATTTTGTTCATATGCATATGACTGAAAAGTGATGATATTTTGACTAAAGTTCAAAGATGGGCTCACCATAGTTTGGAATTGTCTTTTCCTTGCACATTTTAACAACTAAAGCTTCTACAAATTTAAATAAAAACCTAAGAATTACCCCAAATCAATATATCTTAAAAACAAGAACAACACCAAACTGCCAACAAACAACAGTTTGAATATACTAAATTAAACTTAAGGAAGACTTATAGACTAAAGTTAGAATCATAAAAAATAAATTGAACCACTTCAGCACTTCATTCCAATGTGTTACTGAAGATTGCTTTACCACTTTGATCAGAAAACTGCTCTTATTTATTGAAACCTTCTATGAGACAACATATTTAGTAAACAAGAAACTAGTACTCAATGAAGAAAAAGGTAGACATATCAATGCTATGCCAGCATGACATCAAGAGTTTAGCTGAAGTCTGGAATGAACAGCAGCAGTTTGTCCATCTTTGATAATAGCCCTGCTGAGCTTTGGGGAAAAAAAAATAAATGTTTTTCACTGTTTGACCCATAAAAAGTAAAGTAAATTTATATTCAGTTAGCTCTAATTGCTAGCAGAAATGTCAGCAACTTAAACCAATTCTGAGGTGACTTACAAAGACGCTCAGCCCACACAAACTCTTAGATTTTTTTGGAAGTAGTCTTTGTTCTCTGAAATGTTGACTCTCCCCTAGCAGGGTATAACTTTCTAATCTCTTTCTGAACCAGCTTAAATGTGTTCATAATGCCCCATAATTTTAAGAAATAATTCTTTGTCCTAAAAAGATGAGAAGATTCAGGTGTCAGCCTCTAGGGACCCATGAAAACATATTATTATATTCAGGAAAAATATCCATAATCTTACACACAGAGAAAAAGCCTTAGAAGGGATTAGGAAATACCAGTGTTCTTTGCCAGTAAGTACATAATTCATTCAATTTAGTTACTGCTAATCTTTTTTCTTTACTTTTTTAGAACTGACCTGATGTGTCAAATTTACATACATTTCAATAGAAGTGCAATTCCTAGTCATACAGAAAAAGATTAGCTATATGGTATGGTCCTTAAGAGTTGCAAACTCCTTTTAAGTCCTACAAAGCAATAGTTTATAACTGTGCTAAGTGTTCTTTGTATATAATTGCTAATAAGAACATTAGCACTCTTCCTACAATAACAGTATCAATTAATCTTTTACATTAAAGATAACTTGAAGTTAATGTATCATAACATCAGCAGTGCTAATTCCAGAAAAAAAAAAGCAAACTATGTATTTATTTTAAAAAAGAGACTAAAATAATTTTGTTTTACAACAATGTCCTTATGCATATGGTTATCATTATTAACTTTCTTTAAATCACCTTTTTGCCAGACATTCTCACCAGGGGAATGGTAGTAAACCAATCCATCACTTTCAAGGAAGTGTTACCTTTTAGGGTATGTGCACAGCCACAACAGGAAATATCTATTTAAAAAATATATAAATAAAGAAAGAAAGAAAATGCTCGAGACAAGCAAAGAACAACCTAAAGCTGGATTGCCATGTGATTAAGGACTTGGGTTTACAATTAGAAATCCCAGACTCAATTATTGTATTTACTAATTCACTTCATGTTTCTGTGCCATAACTCAGCATTTGTCAGATAAAAAGAAAACACCTTGCTACTTCAGCAGCTAATATGTTGGAAGGGACTGTGCTCCTGTACTGTTGCTACACAACAGTATCCTGGTGTGAATGGAGATTAGGCACTGTGGTAGCACACAGTAAAGCCCCCACAGAAAGATTTATACAGGCTTTAAGATTTCAAGAAGGAATTGTTAACAGATAGGTAGGCTATGCCACAGCGAAATGTAAATGAACCAGCTACAGAAGCATGAGAGACTAAATTTAAGGTCATGGAGTGAGGCACAAAGAAGTTTTGGAACCAGAGCAGAGGTACCATAAGGGTTTTAAAGCCACCAGAGCAAAGGCTATAGGTCATCATTTTGGACTGAGATTTGCACCTCCTAGTCATAAAAAAGGAAAAGATGAGTAGAAGATTGTTAAAGAACTTGAAATTACTTCAAGTCTTACAAGGCAGCACTGAATATTTTCTGGCTTCTTTTTTTCTCTTTCTTTATTTTTTTTTCCTATGCTTTGTTTCCTTTGGTGTATTTCAGAAGGCAGTAAGGATGAAACACCCCATGGCTACTGACCTCGTGGGAATGGGTAATGCATGCTATTTCCCAGTTCTGTGGGAATTCATCAGCCCCCTTCTCTACCAGTTGAAAATCATTATGCACATCCTATTTTTAGTTCACATGGTATTTGTTTGTCTTTTTTCTGTATGTCCTCCTTCCCACCAGACTAGGAATGTTACTGTGGGAAATTATACTCTTGTTTGATACATATTAATTCTGCATTTGATTGTTAAGTAGTGACAAAACCTTCCAGATTAAAAGACTCCAACCACTGTAACAATCCTTTTTTTTTTTTTTTTTTTTTCTCCTTTCCTATGGACAAGACAATAGAATACCCTTGAATAAATGGCCACATAAAAACTTGTAGATCTATTAAAATGGTTTAGATTTATTAAAAAAAAAAAAAAAAAAACAAAACTTAAATGTGGTAGAGAACCACAATATCCCAGGATAGCTGAGGTTGGCGGGGACCTCTGGAGGCCACCTGGTGCCACCCGTGCCCAAGCAGGGACACCCAGAGCAGGGTGCCCAGCACCATGTCCAGGAGGCTGCTGAAGGACTCCAAGGAGGAGACCCCACAGCCTCTGGGCAGTCTGTGCCAGGGCTCCGTCACCCGCACAGCACAGAAGGGCTCCTGGTGCTCAGGGGGAGCCTCCTGGGGGCCAGGTTGTGCCCAGGGCCTCCTGTCCTGGCACTGGGCACCACTGACACAGCCTGGCTCCGTCCTCTCTGCACCCTCCTTTCAGGTATTGAGACACATTGAAAAGATCCCCCTGTGAGCCTCCTCTTCTCCAGGCTGAGCAGTCCCAACTCTCTCAGCCTCTCCTCATGGGAGGGGTGCTCCAGTCCTTTGATCATCTTAGTGGCCCTCCACTGAACTCTTTTCAGGGTCCACAACATTTGTTTGTTTTCCCTCACTGTTCAAGCAACAACAAAGAAATGATAAAGCAAACTACGCATCTGTATTCAGTTTCTAGACTGAATTTTGTCAAGCATGAGCTACAGGCTACCAGTCACATCTTCATCTGCCACACTGAAAACCCCTCATTTATCAATTTCTAATCATAGTCCAGGACCAAGTCAGCCCTCAGTTGTTCCTCTGTCATGCTAAAATGAATGACATCCAGAAATCTCACAGTGAACGACTGATTAAAGTTTTAGAGTTTTCCAGGCTTTTCTCTAAACCTTCATTTAACAGGGGGAAGAACACAGCCCTGAGACATGTGCATGGCATTCCAGCTATGTCCTGTGTGTCTGGTCCTCCCAGATCCCATCCGCCTTCCTCAGTCCTCCAAACAAAACAGACCAAATCTGCCAAGGTCTCAGCAGCTGCATGCCGAGGCCCTACAGCCACTCTTCCAAAGTCCCCATTGCTGGTCCCATCCTCCTGTTCCTTCAGGGAGAGCCACCAGGCTGTGCTACATTCTGCGGTCGAGGTCCCCCCAGGGGAAGGTGTGCCATTTAGTGTGTCAGCTTCCCTCAGGACTGCCACAGCTCGTCACTTCCAGAGCTTAATTGCTCTGGACATTGTAGGATTGTAGAGCTTAATTGCTCTCCACATTGTAGGATACAGGTAGGATACGCTGAACTACAGTATACAGAAAAATAGAAGTTGTTGTGTGGCCAAAAGTTCTTAGCTATGTGATAACACCACTCAGGACTTGTGTCGTGTTATTTATAGCTTCTCCTATTCTCTTACTCCCCCCTTTCTCAGTTAACAAATCCCAGATATGTTTGGATAAGTCCTTCAAAACTGTAAATTTAAAGAGCAGTTACAATAGAGAGCAAATATTTACAATTGCCATGGAAAATAACTATACTCTATGCCATGCTCTGTCATTCTAAATTTTTTTAGGCCTGACTGGCTGAGCAACCAAGGTAATTGCATTCAAAATACACCTAACAGAAGTCAAGTAACTAGTCCTTCTTAGGCTACAAAGACATGAAGAAGATGAAATGCAGCATTGAGTCGAGTAAATTCAAGGATCCCAAGGCATTGGGTTGTTCTTTCCACACCCTGGCTGGGTGACACAGCCCTGCCAGCAGCGGCCATATAGTGAGTGCTGAGTGAAACCTTGCTTCCTCAAGATCAGGAGGAATTTGTCATTACCTTCTAAATAGAGACAGCAAAATTCTTTCCATGGAATTCTGAAAAGGATGAAAGAGGGTCATGGTAAAGCCAGATTTCTACTTCAGTCCCCTACTCCAAACCTTGCAAAAAACCATACTACATTAATTCGAATGGTTAAGCCCTCCATTAATTATGGAAAGTTGTTTGCATACACTTTTGCAGGACCATCTGAAGCATCTATGTAGCTTTTAATCATTCAGTTGTGCAAATGCTGTCCAAAACCACATGTAAAATATTATCACATTAGTATTCTATGGGCCTCTATTTTTTTTTAATCACTGATAAAAAGGTCATTTATCTACTTTAACGGAGAATTTGGAAGTTTAAAAACTTATTGTGAATTGTTGCAAATGTTCTCTAGAGCACAAAATGTTGAAGATGAGTATATTTACTTTGTGTAGTTGGTCTTTGAGACAGAATTAGAAAGCAGTTTAATCCGTGAGTTTGCTCTCAGCAAGGAGGGAGCTTTGAGGAAGTCTATCTCTGTCTCCAGACCTAGGATTTGGATTTTATCATCTATTAATAATAGGCCATGATCGTGGAGTCATTAACAAGGTAGATGTTAATTGCCTTTCTTTCCCACTAGCCTGAACAGGTAAGAGAAAAGTTGATTGCATATAGAATCATAGAATCATGGTTCTATATGCTTGGGTTAGAAAGGACCTTCAAGATCATCTAGTTCCACGCCCCCTGCCATGGGCAGGGACACCACCCATTGGATCAGGTTGCCCAAAGCCCCATCCAGCCTGACCTTGAAAACCTCCAGGAATGGGGCAGCCACAGATTCTCTGGGCAACCTGTGCCACTGCCTCACCAACCTCTGAGTGAAGAATTTCCTCCTATCATCTGATCTAACTCTCCTCTCTTTTAGTTTAAAACTATTTCCGCTTGTCCTATCACTTTCTGCCTGAGTAAAAAGTCACTCTTGATCTTTTTATTTTTTTTTCTTATAAGCCCCCTTTAAATATTGAAAGGCCGCATTGAGATCTGTCAAGAGCCTTCTCTTCACCAGGCTGAATATCACCAGCTCTCTCAGTCTTTCTTCATAGGAGAGGTGCTCCAGCCCTCTGAGCACCTTCCTAACCTTCTCTGGACCTGCCTAACAAATCCACGTCCTTCTGAATGCAGCACTCCAGGTGGGGCCTCACAAGAGCAGAGCAGAGGGGGACAATCACCTCCCTCAACCTGCTGGCCATGCCTCTGTGGATGCAGCCCAGGATGCAGTCGGCCTTCTGGGCTGCAAGCACACATTCCTGGCTCGTGTCAAGCTTTCCATCCACCAGAACTCCCAACTACCTCTCTGCAGGGCTGCTCTCAATGAGCTCTACAAGTCTGTACTCATGTCTGGGATTGCCCTGACCCAGGTGCAGCACCTTGCACTTGGCCCTGTTGAACCTCATTAGGTTCACATGGGCCCACTTCTCATACTTGCCCATGTCCCTTTGGATGGCGTCCCTTCCTTCTGTGGTATTGACTGCACCACTCAGCTTGGTGTCATCTGCAAACTTGCTGAGGGTGCACTTGATCCCACTGTCTATGACATTGATAAAGATATTAAATAGCACTGGTCCCAAGAGAGACCCTCAAGGGACAGCATTCATCACCAGCCTGTGACATATACAATCTAACAATCTTGATAAAAGGGTAAACTGAACAAACATTTCAAATAAGCCAACATAATTATCATGATCTAATCTGCTGTAGGTTAATTCTTATTTTCAGATCAAGTCCAGTGTTAGCTTTTATACTTGTTACGTTATACAATTCAAGGGGTCATTCACCTAGCTGCTAATACTTGTCAAAAAACACATTTTTTAAAATTAACAAACACTGGTTTTCATCCTTAAAAAACAGAATCTTTAGGATTTATTTAGTATTTCTAATGCTGGATAAAATCTGGACATGTTGCAGTTCTGAAATCCCTAAAATGCTGCTTCCCAGGCAAATGAAGCCACACAGGAAACCTTGTGAGGTCATCAGCAATGAATGTTCACTGTTGGAGAAGGTGGAGAAGAATAAAAGAGATTTTAATAATGAAGTGTGTAGTTATACTTCACAGAGAAAACTTAGATGCATTGGTAAAACTGAATTTTGCTACTCCATCAATTGAAAGACATGGATTTCACCATGGGAAAAGGCAGAAATGACATGGAAAGCCAGTGAAGGTACAAGGTTTGCTGGGTTTGCTGCTGTCAGAGAGGAGGAGTGGGCATGCCTGCTGGGCCTGGCTGCCTACATGCACCCTCATCCTCACGCAGCAGCTCCACTGCCAGTGCTGCCTTTCCCAGTTTTGCAGGCTAAGCAGGAGAACCACAGCCTTCTCAAAGACCTCAGGAGTCTGCTCTCACAAGCAAGCACCAACTCTGCCCGTGCCAATGGTGTTCAGTTATCAAGATGTCCCCATGGCAGACAAGTTCCTACTCCTAGAATTGGTGCCTGGTATCACCCTTTGAATGCATAAAGCAATATTCTTGTAATCACTGCATGCATGAGCACAATAAAAAAATACAAACACGCATACTCAATATAGACGGATCCTCAATTTGCTTCCTAACAAAAGACTTGTTTCCAGTATTAAGGGCAGATACTCAGTTGCTATAAATTGCTACATGGTGCAGACACTCAGAACTCATTTGAAATTCACAGATCTATGACAATTTTCATTTTCAAGCAAATCACACATAGTAGAGCAGTGTAGCTGTAATTATTTGTATTGTGGTGTATATGGCTGGAGCAAGTAGAAGCTGTGTTATGCAAGACAACAGGCAGGCACTTGGCCAGTTGTAATCACAAGGCAAATGGACAGTGTGTACCCAGTGGATGGGACTGATAGAAATCACTGCAGGATGAAGACAGGACAGGCTAGACGATGAAGAAATGTAATACCAAGAACATGGTTTAGTATAGACTACTCAGGCGTACTTTTTATAAAAAAAAAATGAAGGTATTGGTAGCAGCAAGTGCAGTATGAGTGCTACAGCTAGCAAAATAAATACATTTAAGATGATTTTTAAGGTCTTTTTAACTGCTACATCAATTATCACATTCAATTTCTCTAAATTTGCTCACTCATAACTATAATTACTTTCTAAAATCTCTGCACAAGGAAGTCCAATTGTTTATAAAACCACACATATGTGGTGGTGAAATGGAGATGCACAAAGTTAGGTAACTGAGGTATTTGGGCAGACTAACTTCAAAAATATATTTGGGTTCATCTTGCTTACTCAACTACCTTTACTCAGACTCCCTTTCCCTTATTAAGTTTCACCTTACCAGGGACCAGAAGTGGTCCCATTTGGCAGAACTTGAAAAAACCCATATTATCAACAGTGAGGAACAAATGGTCAAAGGAGTGGAAGAAGCCTTATGTGACGTCCTTGGGGTGCCATACATGCTGTGTGTCCTCACACAAACATAACTAAGTCTTAAAGACACTCTGTGAATAGTTTTCAAACAAAAACAAATGCAAACTGAGAAGGTTATGCATTATCAGTGTAATGATGGTATATATTCACTGTAGAAGCTGGAAAATGTTTGTTATTTTAAATAAAAAATAGTGTTTACATTTTGAAGTAGAATGAAATAGGAAAGGATTCCAGGTATATAACTCAGTCTTGTATTGGTGTTGGCTTGAGACATCTCAATCTTTTCAACAGAAGTAGTTATTAATTAAGAACACTAATTTCCTGGACTTGTTCAGACTACACCGTTGATTAAACATCCTCAGGACCCAGAAAGAATAAAAAATTAACGTGTTATGACTTGTCACTTATACAAACATGACTTTTAGCTAACAGGAAAGTCTTTGAGCTACAGAAGTACATGCTGCATTCCTACAAAACACGAACCACATGGTGAATCGCCTCCACTTACAAAAAAAGGCAGCAGAATTGGATATAACTAGTCATTTGTTTTTTTCACTGCTTAAATCATAACTTCTTAATAGCCAAGAGGAAAAGTAGGGATATTACAAGCTGGTCAACACACATTTGTGCATAAACCTTTGTGCCCACACATTTATGCAAATACGACCAGCACTTGTTTTTCCGAGTGTCACTTCTTCCCCACATTGTTCTAGTTAATTCCTGCATTCGTTTCAAAGATAAATAAGTGGGAGGAAAGGAAACAAATAATAGAGGAGACAAAGACAGTCTGATTAAATAACGTATCTACCTCCTCCCCGCTACTCCATTACATCACACTCTCGGAAAAGGTTTTCTGAAAATCCATTTGTTCCAGATATCTTCTGCTTTCCAGCTAATACACACATAGCTTATTCTGCTCTCAAAACACTTCAGTCTTAATATTTTAACCCGTTCTCATCTGTACATTTGTCTGGATCCATTTGTGTAGGTTAGAAACAGCAAAGATCCAAGCAAAAATCTTTGCAGTGCTCCAAAGAGTATTCTTGCTGTGATAAGGATCTTTTCTTTCTTTATGCTGGCCATTTCTTAACCTAAGCCTGTGCTTTCTTTTTCTTGGATGCTGGTCCTGCACTGTGTACATTAAGACAAAGAAGCCTATAAGAGATCATTTATACTACCTGCAAACTCAGATGCACTAGACCACAAAATGTTCATCTGAGTCATTTCCTTTGTACTACCCTTAGAAATAAAACTTAGTCTCCTTCCTTTCTGGTTTGATCTCTTCACTACCAAAAAAGGTACAATAATTTGTTGGTCTATAATGCAGCACATGTCAAGGATTGGGACTCCATTGTGTTAGAAACTACACAAACAAGGAAGAAAAGAAAACCCTTGTTCCAGAAAGCTTTCTGTTCTGAGAATTATGTAAACTAGGTTGCAAAGCACTAATGGGATAGATTGGTAAGGCATGTGACATATCTTCCCTTGCTTTGGTCCTTACATAGAACAAGGGCCAGTCTTAGTTCACCAGCAATCAAGTTGTAAGCAGGCAGTGGGGAGTCACAGCAGAGGTAAATCTTATGGTAGATTTGAACAAGGATCTATGAATGTCTATGGAGAACACAGAAAAAGCAGAACTATATTTGCTGGAATTGCATGCAATTGCTATAAATACACAATAAGAAAGGTATTACCCTTCAAGTGACAAAGGCTGACAAAGCTTAAAGACCAGATGATGGACATGCACAAAGATTTAAGAGCTGTTCAAGCCTAGAGGCCCCATAAGCACACATCATTAAGTTATGGGTATGGAAGGAAAGAGGTGGCTGCCCATTTATGCAGATGTTTGTGACTCTACAGCCCAAGGAACCAGGTCTGCATTTACACTTGGATCAAATGGGAGTGCAGTGGAAAGCTCTAGCTGCTCTGTACAGAGCCATAACAAAATACATCAGATTCCTTGCCCCTGCAGGCTGGCAAGGTCAATGGCACAATAAAACTCAGTGGCAGCTTTTTTAGCTCATCTCCCCTTCTCTCACTCCATCAAGCCATTCGCCTTCCAGAAAACATTCGGGCAGCAACACTTGCTCCTCGCTGCCTTGTGCATTTGCTACTGCAAACATAAATAAAAGGAAGCTCTTGCACTCTGATCTCATGTGCCAGGGCTTCCCTACCCCAGCCAGGACACCAGACCAGGTGGCCTCCAGGACACAACAGCTGGTGGTGAGGCTGTGTTCTTCCATCCTGCCCGGTCATCTGCTCTCTCCCCACCTGGCTCCCCCTTTCTATTGCTACCACATGCAGAAAGCTGTAAGGAGTCAGCTGGTGTTTCCCTGGCACAGCAGGTGTTTTCTTGGAGGGGTTTCTTTTCTGTATTACAGGGAGAGCCACAAAGCATGACTAAATGGAGGGCATCACCAATGCCCATGCTGAGGCAACAGGAGCATTCAAAGGAGAAAAGAATTAGGGTGGATGAACTGCTTTTTGCTGAATGCCTCAGTAATGCCTTCCCAGGGGTGATAAGGGCCTACCTGATGGACAGCCAGAGGCAAGAAGTAATTCCACACCTCTCAACTAAAAAGCTTGGAAGATTTTATGAAAACAAGTAAACCTCAGGCTTTGTTAAAGGCAAGGACTGCCTGATCGAACCAGTGCATCTGCAGTTAAATTCACACTGCTTGCAGGCTGCAAATACAGCACAGCCACTCCTTCCTGACCATGATGGCAGCACGGCCCTGCTGCACTTGCTCAGGACCAAGAGACACACAGCCCACAGGCGGGAATTCCTGAAGAATTGTTCTGATCAGGGCTCTGTCAAAAGAAGAGAAATTAAAAATCCAGCCTGCATAAAGTTTTTGGGCAGGGAGAGAATGTGCTTGAGGTAACTTAAATGTACAGTAGCTGTGGTCTCGAAGAAGACAGCCTGTACAGAGCACCGAGGATCCGTCAGCCCATAGGGAAAGGAGAGCACAAATCCCTCCAGCTTCCAGTTCCGCCCGCGTTTCCTGGTCCCACCAGTCTCTCCCACCCCCACTTCTCCCAGTGATTCACTCACCGCTGCCCTCATTTCTCTCCTTCCCCACATCTGTGTTTCTTTGCCCTCCTGATCTACATATGCTCTGCCCCTGCTGCCTGAGGCTCCTCTGTCCCCGCCCCGTGGTCATCCCTACGCACCATTTATTTTCTTTCTGGAAACGGAGTGTTTTCTGAACTTTCCACTGCACATAAGCTACATCTCTTTTTCAGGCCCCTCCTCCTTCCCTCCCCAAATCACTTTTCCTGCAGAACATAACCAGCTTTATTTTTTTCCCCTTTTTTCTTTCTGCACAGATTACAGCTCCAGCAGCCACTGCCTTGGGGTGAGTTTCAGGGTCATTTCCACTTTCCTGTGGAAAAAGCTACCCGTCTCACAGAAAAACTGGCAGGCGAATGTATTTTGGCACCACTGCCTCACATTATAGTTTTGGTTTGCAAGTAAAGTTAACACTTCCCTGCTTAGATTACATCCCCCTTTCCTTGTTTCCTTTGTGTGTGTTTTTTCCTTTTTATTTTTATTTATTTTTATTTTTTATTAATGTTTTTCATGTTGTTCTCCCTGCAGGTCAGTGAGTGACAAGCTTTAGCTGAGTAAGCTTCAGCCATGAGGAAGCACAATCAAAACATTTATTTATTTCTCCATGTTTCTGGAAAACTGCAGTAGAATGTGACAAACCTTAACCAAAGCTATGTTCAGCAGGGGGCTTTATCACAGAAACCCTGTACTGAAATTGTACCCAGACCTCCTCGCTGCTCTGGGCATCCCTTCTCTCTTGGGCATGGGAAGCCACCAGCTGTTCTCAGAGCTCCGACCTTTCCACAGAAGTCCACCAGAGCTGGGGTTTTGCCCCAAGATGAGCTGATAAAGGTAAAGAGAAAAAGCTTGTATCCACACATGGAAGGCATAGTTGAATTTCTGCCAACTGGTAATAACTGGGAAGGTGTTAGTTGCAGGAAAATACTATCCTAGAGCTTCCTTTCTGAAGACATGGGTATAAAGAAAACAGAGCAAAAGAATGCCAGCCAAAGCATGCCATGAATCTGGCTTGTGAGTTTCAGCTCAATAATGCCTAGAAGTAAATGTCCTCTCTCTCTTTTTTTTTTTTTTTTTTTTTTTTTTTTTTTTTTTTTTTGTGTGTGTGTGTGTGTGTGTGTGTGTGTGCCTAATTTCATTTTGGATCAGACCTTTCTCTGTCTTTTGCAGAAGATACCTGTTGGAATTGCTCAGGCTGCTGTCTCAGGATTACATTGCAATTTGGTGTACTCAAGGTCAGCGGTCAGGTTGTGCTGGAGCCCACAGGCTCCCTACTAAAAAGAGAGAGCAGCAGTGCACTGCAGGACTGGTTAACAAGGTCAGTATGTTCAAGTAAAGGTCTCCTTTTCAGAAAGACTGCTTGTAACACAAGCAATCCCAAATGTTTTCTGCAAACTGAGTTTATCATAAAAGTTTGTGTCTGCATGTAAATTTGTTTCCAGTAGCTTATATGCAATAAATACTAGGATGTTAAATCACAATAAAATAAAAATTTCTTTAGTTTTTTACCAGCAGAGCCATTTAACTAGGAGCCCAAAGGAGGAGAAGAGCTTACTTAACTTCAAATAAAGGCAAATGCTGGCTGAGAACATTTGCATTGAGTAAAGAGAAATACAATGCACATAGGAAAAGCAGGACTCTATTTCCTATTTGAAAAATTTTATATAATAGTTCTGTAAAAGGACCGAGCTTAAAATTAGATATCTGTTTAGACAGATTACTTAGCACTTTGGCACAGATGTTCTGTATTTTTTATTATAGCACTTTAATTAAAGAACATCCATCAGCATTCACTCAGCGCGGCGAAGTGCCACTTTCAGCAAAGCTGCACCCGGAATGCATTTGGCCGTTTGCAACAGCAGCTCTAAATCTGATGGTGACAGCAAACGATTGCCACGAAGCCAGTTACAACCTTTTTTTCCACTACTGAGCAGAGAAGGAGGTGGAGGGGAGACACTGCTCTGCCCCACTGCCTCATCCCACTGCTTTGTGGTCTGGTCCCACCAGCTCCTGAGCAACAAGGGTGAGCTACCAGTAAGTGTTTTTTAAAGTAAAAATGGAGGAGGAGAGGAAAAAGTGACATACAATTTATTTCAGTGAAAGGAGAAATTTAAGATTATATATCCCAAGAAAAATATAGAGTTATCTAGGGAGGGTGTAGAGTAGTCCTCCAAAACTATGTGCCAGGTCCAAAACATAAATTCTTGAAACACTGGATAGGGTAGCAAGGAACCAAGGATAAAAGTTGACAAGTTTAATTCCACATCCTTGCAAAGTATTTCTGGCAATTCAGTGTGTTCATCTCACAGACTTCTTATGGAAGCCTCTTTCAAGGGCAGGAGGCCTTCTGCCCTGGGCTCTGCCTGGCCAAGACCTGCAGAAGTAACTACTGTTTGCCACAGAAATGAGATGGATGGCTTTGATTTGTAGAGATCCTATCATTTGCCTTCTATCTCTTTCTAAACGTGTTACATCCAGACCAGGAAGTTGTCAGCTGAAGTGATTCTGTCAGCCAGATTTGAGAGACTGCACATTTTATGACCATTAAAGTTTTCTGTAACTTCTCACTTGAATTTTTCCATGTCAAAGAATGTGGATTTTTTGGTTTGTCAAATTCCAAAATAAGCATCAGCAGTGATAAGAACTTGTCAGCCTGACAGGAAAAGAACTGGGATTTGTTCTCTGGGTTATTTCTGTTCTTTTATTCTAATGAATGTTTAATATAAATGCATGGACAACCTATGTCATTATTTTACAGTCGTGTTCTTTCTTATGCACTCTTGGATTTGACCCCATGGGTTTGATTTGCATTACTCACAGAATTCTTCAGAGTTCTGCAGCTGTTCAGCAGTAGAAGGAGAAATCTGTTCCCCAGAACTTACTTTTACCCCAGTGCTTATGGTACTTTCCTGGATCTTGTAAGGTGCACACTTGTTTTGGGCTGAGAGGGCCCTGAACCTCAGCTTCACCTAAGGAACGGGTGTCAACCTCAGTGGAAAATATCCATCTGGGTGTAACTGGGGAGTAGATAACCTGAAGCTGCTGTGTCCTCTTTAGATACCAGCACCATTTCAGGCATGCTTATACTCTCAGACAGCTCCAATGCAGCGCTTCATTGGGAGGCCTGTAGTTTACCCACTTGCTGGAGCTTTGGGACAACAACCCTTTTTAGCATTGTCTCTAAAACAGTTTAGTGAGTCTCTCTTTTGGCATCTGTCCTCTGTCTTTGTTTTTCTGATTTTTTTTTCTGTTCTATTTTATGTCGGTGTTGAAACAAGTATCAAAATTCTGCTAATATGCACCTTGACTCCTGCTGTATGCTTATATAACAAGAAAACCGTCAAATGTCTACTGTCTTAATCTTTGCTCTGGTTTTGAAGATGTTAAGAAATCTGAGAGACTCTGTTTTGAACTGTGTTTCTCATACTTTGATCCCTACCCTGCTGTCCATAAAAGACTTTCCGGATGAGAGGAGAAACCCCGTGTGCCCTGTTTCAAATGCTGGTGTTTACCCTTCATAACTGCATGAATCAACAAGTTGGATAAATATTTTTCCAACAGGAAGGGATGACAGAAAGATGGAAAGAACAATATGTGACAGATGTAAGTGAGTTCACTTAATGTGTTACTGGAAGTACATTACAAATACTTCAATCAGAAAAGCAGGCCAAGAGGAGAGAAGGATGGAAGTAAGAAGCACTGAGTGTTCACGGCAGAAAGACCTTTTTGAAACCTCTAGAAAGACTGAAATGATCTCTTAATTTGTGTGTATAAAGGGCAGGATATTTTCTGGTTATGTCTACCTAAAACAGGTTTTGTCAGGATCCAGGATTTTCTTCAGTTAAACATCAGTGTGGCTGTATGTTAAAATGCCATACTGCAAGAGCAGGTACAGTTTATCATCAAGTTATCTCATTAAAAAACAAGGCAGATAAGAGATCATTGGCTGCTTAATGTAGTTCAGAAATGTGATCCTACAGGAATGTGGCTATTCTGCAGAATAATTTGTGTTTCAGCCATTTTTCTTTCTTTCTTTCTTTCTTTCTTTCTTTCTTTTTTTTTTTTTTTAAATTCAAACTCACTGAGACTAGTGTCACATCTCCAACTTGCTTTGTGCCTGACGGTAGAGCTGTGCATCACCCTCCTTTCAGACCTGCTATCTCTCCTGCCTCCCAGACCTCACCACTCCATCACTTGCACAGAGTCCCTTGATTGCATGATACATGCACACTGGGATTTCTGAAATGAGATGATGTGAGCAGAGCACAGGGGAGTTACTTCAACCCTTCAGAAAGCTGAAGATTTTATCACATCAATTTTTTGTTTGTTCAGGGCAGGAATAAAGTAGATTGAGGATTTTTTCCTGATTTCATCTCAGTTTTACTTTGATATTTTCAAAAGCAATTTCAAATTAAATAACAATGAGAACATTTCTTAAAATTACCTTCAATTGAAAACTGGAACTTGAAATGAAATATTTGATTCCCTCTCCATCAAATCTTCTCTATCTCAGAAATGGTTTGGAGCCAGCAGTTCAGAGCTGAGGAGTGAACTTCTTTCCTGTCATGTTCCCACACTGCCTCACCATAGCATTCCCCTGTGGTTTTGCAGAAGAACCTTGAGCCCCAGGAGGTAACAAAACCAGCACTAATACCCTGCAGAGCAGGATTCTCTCTCTTTCCTTCACTCAGTACCATCAGGAGCAGGGACAGCTTGTTCAAGAGAGCAGATTGGTGTTCTACTCCTTTAAAGCCACTTTGTCCATGATGATGAGCCTCTTCGTGTCACAGGTTCGTTTCATTTTCTCTGCTCTCTTCATTTCAAAAGCCCTTTAAGAGCTGTGTGCAAATTAAAGTAATTTAAAAGTAACTTAAAATCACAATATTAGTAAGAGAAAGCATTAAAAAATAAAGGAAAAATACTGCATTAGTATTTATAGCTTTGAAAGAAGTGAAAGAGAGTAGTTCCTACCAGTTTTGATGAATGTAGAGCAAAGCACAGTCAAAGCTCTGTCTGCCACCTGACTATTTCTAGAAACCAGTGTGGTCAATGAGATAAATGGTGATAGATATTCAACAGGAACAGAACATACAGGGTTCTGTTATACTGTTATAGAAGCTTCACAAGTTAGGACTTATGGACTACCAAGGCCAAATACCAATGTGCAGACCTGTGAGCTCCTTTTACAAGCTAGGCTACAGTAGTAAACAAAGAATACAGCAGCCTGAACTATTCTGGAGAGTTTTTTATTGTGATTTAAGTTTTTAGTGGTATTAATACAAAACCAGGAAAAGATACATATAAATCCAAACAGCAACAATGGACTAAGGATACCAATATTTCCAGATACTGTTCACAACAATAGTTTATAAACAATAAAACTGAAGCTGTTCTAAAAGGACGATACTGAAATTATAGCTATAGGTCTTCAGCAAACTGAAAGACACAGTTAACTTTAGAAATAAGGAATTTCCCTCATCATCATCAGCAAGTAACTCAGTGTGCAAACAGCATCGTGGCCGTAGCCTGACCCCTGAAAGAAACAGCAAGATCAACAGCTGAACAGTGACTCAAAGTTGCTTGAAGTGGCTTATATATGATTTGTTTCTACCAGACAAGTTGCCAAGATCCTGACCCGCATTTTTATTTACTGAAGAGGTTTGTCCTCTTCAATAAAGGGAAGGAAAATCCCTAAAATTACAGATTAAAAAAATATATTATGTTTCACATATGATGATGACAAAACAAAACAAAAACCAAACCAAACAAAAAACCCAAAACAACCCAACTTATAATTTGTTATGGAATAAACAGAAAGAAAAAAGAAAAGGTTTAACAGGCTTTCTTGTTAGAAGACACAGTTTTGGAGCACTACAGCACAGGTGCTTTAATGTATAATTTTGTTTAGAATTCACTGTAACTGTGTAAGTAATGTTAGAAAAATTGATGATGAATTTTGATTTGAAGATCGTTTTTCATGATGATATGAATATAGAGCTGCTTAGGTTCATATATTAGAGAACAAAATAAGTCTTTTTTTTTTTTTTTTTTTTTTTTTTTTTTTTTTTTTTGTTGGGGGGGGTGGTGGTGTGGGGCATAAGATACAGAGTTCATGTGTAGAGAACAGTCAGCTGGGTCCCTATGTGCATAGAGACCTTTCTTTGGTCAACCTACACCAAGTGTACAACAGAGAAGGGTCCACAGGAGATGTGCAAATATATATAAACAGAATGGCGAGTAAATTATGTGAGTCAGTGTTTCACAGGTTGCTGCAGGGGAAGAAAAGTAATAATTGATGTGTAAGTCCTATGTTATGTACATAGTCTTGCTGCACGGGTTCCCTCTGTTCATTGTGTTGTAAATAACTACACTGGCTTCATTAAAAACACCAGGCAGGCTAAATAATGCACCTGGCAAGGAATGCTTCACGGCTTACACATACAAACAATTTCTTTTTCATCCTGCAAGGAGTTTAACCTCGTACGAAAAACCGAGGCACACCAAACGCCTACTGCCTAGCAGTAGTTTTGCACCCACAGCAAAAGGGAGCAGCAGGGTGGGCACGGCCACGGGGCCCAAGAGAGGCCCCATATCGGCCCCATATCGGCCCCACAGCGGCCCCACAGCGGCCCCATAGTGGCGGAGGGGCGCGGAGGCCCCGGCGGAGGCCGAGCGCCGGCCGAAGAGCATCCTCTAGCGGCACTGGCCTCGACGCGCTCCGGCGCCGGCTGCCGCGGCTGCTGGAGGTCCCCCTGCGGGAGGGAAGGGCTCAGGTCTGCTACAGCCACCGTCCTCAGGTTTAGTGAATGCAAGTGTTAAAATCCGCTGGTGACCGATTAGCCCTGATCGCCGTTTAAAATGTCTATTACTGCTCGCTGAGTTATGCGGGTTTTAAAATAAGCTGGAGGAAAATGGAGGCAATCTGAATGCCCGTTGGCCAGCTGAGACTCTTCACAAAGAGATTTGTCTAAATCAGGTCTAAAACCCTCATGACGCCAGTCCCAATTTGGCAGTCCATCCCTACTCAAGTAAGCCATGTCAGCGTGCTACTAACTTCGCTGTGATGGATAACAATTTTTGATACTCCAGCATTCCCCATCCAGATACACAGAGATGGATCCTGCTGGGGAAAACTCACCACTGTTCAAGGAAAAACAGGGAGAATGGGAAATACGAATTACAGGAATGAGACAACTTGCAGAAGAGCACAGCACAGGCAATCAGCTGCCAATTTGCAAGCAGAGTTTATCTCATGTCTCAGATTAGTGTCCCTTCACTAATGCCAAATAAGTACATCCATATTCATCAGTGAATGAACAGATAAACAATACAATGTGTTCTGCCAGAAGTCAAAGAAGATATGAAACTATGTCTCCTCTTTCACACAGCTTGCACCTATTTGACCAAAGTCTGTTCTCTTGGGTACATGTAGATCTCCAGATCCCATGTGTTAGCACTTTGCTTTCATCATCTACAATTTATCGAGCTAGTCAGTAAATACTGTTTATACCTGTTGAAGCAACCCAAGCAGCATGACTGGTTCTTCAGAAGTACCTTCTGGAAGCAGATAACAGGAAGCAGGTAAGAGTGCACACTCCACAGCATACCAATACCATCCGTCTCAGTGACAGTGCCTGAACTGGACATTTCTGGGTTGAGGTGTATTTTAGTTTGTCAGTAATCTCAGCAGTACTTCAGTTAGGAATAGAGTTGCATCATGGTGGAGATCTCAGTTTTTCAATAAGCATGATTTTTGTCTGATTTGTGATCAGACTGAAATCCAAGTGTGAGCAGTGCAAAAGAGTCACACGAGAGTCACACCAGAGTCACACAGACTATAAGAATGTGAAAAGAAGCAGTAATACCCCAAAGTTTAACTGGACTTCTTGAACAGTCCCATAGTTGACCCGCATGTCTGGATCTAGAACCAGACCATAACTAAAGTTCCATTCCAGCCAACAGTCCCCATTTGGGATGTCTCCTGAAGTGGTGTGAGAGATGCTCTATTTATCACTGTCTGGGAAAATGACTTCAGTGCACCATCCCAGAAGAGGTGCAAAGCTTGCTGCCCTCCTGTCCCTAAAGATGGCAGCGAAAGCTGGTGTAACATGGAAGATTAGCCTGGGATAGGCCTTATTCAGTGACATGCCTTCCGTGTGTTGACATCTGCTTTGCGCATCACAGACTGTCTGACAGTAAACTTGTTTTAGTTCTGTTAGTTCTGATGAGCCATTCCTGACACTCCTGTGTTCAGTACACACTGAAGCATATATGTTTGGCAGTGCTATAATAAACAAAACATGATTATTTGAATGGTTTTCCATTTCATTGCCAATTTTATTTCTACAGTTAAGGCTGAATAATCCAAAGTTCAAGTTTCCTGAAGCCTAAGAGCTTCAGCCAAAGTTGAGCAGCAGTACTCTGGATACTTAATCTGCTTGAAGAATTATTCCAGAGATTTCTTCCTTACGGTGCCTTCCCCCCACCCTCCCTGGACTTGAAAAGTTAATAACAAGCAGTTTTTAATAGTTTCAGCTCATGATTCTTGGTGTATTTATTAAACAACATAAAAGATCTGCTCATCATACAGTTTTGTTAGTGTCTCATAGCTCTAATCTTGACCTAGTTTGTGAATGTTTTATTTATCGGTGGTGGGCTACACAAACAACCTCATCTCAGAAGAATTCCAAACACAAGCTTGGTCAAACTGGATACATTTATTCCAGGGCAATCCCACCTCCTCTTTTCTTTGATAAGGTACCCTCTTCCTCCTACCAGGTCTTTCAAATTTCTTTTTGCCTTGATGGTGTTTCTGTCTTTCCTTTTTTCCAAACATTGCCAACAACATATACTTACAATTAGCTTCTCTTTCCTCCTACAAATGCTGACTACAGATTACACACACAAATCTTGCAGTGTTATTGGGAAGTCTCCATGATGGTATGACTCATTTCTCAGCTTAAATTGAAAATGCTTTGCAATCTATGGCTTTACATTTTTCTCTTCTTTCAAGAAAAATACTCTAGGAAAAGAGTCAGTCTGGAGGACTGAGGAAGGAATAGTGACAGAAACCCTGAAAGCAAGTTGAGCACATAGTCATGAGCTTCATCAAGGGTCACACATAATGAAAATTTTTACACTGGGCTTCTCAGTGCTTTGTGGCACTTCCAATTTAGAGAAAAACAGAAGTACAAGACCCTTAGTGTCACCATCTGACAAGGTTCTTTGTCCAAAAGTCCAAAAGAAAAAACCCAGCCACCAAAAATCTCACATAGAACCACAAAAAGGTTTTTCCCCATTTAGTTCTAAAGCACAACATGAAGTTTAATATTTGTGTCTAGAAAGAAACTGGTTGTTTATATTCTCTACATCTTGCTGTACTTTTAGAAGAAGCCTGGGGAGGTAGGCTACCAGGAAAGTCTGAAACTACTTGAGCAGAAGTTGTTTGCTTTCAAGACAGCCATAATACTTTTCAGAATACCAGGGCAGCGCTGTACTGAACTGTCACTGCTAGAGCAAAATAACATCAAATGAAAGCAAATAGAGACTTCCACTGCAGGAGGTTATTTTAAGAATAAATGTAACATACTTTAAATGAAGCAAATCAACTCAAGAAGGATGTAAGAAGGAAAATATTCCTACCCAGAGCCCGGCACAGGTCTCCCCCAGAGACCCACAAAAACCCGCAGTCTCCCTGGGTCATCTCTCTGGGGCCCTGGTTCAAGCTCAACCCTTGTGGCACCCTAGAGCTGTTTCAGCTCTGAAAAACCTCTGGGAAGACATTTTGGCTGCTACAAATTCCTGCAAGGAAAGAGAGCCACAGCATGAAATGGGCAGAGCTTGGGTGCAAGGATGGAAAAAAGAAGAGGACTCCAGCCTCTCTAACCTAACTTCTCTGATCATTTCTAACCAGCCACAGTTTTTTGGCTCCTGGCTCACTACATACCAAAGAGGTCTCAGAACAGGTACTTCCTCCCTCTGCCCACAATGTATTTACAGACTGAATTTACTTTACTATTTTCTTGACACATGCCCAAAGTCCACCTTCTGCCCAGCTCTTTGTCTCTACCTCTCTGCCAGCTGTTACTATTGCCGCATCTCATCAGCATATACTTTCAATTCCCTCTGAGACTATTTAAAGCCTATAAAGAACATAAATTCACAATTTTCTCTAAATATATTAAAGATTTGACTACTCCTCAGCATATTAAAACTGGACTCATACAAAAAGGCTTTGAAAAGGTCAAATTCTGTGAACATCCAGTTTCTAACTACATTATATTTAGCTGTGCTTATATTCTTTTTGTGTTCACTTTGTCAGGCTATGCTAACAAATGAGTTTGCTGATATTATTTATGGGATAGTAAATCTTATGTGCAACAACATAAAATTCATACTAATGAGCAGAAATCCATCACTGATCTGTATGTTCAGTCAAAACAAAAATAAATATCTCAGACTGCTAATACAAAATTCTTAATAAGTCCAGAAGATACACAATTTGAGGATTAAATTATTCATAACATTTCCACTGACATCAAATAATATGTGTATTTGACAAATCTGTAACTCATTTCTGGTTAATTTATAAATGGGAAAAGATGAAATTTGCCATATATGTGATTCTTATATTTTTTCCCCCAAATAATAACTTCCTAATTTTAAGCAATTTAGAACCTTTAAAGTTTCCTAATGAAGTACACTTCAATTAGTTTTAAGAAGATTGTATTACTCTCCAAACTGGTTTACACTGATACGATTTCACAGCCATCAGTGGAGCTAAACTGATTTATTCTTGATGAAGATCTAGTCCAAAACAAGGTACTGAAATCTAAGTGAAGGGCTGAGCAGAAAGGCCACCTCAGCTGGAGGTGCCTGCAACGGTGTGCTGGTGGAGAAGTCATGCAGGGATTTCCACTGTGGCCTGGGGCATTGCTTCTCTGCACACCCAGTGAAAGAAGGGCTTGTGGGGAGTAATCCCAATTTGGCATGGTGGAACAGCAGAACTACTTGCACTGAGACTCTGGTCTGATTTTGGCCTGTTTGCTCTTGTTTCAGTGCAACCAAATGTGAGCACCTGAGGGTCACAGGAGAGGAATCTGTTTATTTCTCTATCCTGCATCCCTTCAAAAAACCCAGTGAGATCTTGAACTTTGCACTGAGATATCACTCCTGTAATATATCCAGCATGTGCTAACATGTAATTTCATTTTATCAGGCAGCCAGTGAGGGAAGCTTTATTTTTTTATAAACCTTTTCACAAAATCTTTGCAATCTCAGCCAATTAACAGAATTAGAAAGAGAGAGAATAAAGTGAAGAACAGAAAGAAAAACAAAACAAAACAAAACAAACAAACAGAAAAAGTGAAGAAATTAAATTCAGGAGGAAAATAAAAAAGGAAAAGGGGGTAATTAAAACCCATAAGCATGACTTCAAGCTGCTAATAAATATTGTGGTATTGTGGTCATCAATGAAAGTGTGTAACATTCAATGGAGATTGTCAGCTTTTGTGATTAAGGTATCCTAGAATATTGTTTGTCATTAGATGCCTGCCCTTGCTCTGCCCTTACATTGTTTTTTTTTTTTTTTTTTTTTTTTTCGTGTCTCACAGCCATGTTACCATTCAGTTCCCTGTTTTTTTTTTTTTTCTTTCACCACTGTCCTCTTCTGCACCTCCCAGCAACATTTCTGCATCTTTTGCTATCCCTATGGCTTGTGCAAGACACACAGCTTGCCCACACAGCTCTTCTTCCCCCAACAGCAAGAGGGGTCTCTATTCCCCCACCTGCAATCTAAATAAACATGGTAAGGGGGGAGCAGGGAGGCACTGCCAGCAGTGGTGACTTGCTCCAAGCCACAGCACAGGTCAGTGGCAGTGGCAGAATTCAGTTCTCCTGCTCTCCTGTATCTATTTACTGGGGTAGTCCCCCAGTAAAGCAAATATTTTTTTGCAAATATTTTGCAAATATTAAATTATAAAGCAAAAAAAACTACTCATCATATTGCTAAGCTGTGATAGCTTTGGGCTTTTACTCTGGGTTATAAAAGTACCTCAAAGGGTTGAATCAATTCTGTTAAATGACATACCAAAAGACGTCTTCTGTGCCGTCTCTTTTCCCCTCTCTCAGTCCCACACCTCTGCAAATGACTGACTGATTTCTGAAGTAAGGAAGAGGAAATAAATGAGAAGGGAAGAGTAACATCACTAATTTAGATTCTGATTACTAATGCAGACCTTGGATTTGTCTTATGGATGGTGTCTGGCTTCTAGCAAAGTTAGTGAGTACTTCTGCATCGATGTGGGGAAAAATCACATTGACTGCACAGATCAATGGGTCAGACAAACAAAAGCCTTTTGCATGCAGGCTAAATAAAGATCTGTTAAAATGTGCCATATAATCCACATTCAGAGAACTGAATCTCCAAGAAATACGCTAATATTTAAATCAGACCTACAGTGTGAATAAATCTCAGTATCATCTGCTGGAAGTGACAGAAAAGATCTACTGGATTTCCTAGAAAAATGACAGTCTACTGTTTGGGAGTTGCCAGAGAATGAGGCTGTTTTCTGTATTGATTGATGCTATGAAATACTCACCCACAACCAACTCAAGGGTACTTCTTCCAAGAACACAATGCTTGTGACTTTAGTGGAAATGAGAGATAAGGAGAAGATCCTCCAGGCAGCCTGGAAAGAGAGAAGCATTGAATTCCAAGGGCAAGTGATAACAATTTCTCCAGACTTCAGCCAAAAGATACAAGAAAGAAGGAATTGGTAGAACTTTAAAAAGCCTTTGTAGATTTTAAATCCAAGCCTGTCTTCTCTTCTGAAACTGGGAGTTCTACATGAAAATAAAGATTACCCCTTCTGGGATGCAGATTGAGGGAAACGGTTTCTAACAGATATCACCCTCACTGTTGCCCCAGGCCACTCAGATGGATTAATTCCTTGTGTTTTGATGGCAGAGCCCAGGTAGTGAGTCCCAGCAATGTGTGCTCTGTGCAGGGCAATTCGTGGGAGCTACAAGCAGTCCACAAAGTCTACTCAATCACGGGTACTGAGACAGATGGCACAGCTGCCAGAGCTGGCGGGGCTGAGCATCTGGTGAATGTGTTGATTTAAAGCAGTTCTCAAGCAGCGTCCGCTGCTGTGGCTGAGATGAGCACAGTTCAGAGCTGCTTTGCTGGCCAGAGCCCATGGGAGAGCTGGGGTGGTGTTACTGCAGCCCCTTCTTGGAAGCAAGTACCACATCCTTTGGAAGATGAAGAAAAGCAGCTTCCCTTCTGGGCAACCTGTCAGGAACTGCTGATATCGGGGAGGGAGTCAGAGCTGTGGAAGGTTACTGCTACCACTATTTCACAATGATATTTAGATTCCTCTAGGAAAGCTCTGGTCAGGCTTTTATTTTATTTCTTGGCTTTGTCAGTACTTCCTGTCTCTTTCCCTCTCTCTGCCTCGAATAAACAATGTCTGGTTTAAATATAACTATAGTTCAGCTTCTGACTATTCATAGCTGGAGATGAGCAAAGATTTGCCTGGGGTACAGACAGCACACAGGGAGAGTTTACCAGCCCAAAGCTGATACTACAGCTTCTATGGGTAAACCTCAGCTAGTTTTAAATCATCAGTGTGGCAGGCAGGGCAGGCTTGTTCTCTGTTTTTATTCAGAGTCAGAAACAGTTTTTTTTTTTTTTAGCACACCATTTCAGGGCCACTTAAATATATCCATAATGATACCAAATCAACAGATGAAAGCTGGTTGGAGGGGTCTGATGGAAAGATTACAGGCTTGCAAAAAGTACTGTAGGTTTATAGTCTGCATAGACAGCCCCAGAAAAAGCTATGTACTATTAGATAGTGTTGTTGTTCTCAAGAAAGAGAGCACTGAAAGAGGCCATATTATCCCCAAAACCATTCCCACAAATGCAATGGGATGTGGCCACTCAATTTGAGAGAGATTTTAAAAAATACATCACACTGCTCTGGAGATTAGAAAGAAGGAATGTTGGTACAAACCCAATACCTCTTGTAGGTGTCAAGCCTACAGTGCTGGAGAATGACTGCCAGCAATGCTCTCAGGAATACCCTCCGAGTATGCCCCATGTGAAAGCCTAAACTAGGCTTAGGCCTCGGTGGTCAGATATGAAAGGTACTGGAAGATCAATTCATAGCTGTAAAGCCTGACAGTTTTTATAGCTGAAAGCTTCTCCTTCAGCAACAAATCCCTGCAAAGTGGTCAGTGTGCCAACAGCAGTGAGATCACACTGCATTTGCCAGCCATTTCTTGGATGAACACTTGCAAACGAGAGCTCTCTGATCAAAATGGCCAGTTTGCCTATGCCCTCTAGTCACACAGTCTCCTCCGCTGTACAGGTTCCTTCATTTCTGTGACTTTTGGTTTACCTAAGGAATTAATGCTTGATATAATAGGGGCTGGTTTACACCTTAAGAACTGAGGAAACTTTTGCACATTGATAAAATTTGACATGTTTTATCTGTGCCCTGCCATCAGAGTACTAATGGGAATCCAAATGTTTTTAGAACTTTTTAACTGCCACACAAACTGTCAAGAGAGATACACTATCTCTCAAATCAGAAAATAGCTTCTTTCCTGCTATCTTATCAAACAGCACCACATAGTTCTACAAAATGTATCCTGGCTGAACTACTAATGGGGAGATGTTTACATACTAGACTGGAAGCTATGAGACCTGATTTGGGTAATCACAGGAAATGAGGGAGGCAAAGTGTGGTGGAGAAGGAATTCCAGAACTGATCTGAAGGGGAAAGAAATGTGGATATGAAGGCTCATCTTAAAAGCATCAGGAGCCTGGCTAACAAGGTTTTACGAATATGGGTGGAGAAGATGTGTGTAAAATATCCAATTAAAAATACAGATGTAGTGACCAGAGAGAAAGTGATTATTTCACTGGTACATAGGAGACTATGAGAAATTTATTAATATTCATTAATTTGACAGTTTGACATTTTTCCATCATTTATATTAAACAAAATATTTAACAGCATATGTAAGCATAGACAAAGAAAAGATAAGGATTTGTAAATTAAAGGAAGCAAACACATGATATGCATTGGTATGTAATGCAGTGCTTTACCCTGAGACAGATCAGTAGCAAAAATAATCATATTTTGTTTAAAAATAAAAGATATTAGGAAGTTTTGGAGATAGTTGTACTTCTAACAATTCAAGAATATTGGCATATAGAATACAAAAGTGCATGAACTTAATAATTTTCTATTACTCTTTAAAAGGTGGAGTTGATTCTTATTTTGAGAAAGAAATATCAGTATTATTAACAGGAAGAAACACTTCTCTGATCCTCAAAATGTGTTTTAGTGATACTATCATGAAGAAAGGTGCTGTTCTGCACTCTAAAGTGTATTGGCCACACTAGACTGATGGGCTTTTACCTCCTCTTGCCACCTTTTGTTCCCACGTCTTTCTCACTTCAGCTGTCAGGTACTCATTTTCTCTCTCATCTTCCACACCCTGACCTTCTTGATTCCCACCTTCATCTACCTGTGACTGCCAGCCAATGCTGCCTACTTTTTGCTTTCCTCAGAAGTATTCTTTGTTCTTCTTTCTTCCTTCTTTCTCCTACCCTACCCCCAGACCTGGGAGGTGTCATGGCTCCTTAACCTCCATCCTTAAAACCCCTTGTCCTTGATGTCTACAAGACAAGCTGACACTGTTGAGGTGACTGTGTACCTTTTTCTATCACCCGCAATAATTGTCTTGTTCCTTGCTCCTTCATGTCTTTCTACATCTGTCTGACTAAAAGCACAAGTGGTTCACTGCTATGAATTCTCTCGTGTTCATAGAGATCCTGGCTGGCACAAGCTTTTGCCCAGAGCCGAGGGGCACTACCTTGTACTTTCACATGCTGCAGCTGAGGTATGTGATCTTTGTGTGTAAGAAAGCCCACTCCTGATCTGCAAGTTTAAATATAGAAAAGACAGAGCATTTTATCCTTCCCTTACACAATATCCACTTGGATTTAGGAGTCAGCTCAGAGAGTCTTGTTCACTCGCTGAGTTCAGCATGGCTGTAATGTGCTTAGTTACAGCCCTGCTCTTGAAAAATTGACTCTGCTTTCAGAAATATTACCAATTCTAGTGGCATTCCTCACCATAAATATAAGGAATTTTGGAGAGAAAAATAAAAAAGAAAAAAAGAAATCATGGAAACATGGTCAGCTTTATAAATGTGCTCAAGTGTTCTAGTTCACATGAAGTGCAGGAGCACAAGCCCCAGGTATCTGCAGGCTCAGATTCATCCAGACTGCCCTAATTCAGGAATATCTCAAAGAAGAAATTTTCTTATAAACTTTTATATACTCATTGAATATCTGTTAAAAAAAATAAATAGTAAAAATAGCCTTTCTCATCAGCTCAGACTTTTCTGGTTTGTTTTTATGTGCAATTATTGTTCTTATAACAGCTCCTGGACCTATCCTGCCCTAGATTTTGGCCAGGATATATCCAGAAAATACATCCAGAACTTCACACCTGAGAAAGTCTCCCAGTCATGTTTCCACAAGGCACCACATGGCCCAAGACATCTCTGTCCAAATGAATGGGTGACAATCCTGCGTGCCCCTTGACAGTTAAGCCCTTGAAGGTGTCTGCACTGCAGTCAGAAGGTGTGGGCAAGTCCTTTTGGATCTAGCTGAGCAATCACTGGGCTTGAATAGCGGAGGGACAAGCATCTCTTTCCTGTGCACAGCTGAGTTGAAGTCCACGATGCTATTCCTTTCCACATTGGAAGCTATCTGAGAGGTATTTGCTGCACACACAGTGGCAGATGATGAAGACTTTTTACATTATCATCCTCTTTTCTACCCAAACTATAGGAAGCATAGAGGTGTAGAACAGTAACAAGGGCAGAAGGAAGAAATTAAATTAAATTAAATAGTCTTTTTAAAGTGTTTTAGTGTGTATGATAAGTTTGGATTAAATATTTTTATATATATTCATTTGCCTGATTTTTTTTGTTAATGTGTTGTATTCCATTGTAGGTTCTGTGTGGGAGTATCCCATGACCATCACACTCCGTGTTAGGTTCCTTACTTCTGTGAAGGGGAATGTGGCAGGCCCACGTGGTAACAACAGACACCAGGAGCTTCTCAAACCCCAATACCTGCTGTCCTGAGCACACCACACTTTTCTCTGATCTTGCCTTTTATGGCAAAAATTCAGACCAACCTGTGCATATGCAGTGACAACAACAACATAAAGCCATTAACTTTTAACATTAACACTTATCATTAACAAGGAGCTCAGTTAGACATGCAATCCATTCTTTCATGCAATATATCATAGTTACTATTATAATATAAATACCAATATAAAATACATTGCTAAATATAAATTACTACTAAAGAAAAGAAGGAGAAAAATACATGGCATGTGTTAGTCACATCATTTAGTGTACTCCTTAAAGATACTCATAAGCAGTGGAGGGAACAGCAGTACAAGGACATTAATACAATAGAGTAGAACAGAAAAGAATAGAAACAAAGTGACAGGATAAGTGAGGCAAACAAAGCAGTGGCCATAAAAAGAAACCTGGACACTTCTGTATTATGAAGTACCATGAAATGGAGAAACCTACAACCTCAGGGAAATATATGTATGTATATATATATAAAATTATAATTTTAAAACACTATTTTAAAAAGGTTCTGTTAATCTTCATATGGACGCTAGATGGGGATCTTGAGTCAGCCATGCAAAAGACTCCTTTATCCTGCTTTTTCTTTATTTTAATCTGTTTTATCACGGACAGAGTACATGCAATGCAAGTTTACTCTTCAGGCATTTATATTTTTACTAGTTTGTTTTTTTTTTTTTTTTTTTTTTTTGGGGGGGGGGGCAGTAATCTAAAGTAAATAAATATTTACTTTTAAACCTACAAGTTTAATTAAGGTTACACTGCATCTTACAGAAGAGAAAGGAATGCATCTGGAATTGCAGAACACATGCTCTTTTTCGTACTAATTATTTGTTTAATTCCAGTGGCACATTACAATTGTTTTCTCACTTTTCAGTGCAGGATGCGGTTTACACTGACAATTGTTTTACCACTGTGTAGCACAGATTATGACAAGGGAAAAGACGGCGGAGCCGTTCACTTGCGGCACTACTAATGACCCACGCATTGTTATTTTCCATAAATGGGATCTTTGTGTGCTAACTAAACCTGAGCAATACAACTGTGAAAGCTGCTTTCTTTCAATCTTCCCCAAATCTCCGTATGACTTGTACACATGATAATAAATTAATCTCTCTTGTTAACATGTTGTTGTTCATTTAATAAATATCCCTTTCTTTCATGCTATGGAAAGCTCAGGCATAAAATGTGAATCATATTTTGAGCCATTGTCTTAAATAGTTCCTTTCTTGATGGATTCTTTCTTCTCCCTTCAGTAAACTGAGCTTTTGCGAATTACATCCTGGCGCAGCACGTAAAGCACTGACCTCAAGCCTTTGGACACTGTTACAGGCTGGCCTGAACTGAAATGAGTTTGACTGTCTCAGCTCATTTCATAGGGACACAATAGTGCACACCACAGAACATGCAGTTTGGGATTATTGCCAGTCTCTCCCAGATGCCCAGAAATGAATTAGTGAAGGGACTGAATTACTTCTCTCTGCATCTGCAGAGACGGGGTGTGCGCAAGGCGAGGTGGGATCAGTCCTTGGGCCATAGAAAGGAAGGACAGTAACCAAAAAAAAAAACCACAAAACAAAACCTGCAGTGGACCTGCTGTTCTCAGTTTCTTATTCCGTTAATGTTGGAACAATCTGCACCAAAACATTCCTGTGGAGAAATAAGACATGCTGCAGTGAAACAAGCCAAACACCACATCAGTTATTTTAAAAGGATAAATTTTTAGAATGCATTATAAATAAGCAATTGTTTCCCAATCTGGGGAATGATTTTATTTGATGGCACACAGTACTTCTTCTGCAGAGCAGATTGCACTGTCAGAGCAAAGGGAAAAAATAATATATTAAAGACATGAGATGCATGAAAAATGTCATCAAATACGTCTTTACTAGCCTTGAAATGGGGATGGTTTGCATAATTGATTAATCATAAGGGGACATTTTTGGTCACAGAAATTATCATTAGTAGAGCTCCAAAGTTAAATAATCTTTATACTAATAAAAAATGCCATTTTTTTTCTTCAGATCTTCCTAAGATCTCTTCTTTCTTTTAGGCTCTCTGACTTTTACAGGCCTTAATAATTGAATGATATTTGACTGGAAGTGGGGGAGATGAAACCATTGTCAGCGAATTATCTGCACAGCTCTGCAGGAGCAGCAGCACGCTTGGGCCCAATCCTGCAAGCTCGGCCCCGCAGCCAGCCACAGAGCACCACCTGCCTGCACCCACGTCTTGGAGCTGGGTTTTTCTGTCCGAACTCCATGCAGTAGGAGCTGCCCACATTTCCTTCTTATAAATAGAAAAATATAATCCTGGAAAGTGATATCTTTGTGCACTGTTTTTCCTTCCTGTGTTAAAAGGCAACTCTCTTGATTGTTCCAAAATTATTCTGACAGATTATTTCATCTCCTTGTGAAAATGTGTGTGTGAGACACACATACACATGCCTTCTAAGACAGTTTGCTGTCCTTTAGGATGAATGTTGAGGCAGCTAATTCAGAGATATAATAATAAGTATATATATATTTTTTTTATTGGCAAGAATTTAATTAAGGGAAGCAGCTTTGGATACACAGCTCTCAGTTGAAATGATTTTCTTTAGCCTGCTTTCTACCAGGCAGTTTTATATTGAATAAAACAGGGACTGCCTGAGGCAGGAATGGGTTAACCGAGGATTGCCATACCTGATTTCATTCATGAAAAATAAATGGAGTATGGGTCCTAACCTATTCCCACACAATGAAGTGGCCATCTTTTCTACTTCTCATTTACTGTAAATCCTTCAGAAGGTACAAACAGTCAGAAATCATGTCCATGACAAAAGGAAGAATGCAGATATTTGGCATCAGTCAAAAGACTTTTCCATTTAGTATTTTGTTATGGCCAGTTTAATGTGGTTTATTTAACCAAGAAATGACCCCTAAATTGAGACATATAGCACCTTCTTATCATAAATGTCCTTCTTAGGAGAGGTCTCATCAAATGTTGCTGTACACTGTGCAGACAGGAAAATGTGGTCCAAAGCTCATTTATTACTCCAATTTTTATAATGTGAAAATAGGGAATATTTTTCTACCTTAGTAACATATTGCAATGGGTTCCAAACATAAGCATAAAAATGGGGTAAAATTAAACTCAGTCTATAAAACTCTGATTTGTATTTGTGCCTGTATTTATATAGAGAACATAAAACATATGTAAACACAAGCTCACTATTCAGAGAAGCTTATATACTTACTGAACATAATTACACAGACTTGAATATTGATACATATGGGAAATGCATAGTGTAAATATTTAAAAGACAATGCAACAGACATTTAAGAGCAAATTTCAATGCATTTTGATATTATTTGTTGTACAAAATTAAGATTTCTTTCATGAATGATAGTGGTCATATTTATAGCATCATTTTGCATGCAAGGAACCGTTTTCTAAATCTGTAGCTATAGTTAGCCAAATTCAAAACTGATTCTGAGGGTTTTGAAGCAAATCAGATTTTTCCCTCACTTTCTTACCGGTTGTCATTAGTAGAGTAGAACCAGAGCAATGCAGAGATTTACATCTTTTCAGATTCCATGGGCAAATTTATATACTCATTTGGCTTTAAAGAACATTATTTATGATTGCTGAAGGTTCTTAATACCATAACTTGTACTTAAAAAGCCCTTACTATTTTCCTCCAAGTTTGCTTCTGTTCTACCCGTATTTTATTAGTTCAACTTCTCAACTTGACATATAAATATATTTAATATCTTGATATGTATTTCATTATCTTGTAGTTATGTAAAACAAGTGTATTAAAGTTATGTGCATATTTTAAAAGATCAGTGCTATAAATGGGGTTTTGAAGGTTAGGGACTATTATTATTATTGTTGTTGTTGTTATTCTTCTTATTATTATATTTTCATGATGTAGTGATGGCTGTAATGAAGTTCATCTTATCCCTACATTTTGACACTCTCTTCTTCTGTATCATTGTACATTGACTATTCACAATTATCAAATACTAGCATGAACAGGAACATATTACTGTGCTCCAATATGTTCAACCAGTGTAACATATTTTTATTTTGCATTTTGCATCTGAGGTTTTGTGGCAATCCTTCTGCCTCCACCTGCCAGTGTTTTCTAGTAACAATCCAAATGGCTTATTGAATGCTATGATTTTTATTTATTTATCTTTTTTTTTTTTTTTTCAGAGAAGTTTTTCAATGGATATATCCCTTCTCCCATTTCATCTCTTCCCTGTGAGCTCCAGTTCAAGAAAATTTCCCATCTTCTGTATTTAGGAAGGTTCTGAAAAGAATACTTTAATTTTGACAAGCTTAAGCATTTCTTCTGAACTTGGTGTGCATATTCTGAGGGAATTAATAATTATTCAATATTTACATGACAGCATATGTACTGTCATGACATTTAACAGAATAAATATTTACAAAGCAGTAGTCATCTTTGTCTAGCCCTGGAAAAAACAAGAGTTCAGCTGGTGTTAGTGGGAATACTTTCTCTTAAAAATATGAGGTTATCATTATCTCAGCCCACGTAGAGTACTAAAAATCCATTGGATAGCAATGACTTTCAATCATAAAAAACTGGTTGCCTTCAGACTAGTGACCTAGATAAGATGGGATCTTTATTCTATTATCAATCCCTAAACTACCTAGTTGCACATGGCACTTTATCACCTTTCATATCTCAGTGTGTTATAATATGCTGCTAGATCATATAGCACAGGATACTGCAACCTAGCATGTTCTTCCTTTATTATTATGCTTTATATTTACTATGTTTTTTAAAAAGAGATGTTGAGCCTACTGATCTTGTTGCAAACTATATGAAAAAATAAAAATAAAATAAAAGGGAATTCTAAGACTGTGCAATTAGCCCCCCAAGAGAACAAAATTTCCCTCCTGCACACATGGAGCTCCATCCAGACAGCCAGCACTGACTCCCATGTACTTCATCATGCACATTCATCTAATGTGTGCTAAATGTACTTTGATTCAGTCAGCAGCTAATATGGGTGCCTGAGTGAATTATCCAGGGAGGGAATATTTCTCTACCTGGCAACACTGGTGCTGTCCACAGCCTACCAGGTTAACCTATTCATAGAAAGCCCACGCTATTTCTGGCACAATTCTGTTCAATATAGATACTTTTCATGGAAAATCTGTTTCCAGTATTGTGCACATGCCACTATCCCCTCTCTTGTCATAGTTGAATGCTGACATAAATCTTTTTCTAATAAAATGAACTATTCAAATTATTTCTTTACTGAATGATGTCTGAAACAGATGTATTTTAATCTGCTGGGCATAGAAAATGAAATTTACATGTCAGTGAGGTCTTTCTGGTTAATAAATGTTTTAAAAGAGAGAAAGCAGGAAGCTAAATGTATGTAAAACTGCACTGCTTTGCATAGTGTGTTTTTAGCAGAAAATACAATATTCTAATACTAAATTATGTCTTATTTATGAGACAAAAAGTATACGTATTTTGTGATAACAAATATCATCCCTGTAGGGGTATCATATAAAACGCTGGAAAGAATTCTGATTTCACCAGCAATACTTCCCTTGTGCTACTCCTGGTAATACTTTTTCTTTTTCTTCTTTTTCTTTTTCTTTTCCTTTTCCTTTTCCTTTTCCTTTTCCTTTTCCTTTTCCTTTTCCTTTTCCTTTTCCTTTTCCTTTTCCTTTTCCTTTTCCTTTTCCTTTTCCTTTTCCTTTTCCTTTTCCTTTTCCTTTTCCTTTTCCTTTTCCTTTTCCTTTTCCTTTCCTTCCTTCCTTCCTTCCTTCCTTTGCTTCCTTCTTTCCTTCTTTCTATGTGGGGCAGAGCATCTGCACAAAGTTTTTTTTTATTATTATTATTATGTATGTGTGTTATTTTGAACTCATTATGTTTTCCTATTATTTCAGCTGTTTACATAGCACCAATTTCAGTACATGACTGTAGCTTTCTCTTATTATGAGAGAGCCAGTTCCAAAGCTCACTGAAAACAGTGGAGGGACACCATTAGCTGAAGTTGTCTTGTGACCGGGGATCAAGGTTAAGACAACAAAGAGTTGGTGTCAGTCGCCCCTGGAGATTCAAATGGACTTCTACATAACCAAGAACACTTCTAGATGGATATGTAGTTGAAATGCTAAGAAATACTTTGCAGTGTTATTGGGGGGTAATGGAGGCAGAAAAAAAAAAAAAAAAGAAAGAAAGAAAAACACACACATGCACAAAAACCTTTAAACCTTTTTTACTTTACTAAACTGTTGCCAAATTTAATAAAGGTGCAACAGGAGAGTTTGCCTAAACTGTTTGTATGGAAAGGACACAAATAGACCTGCAAAAGGAAGGCTGCCTCACTCAACTGTGCCATGCATGTTTCCTTGACCAAGTCAGGACTCTTCTTCCCTCCCTTCCTCCCTCCTTGTATACCTCCCTCCCACACCCTTTCCTTCCTCCCTACCTTCCTGTATGCCTCTCTCCCTCCTTCTCTGCCTTCCTCTCTGTCTCCCTCCCTCCCTCCTTTGCCCCCCCAGCTGTCTGTGCTCCTCACCCAAAGGACTCATCCCTCTCATCCCTGAGAAATAAAGCTGTAGCTCCAGTGACCTGAATTGGACCTTAGACATGACAACGTTGTGAGAGACTCTCTTTTCACCCCAGTCAATGGCCGGAAAGTGCAGGAATTCTGTTCTGAACACGCTTTCTCACAGCTAAAAAAATGGGGCTTACACAGCATAATAAAAATCATTCCAGAGGTGTCTCAATGAAGAGCTCAGTTGTTATCTTATCCTGATTAAAAAGTGCTTGGATCTGTATAAGTTTTCAGCCAGAGAAACTCAGAAATGATGTCCAGATTCATTCTTTAACAATTAGCAACTCTGAGCTTCAGAATGACAGATTACTGCATTTTGGCATTATCACCAATAGACAGGGAGTTCTGAAATTGTAAGACATTATTGTATTGTTGGTAGCCTGAGTAAATCTAAATCTTTTCAAGCTTTGCTTCAGTGGGTTAATTCCAGAACCTGAATTACAAGTGCAATTTGAATTACATTGCAAAGACTGAACTTACCTCACTTTAGCAAAGACTTTTTTCTTAAGACTTATGAATTCCAGTTATTTTGAAATCCTGAAAATGTTGAAATCTTTTGATACATTTCTTATTATTTCCAGGAAAGATGGGTAAAGGTTTTCACTGACTTTCCCTGACAGAACCTCTTTATTTAGGTAAGTGTTTCTTTGACTCTACCTTTGTTTCATGGTATCTCAGCTGCTGTTGCAGGATGTGTACATCCACAGTTACATCAAATATCTGCACAGGGGTTTTTTATTCTCCCAGTCCTAAACCTGAGATATTGTAATAACAGAAGGAAAAAACTTGCCAGAATCTGAAAATAATAAGGATATAAACCAAATAAATGTTCTCTGTACATTTAGGAAAATTGAAGAGGCCTGTAAAACCAAGGACGACTTCAGCTTGACTGTACATATTTTGTCTGAGAATTTTAAAACACTCATCTGACTCTATCTAATTAAGTCTTAAAGCTTGATGGTGAGCTATATGAGGCAGGGCAGGGGACATCACCCATTTTTTTAAGGGAATGAAGTGAGACGTGATTATGTGATATGCTTGGTACAAAAGATTATTAAATATTGGATTTGTGAATAAAGATATATATTCCAGTTACAGTTTAACAAGAAGAATTGATTTTTTTAACCACATAACAACAGCAATGACAATAAAGAAAAAAATATTATGCAATGAAGTGTCTTATTATATATATATATTTTATCAGTAGCTTGAGTTGTTGAAAGATACCTGTATCGGACAAGAGTACAATTTTACTTACAGTAAAAGGGCTATGATTGAGCTATACCATCTGAAAATTATAGTTTTTATAGTTTTTCAGGTTATTGAGGTGTTTATTATACATTCTCCCCAATAAGAATACTGATTAAGTAATTGTTGCAGAAGGCAGGAAAGTACAGGTTAATATTAGCAGTTCAAAAACACAACTTTTTTTTTTTTTTTTTTTAAGAGAAACAATTAAATGGAGCTGTGACACTGCCGTTGTTTGCAGTAATCTAGGACTTTCAATAGATAAGTCCTTATTCAGTTTCTCATAATTGTACAGAATCAGACTGAAAACTGGGTACCTACTGTTCAGGTTTTTAGCTTAGTTTCTGAGTGGTTCAGTTTTCTTTTGCACAGCATAGGAATACTGTCCTGTGATATATAATTCTGCTTCTTTGTGTTTCTCATATTAATAAAACAGCAACGACAACAAAAAAGAACTGTAGGCAAAGAAAATCAGTTGCTAGAAATGTTTAGTTTTCCACATATACCGGCTGCAATTTTCTCCTCCCTAAGTGTTTCTCTTAATCCATTCTTAAGAAACTGAAGTGATGAGGCTTCCTATATATCCCTTCAGAGAGCATTGAAAAATATAATACATACCACTACTCAGTATTTTTCATGACATTCTATTTTTTTTTTTTTTTAAATGTGAATTCTACTTGTAAGATCCCCTTATTCTACTGGAAAAATATATGCTATTAATATTTCTTACCAGTTATACTAGCCTTCCAAAATTATTCTTACTGACACATATATTTACAGTGATTTTAAAACAATTTTATACTAGGGAAATGTGTCTGCAAAATAAATTTTTGGTGAAAAAATTTTTGTACCATATTCTGACTGGAGATTAATTCATGATTTGGCTCAAGCTAAATTATGGTTGCAAATGCCTAATGTGAATTTGCAGGTTTTGTGCATCCCTGTGGTATCAGGTCTATTTTTCTGTGCTGCTCCCTTCAGGTTCTTACATTTTTCTTACAATAAATTCCTGAGCATTTTGGGTTATAATACAAATAGGGGTAGTAACAGAGAAAAGCAAGATTAAAATTTACTAAAATTTGGTTTATGTTGCGCGGAATTCATATTGTTTCAATATCTATAACTCTGTATGCACTATGTTCCTTATTTATTTGCAGATTCACTTACTCCCCTGCTCACTTCTTGTTATATTATGTGCCTTAAATCTCTCAGGGTACTGCAGTGCAGCCACTGATGTATTGCAAGAAATGCCTTATGCAGATTCTGAAGAACATACTGGAATCAGTTCATAATTATAAGATTTTAAACACATAATATTAGATCTCCCTCTGATTACATATAAGCTATCTTCTGTAACAATTTGAATTTGTGAAGCTGGAAGGGGAAGACCGCATGTTCACTGACTCCAGTGGGATTTAGATTTTCAAAAACCTAATATGTCCCAGATGTGAAAGGGGGAAGGCTTTGCCCAGAACTGGTGTTGCTGACAACCACATTAGATCATAACATCCCAGAGCTGGGGAATATCCATCACACATGACACTTACTGAGGAAAAGAAGAAGGAAATGGAGGGTCATTCTGGGATTCGAGGTTTACAGTACCATGCAGATACTAAATGTCCATAAAATACATCCCGGAGACAATCCCAGCAATCTATTTTTTGATGCTTCCCCCAACACAAGGAAGGTTTTCTTCAGAGATTGTTTCAGAACCTGTTTTTCTCATTAAGGTTTTAAATCTGTGGCATCTTACTCTGATCTCACTGGTTGACATTAATTCTTATTTTAACCTTTTTTTTTTTTTTTTAGTTCTCAAATCAAGATATCCAACACTGCTGCATCTGAGTAAACAAGCAACTATTTCCCAGTAGAAGGTACAGATAGTCTGCTTTTCCCCAGGCAGCAAGAGAGGAAACATTCAAACTGAGTTAAACACCACTGCCAACACCTGAACACAACCCTTGTTCATGTATTTACTTCATTGCATCCTGGGTTTTTGAAATTTGATTTACAACTAAGATTATGAGAGAACAAGTTCTCCGAATGGCTCAAACCACCCTTTCTTTGGTTAGCACCTCTCAGCACAGCAGTAGGTGGATGGGTGTGGAAAAGAGAGAGAGAAAGGAACCTTCCCCCCGTTGGGTGGGGTTTGACTATTGAGCTTTGTGTTTGAATGTGATTTCATGGCAGGTCATATGTGAAGCGTGTTCTGGTGTAATCCAGGCAAAAAGAAGAACACTGAAGCCAAATGGAATATCATCAGCTCTGTATTTGCCAATTTGCCCTACTTTCTCAATTAACTTTGCTGTTTTCTTGCAGAAGCACAAAAAAAGGTTTAAAGCTGTCAGGGTTGTACTCCAGAGGCAGCTCCAGCAAAACCCCTGCAGAGGAAAAGCAAATGTTCGCAACCCATCAGGATCTTTTCCAGCATAAAAAAAAAGATAAAATCTTTTTTTTTTTTTTAAGCTCTTGTCAGGTTCTACAGTCAAATAAACAGTACCTTACAGTCTCTGGAATCGAAGATCGAAGGTCACCAAGACCTGGAGTTATTAGTAGGGAAACCGAACATTGTCCCATTGCCCTAGGGAGATTTTCAGTCACTGAAACTGATGCCCTTCAGATGCCATGTCAAGGTCTGAAGCCTGACTGATTGGTGTCTAAATATTAAGAGCAGATGCTGCTAGACACTATTTGCTATCTATCATCTCTTCAATAATCTTGCCCAGAAATGGGAGTTTTAGCAATCAGACAATAGTTGGCAAGAAAATTAATGTCAGGAGAGGATTTATTGAGTAAGGACCCAATAAACACATGCTTGAATGTTTCTGGCAGTCTGCCGTTCCTTAACGAAAAATTACCAATAGTAGGTATTCACCCTAATTTTCACCATGGGAAACATGCTTTTCATCTGTGGAGTACTTATGAAATTTTCCTTAGAGTACTTAGGACCTCCAATTGAAATAGAGCAAAAGTGAGTTAATTGAATGATCTGGTATCTTTATGCCTTTTTGGTAGTTTTATATTGACAAAAGCATACCTCAAATCCAAATGTGGTGGCAGCTTTATGCAGCAAGAAATAGTCCAGACTAAACCTGTTGGAGATACTCTTAGTTAATCACATAGAATAACATCCATAATACTTTCATGAGTTTTTAAGACTGTTTGCTACTTGCAATGGTAGAGTGTTCAAGTCCAGTCAGGACTGAATTTTCATTGAAAGGACACTATTCAAATGCTGTGATCTACGCTCTACAAACTTGCCATTCATTGTAAGACCGATGCAATCGTAGAATGGCTTGGGTTGGAAAGGACCTTAAAAATCATACAATTACAACTCCTCTGCCATGGACAGGGAGACATCTTATTTAAGTGGGAGAACCAGATGTAGTATTTTCTATTCCATGTTTTGAGTACATTTATTTGAACCTAATATAACCTACTAAATATAGCCCTAGATCATCATTTCAGAGAAGAAAATTCAAAGTTTTTAAGTCTGGTTCCAAGTACCTACGGGTCTGCTAAGACATACTTTTAAAGTCTGCAGTCCTAATTTATCCTGCTATTTAGGTGAGAATCAAACAGCATTTGGATACAGAGCAAAACAAGAACTTTAAAACAAGATGTGTTTGAGCTATGTTTTCTCCCACACCAACACATAAAACACTCACAGTCTTCCTCCTGCTGAGTTATAAAGGAATGAGAAGGGTGGGGGGAAACAGCTAAACATTAGCTGAAAAAAAAGAGCACCTGTGAGTTAATTATTTGAAAGACTTTATCTCTGTGTTAAATTCTATACTTTCTTTGTTTCAACATCAGCAACTCTTTCTATTTCCTTTCTTCTGCTACTCTACATTAGGTATCCAAGCTTTGTCTCTCTCACTTAAGTGAAATTGTATTTCTGAGTATGCCAATAAAGCATGTCTTCTCCAGGTAAAGAATTTTTTGTCAGAATATCTATATTGGAGTTCGAAGACAACGACCGCATTACTTTCCTTTCTATTCTGAATTCTGAAATGGTGTTACCATTTCTCAGTTTCAAAAGGGTATTTGCATCTTGACCTCATAGTTAAGAAGTCTAATTATTAATCCTCAAACTAGTCTTTGCAGTGACCCACCTGGTATTAACCAAGAAGTAGTGGCTTTTCTTGATGTTAGGTGGCCTTGCCTTTTCCTGATGTGGACCAAAAGAAGTAAAAATGGATCCAGCCTGCATTGCTGTGGGTATGGTGGGAGTATCAAGGAACAGACTTGCTTGCATAGTTACAAGAAACAGTCCAAAGGAAGAGACATTAAACAACAGAGTTGGAATCAAGCCAACGCATCACAAAACAAAATAGCAGATTTCATCAATACAGGAAAAAAGTATCCTCTTGGAGGAAAAAGAAAATATGTATTTTGTTCAAGTAATAATCTACTTGTATTTTCTCCTAAAGTACCTCTTCAATAGTTCAAGGCTGCAATCATTGCTTTACAGAATTCATTTGAAACAAAGATATTATTATTTTTTTGTGTGTGTGTGTGTGTAATACATGATTTTTTGAAGTCTTCTGGGTCACTTCAAGAACAATGATTCTTCAACAGATAAGGACAACTTGAATTGCTCTCCTTTGCACTTGTTACATAATTGTGAAAATTTGTAGATTTCATGTTTTGTTTTTTTTTTATTTTTTATTTATGCCAGTGTAAGGGTTTCATCCAAAGACTACTGTATCACTGAAGAAATTTTGATTAACTTACACAGGCTTAAGATAAGGTTGTAAATAAAAGAGCAACTCTGAATCATTGTGCCTCAGTACTTCTATTACAATTACAGCCTTGATCATGCTGCTTCTGACATAGCACATAAAAAGAACACATCCTCCAAACATTGTCATATAAAAACAATTAACAGTAAGAGTATTTTAAAAATTATATCAGATCACAGATATTCCAGATCCATGTATTCATTCATTCATTAAATTAGTTTCATTCAATTCATATAGGTGTGGATAAGGATTTTCCTTGGTTTTGTTCTATGACTACTGAAACACTGGAGAGTGTTGGCTGACATTTCAAGCAAAATACCAAAGATAGGATCATCTTGGTGTTGTATCCTGCCAAAATACATTTGGATTTCAGAGGAGATATTTACTTTTACAAGACACACAGGGAATTAGAAGCATTTTCTACTTAAAGAAAGTGAATACAGCTGAAGATGTTCATGTTGTCAATTTATCTCATGCAATACATATTGCAGTACATCGTAAATTATGCTCTTCTGGGACAAAAGTAGGAAGGGGCCTCTTTTAATCTTAGAAACTAGCATACTTAAAAAACTTTTCCAATTAGACCCACTAGAGGAGCTGAGTCTACACATCGGTAATAAAAAAGTAGATTTCTAATGATAATCAAAGGTAATGTTGAAGGAGGAATTTTGTAAAATATCTCAAGTATGCAGCTTCTGTAAATTAAATGTTAAACAGCCTAAATCCTCTCTGGGCCGGGGAAGAGGAAAAAAGTTAATATTTTTATTTTTCCTGTTGACAGTTATGCCATGTATGTATATATGAATATACTCTATTTTTTTTCTAAATATGCTTTTGTAACACATGCTATAATATTTAATTTTATAGTTTAAGTGAGTGAGAAAGTTTTGTTTCTGTTTTTAAGCATGTATAAATTATGGCTGTGTTTGCTAATGTATATAACCAGTCTCTCTGACTGCAGGAAGCCTGGGAACCAGGCAGCATCCAGCTGAGGAATGGGTGCCTATCTCAGAAGGCTCTTCCATTAGTTTGGTCTATGCTGCACCAGCTCTCTTCAGTGGCAGTCAATGTAGACTGGAGCTTTGTTGTGTTGTCTTCCAACACATTGCATTTTTGTTGCATAACATTTTTATGTACAAAGCCAGCCAATGAAAACATAGCACAATTCCTTATTTCATTCAGCAATATAAGGGTACACTGTTTTGAGTTTGGCCAATTCTGACAACTAGTATTTAGCCCCAGAGAACTGCCATTGGTATTCTGGGGAAAGCAATATTTTTGGTCTCCTAGGTAGAAATCAGAAGAAAACCTTTATTGTAACATTAGCTACAGAATTTGACAATAGGTGAGCTTGCATGCAGGTTCTCTGAAGTTGCTAAATGGAAACAAAAGGCTCTTCTGCAATGATACATGAAGAGTGGCCACTATTATGGCACATTTGTGTTGCTGTGCAAATGTCTTGCAAGTTTTGAAGCCTTGCACTTCAGTTTTGTTAGACTGTTGGAAGAAATCTCATTTAACTGGCATTTTTACATCTACATTAATTCTTTTAAAACACTGAAGTGAGTGTTCTACAGCTATGTAAAGAAACGCATTATCAAAGCATTAAGATATGATTAAACTGACATTTTCTTAAGAAAACGAAAGGAGCAGGAAAAAGCCATTCTAAAAGGACTGAGTGCTACATACTCCAGATATTATCTTCAGTGCTTACTCAGGGATCTTTAAAGAAGCTTATTACCAAGTACCCTAAGAAGACAAGTGTGGATGTGTACAGATCAGAGGAATGCAAGTTAATGCACCTGCCAGATTTTACTATCGTACAAAGCATGTCAATCAGCACTCAGACCTTGCGTTTAAAAATGTGTTCCCTCAGATTTTTTTCAGTGCTGTATCTCACATAACTAGAATTTCCTAGTCGGTAGCCATCCAGTGTTGCAAATGTCATAAATTATGCTACTGAATATACATCACTGAAATTAAGGTGAATATTCCTTCGTTAGCCTCAATAATGGCTTATATAAACAGCACTATATATAATTGCTGTGAGTACATACATTTAAGAAGTCTTTGTCATATTCTCAGTATGACGAAAAAAATAAGTCTTATAAAGTAAAAAATAAATGGGTTCTAAATAAGTTTTCTGTAAGAAAGAGAAATTAGTATCCTTAATGAGTTGAACAGATTGAGCTGTTTATAACACATGAAAGTAAAGCTATTTGAAGCACAGTTACTTGATAGCTACCTTAAATTGGTATCCCACAGGACTGCTTGCAATGCATTGGTTTCAGCCTGATCTTTATTAAGAAAAATACTATCAGAAAGCCTTCTTGAGAGGTGAGAGGTCCACCAGCTGGAAATGCCTGTAACAGATGAGTGCGTGATGTACCATGTCATCCCAGGATGGCTGCAGGCTGCCAGGATGCTACAGCCATGGAGAAGACATACAGAAGAGAACATTGTAGAGATAAAAGGCCATTGCATGCTACAGTAATAAGGTCTTGCTTGTTGCCCTGTAAAAAAAATCTGGCATTGCTTTAAAAAAAATAAATCCAAACCGAAAAAAAAAAATGTAAAAAGGGCTACCAGCGAGGTCCGGGGAAAAGGAATTGTTTTAGAAGAGCAAAAGCTCTTCTAAAAGGGGTCAGAGAGAGGAGTCATATAATCTAACGGCTGCTGGTTGCAAAAGAACAAGCAGTTGCAGGACAACATATGGACGAAAAGCCTGTGTCAGCAGGTGGCTGGACTTGGCTGCCCAGCGGGACCCTCAGGCTCTCCACCAAAACTGGGGGCCCAAAACCCGGGAGCTTTTGTGGGCATCTTCATGTTCTCATGCTCTCTCATGCGCAGCTCTCCTACAGAATGAAAGGTGTTCAGATGGTGCAGAGGAGCTCAGCACCTTGCAAACCTGTCTATATTCACAGTTTTAATTAGTTTCAGGATTTAGCCTAAATATCTTCTTGAATGAGAACTCACTATTTACTGAGTTAGCATGTTCAGGTCTTAGATGGAAGTCACTTAATAAAGAAACTAGAATAAACATAAAGTGACTGTAGATATTCAAGTGACACTGTTGTACTGAAAATATAGTTGTATAAATAAATGGGCTTTATCAGTTTGCTTGTACCTCCAGCAATGCTGACATTTGCATTCTGCTCTCTTACCTCTGTCAGACTTTAGTTCTATTAAAATAATGAATTCTCACACAGATATTCGCCTCTTAGCATGAGGCATTTAGAAGAAGCCAACCCATTTCCAGGGACGAACTTTGGAAGTCTATTAAGATGCACAGATTTAAAAAGGAGGAATCTGTACAGATGTCATGGGTTAGAGATTTGTCTTTTTATCAGTTCTCATAAAACATGTCCACATACGCTGTATTTTCCAATAGGAAAAAGAAGCACAAATTCTATTGGGATCACCAGCAGTGTCTGATGTCCAAAGGCAGATATTTTATTTAAATGTTCTTATACTGCTCAGTAGGGAATACCATTTTCATTGTGTTTACTAACATGTTAGCATTCATTAAAATGTTTTTGTGCTGCCCGTAAGATATGTATTTTAAAAGGCATACTTGTGAAGAGCTTTAGAGCAGTAGAATTTTTTATTTTTTTTAAGACTGATCATTTGACTCGTTATTTCACATTGAATCTTGCATTGCAGAGAACTAGAAACCAGGTGTTCAGAACACTGTTAGCACTGGAAAACTGGACCATAATGCCTTTCAAAATAGTTTTTGCTTTATAACTTTCTGGGTTACTTTTGAAGTCAGAGTGAAATCAGAATGTGACATACTGTGGTACAATCTAAGCCATGCTGCTCCCCAATCAACCCCACACCTTGCTTGTACTTGTTATTGGCATCTCATCAACATCAGCACTTCCTTTTCATGAGTTCTGCATAAATTACTTCAAATTCAAACAGATAGCTGTGAGTTTTGGCATCATCAAGTTTTTATAAAATATCTGTAAGTGCTTGGATAAACCTTAAATGTCATTCTCTGAAGACTTTATCCTCCCAAAATTTTCTAAGGGGCAGAGACACAGTTTGTGAAGGCCCATGAATGACTTTAAATACTTAAAGAAGGGATCATCTTAGCTCCATCTTGAGACTTTTTGGCCTATTAAAAGGTTATTCTATTAAATTCACTTTTTTTTTTTCTTTCTTTCTTTTTTTTTTTTTTTTTCTTTAATATAAACAGCTCTCTACTGAGTATGCATGAGCCAGGAAGACATGTGGAGATCAGATCAGCAGTGCAGGAGAATGATGATACTGTAATAGGTGCAGGAGAGGAACACAGGGAGTGAACTGGAAGAGAGTGGTAAGGCTCATATTGAACAGGGGAAGCGGGGGGACACACAACTAGAATGCAGGTTATTTGCCTTCAGTCCCTCAGAAAACACCACTAATGTTGACTATTTGTATTCTGCTGCCTATAGGCACTAATCCCTGCTTTCAAGGAAGAGAGCATTTACATGTTTACATATAGGAGAACAGAGTGATCATCTTATGGGAAAGTGCAATAGTAAGTGAAGGTGCAGAGCTAAGTCCAGAGGAACATGAAGCTTCTCATATAAAAGAAGAATGATGCTTTCAAAAAAATACCCATCCTTATTCTGACAAAGAGTTGTCTTTCTTGATATTTTAAATAAAACTGCTGTGCTTAAGCAATGATCTGACTGCATAATCAATTGCTTCAGTGGAATGACATTTTCAGACAAATTTAGCCACACACACACACACAAAAAAAAAAAAAAAAAAAAAAAAAAAAAAAAAGAAACAGAAACTTCCATGCAATATATGGAAACTAGGGCTAATGTTACTCTGATACACATGTCCTGAGAGCTGATTTCCAAAATTAGAGCTAGCTGAAGAACAGATTTTGTGCCAAATAAAAATGGTATTTTTGGTTCAGGGACAAACTGCAATATTTATTTATTTATTTATTTTGTAAAACAAAGTATAAAAAAAAAAAAGTCTATATTGAGGTAAGCATTTTCTAAAATTTCATTTACACCTACTTTAATATTTTGATAAGTTTGAAATATTTTAGGTACATTTAAAACATATATTTTGAAATGAATGTATATATATATAAATACTTTAAAAGCACAGCATTCATAATGAAGAATCAAATAGTATTAAATATTTTAAAGCATTTTTCACCTTTTTTTTTCATTAATTATATCCCACATAGGAAAACTTTGTCATATTTCCGATGACAAACTCTGTCTTAAGTAAAAACAATTGGGCATAGAAATTTGATTAAATTTTAATACAGACACTGCAACTCATACTTACATCAGAGGACTTAAGAATTCAACCTAAGTCACCATTAAGTCATGTCCATATTTCAGGTTGATAGATGATTCCCTGTTAGTCCTACCCCAAAGCTGTTTGTTGGAGCATGGAAGCAATGATGACAGTAGGGAGCAGGGGGGTGGTGTTCTTGTCATAAAATCACAGAATCACGGAAACAGGTTGGAAAAGATCATGGAATCATAGAATCATAGAATATGCTGAGTTGGAAGGGACCCTTAAGGATCATCAAGTCCAACTCTTGACACCGCACAGGTCTACCCAAAAGTTCAGACCATGTGACTAAGTGCACAGTCCAATCTCTTCTTAAATTCAGACAGGCTCGGTGCAGTGACCACTTCCCTGGGGAGCCTGTTCCAGTGTGCAACCACTCTCTCTGTGAAGAACCCCCTCCTGATGTCAAGCCTAAACTTCCCCTGCCTCAGCTTAACCCCGTTCCCGCGGGTCCTGTCATCAAGTCCAACCACTCCTTCCTGTTCCAAATTTGATAGCCTGGTATAAATAAGCTTCATAAGCAGCCCCAAAACAGAAGATTTGTAAGCCTTGTTCTAACAGAGGCAGGAGTCTGCTTTTGTGACACTCCTGAAATATTTTTTTACAGAGCTGGAAAGATTACTTGGTATTTTTCTTCCTATAAACTCTTCAGGTGCACAAAAGGATCTTTAAAAGCAGATATTTCTCTCAGTTGGTAATTGTGATTCTTTAATCTTCTGGCAGAAATGACTACCACCAGCATTGTCACAATACAGGGAATTTCCACAAAAAAATGATTATCTGCATAGTGTAATGTAAAAAATGTTTCTTACCATGTCCTTTGACCTCACCCAAAGCTAGGAGTTTTGCAGAATGTTTCAATGAAGGGAAAAGAATTATATAATTTGGTTATTTCTTTTTTACAGTCCTGCTTATTTGCAAAGAATACTTCTTTCCACATACTTCTTGTGAGAGGTCAGATGACATTACCAAAATGATTTTTTCTAACATTACAGCTTAGGAATGCATGACTTAACCACCAAATTAAAATAACTTTTTAGATGCAGAAGGTTTTTGAAAAGATTTCAATACTTAATTTACTTTGAAAATCTTTTTTTTTTTTTTTTTTTAAATTTAAATCCATAAATATTACTCTATAGTATTTCCATTAAAACATGCAGTGTTTTGAATCCAATCAATCCTTTTGGTATGCACACTTGAAGAGACCTATACTCTCAGGTATGATAATATGGGTTTCTTAGCTTAGTACCTGGCAGTGTGTATTATCTAAGTACTGCTTTCTACTTCAATATTGCATGTTATGACAGTGATTGTTCTGCTGACTACCTTAAAAGTACACTTTAATTTCTTAATTTGGGTGTATAAAACCGATAGTCAAAGTTTTAAACACAAATTTCCCTTATCACATTTTTGCCATTATGATTAATAAAGTTGTATGATATGGTCTTTCATTTTTTTATTATTTTACTAGATTCCTGGGCTAAAACATATGACCTTGAGAAACTTTTAAGTGAAAGAGGTGTTTTCGTCTGTCAGAAATGCCCAGCTCTACCAAGACCTCACACTATGCAGCAATTACTCCACAGCATACTGAAAGATTATGATTATATCCTGGAGATGTTAAAGTTTTTTTAGCTATTAGGACAAATGAAGTCCTTTGTATAAAACTCACTTTTTAGACCACAAATCATCCAGAAAACAGCTTCAGCTACAGTTAAGCCTTGACTCTCTTTTGGAAAATGTTCCTTTGAATGATTTCCTCAAATCCATAATTTTCTCCAAGTTCTTCTTCTCTCTCTCTCTCTCTTTTTTTTTTTTTTTTTTTTTTTTAAGCATTAATTAATGTGCATGAATAACAATGAATATTCATATTCAGGGATAAAGCTGTATCATCCATGCTGATTACTTCACACTAGCAAAAAGTTTTTTTTTTTTTTTGAAATAATATAAGATGCAGGGAATTTCCAATTTTGGGTTGTCATTGGTATGAAGAATCTTACAATCATTGTTCCAAAAAGTCCATGAACCCAATTATGAGCTCCTGGCTGGCAAGTAATTACTCCTAAAAGTAGTTCCGGTTGGATCACCATAGTTGTAGCTGTGTAGTGCTCCTCAATTAAATTCATAGTCTACTCATGCAAAAGAATTTGTGTATGAGCCTGTCCAAGGCATCCATTTAAATTCTTCCTGGAGAAAGGAAAGAATGGATTATTTCATATATACTGTTACCTTGAAAATGTTAAATTATTTTACCCTTTAACCACCAAGATCTAACAATAATTTGCTAGCAAAATTCCAGGATTTTTAGAGCAAACTCCTTAATCTATTTTTTAAGCAAAATTCTCAATCATACCTCTAATTCTAAATTCTTTGAAGCTTGGAAACATCTCTGTATATGTTTCAACGGGTCCAGGACAATGGAGATATAGCCATAATTTGTTTAGATATATCTACAAATGAAATGCTTACTATTATTTTATTTGACCCTCATAGCATTCATTCATGAAGTGGAATGCCAACAATATTCTGCAGAAGTTTCTTGATCATATCAGTTTCATCAAATTTCATTTTTTTTTGCAAGTGGAAAACCTTTTCCTAATTGAATTACCTAATAGAAACCCAAAGAAGTTTGTGTATTTAAAACAAAATAAACATAAGCAAAAGCAACTATCCCACAACAATTCTACTCTTGCTCTAGAGAGTACAAGTGGCAAACATCTGTTTAATGTACAACTTGAATAATACTGTGATGTGGATGATAGGAAAAGTTAAAGGTGACTATTATTTTAACTGTCTGTGCAGAATAAAAATAGACTTGCTTTAACATGTTGCACACCATTTTACAAGTTCTAACCAATCTTCGAAACACTGTTTTATGTACACAGTAACTATTTGCATCCATCTACTTAGTGGAGAATTAAAAAAGAGATTAGGACAAAGGTTCAGGATGAAGTTGCCTTACATTAATTACTTGAATTTGGTTTTGAACTCTAAATAAAAATGGCCTAGTTTTTAGAGCTGCTGAGCACAAATACTTCCAAATAAATCTGATGACTACTATAGCTCTTTCACAGTGAGGAATCCAGTCACTCTTTGAAGTGCCTAACATAGGTTAAAGTATCTAGTTGATGTGCTTATATTGAAAATGATGGTCTAAGGAGCTTGCCCCAAAAGAGGCTAAGCAGTTAATCAAAGAGAGAATGAGTTCTGCCAGAGGGACAGACAGCTCTTGTATCCACACAGCAGGCAGAAAACTCCATAGGGCAGGACAGCAACAAGAGCAACAAGGTTGCCCCTGCTTCTGCAACATCCACCGGATCTTAATGGACACATGAACAACACTATAAAATAATATACAGTGAGCAGCTGGGAACTGTCCCTGAAATCAAAAGTGATGAACTTCAACAGCATCTATGGTGCTTCTGGGTACCATTAACATGAACACTGTTGTACTATGAGGCTCTACTCTTGGGTTTATTCGTTCTCCTGAGTTGAAAATATCTAAAGATATCCCCTTCCTCCTTGATTTTCTCTACCTCAGCTCAAACTATTTCAGAGTTATGAGGTCTTTTCCACATGCCAGGCATGATTCCAAACACAGTTTGAAGAAATCTGTCACACATATGCACATGAATAAATATTCATAGGTAATGCTCCCCTTATTCAGCAGACTCTTTGCTTTTAACAAATCCAGTTGTCATTCTGGTGAGGCAAGATCCAGGTAAAGCATATATATATATTTTTTAACACATCAATATTTTGCACATCTGACTTACTCATCAGAATAATTTACCCTTCTTTAGCCACTGTCAGTGGCTACTCTAAAAACACAAGCTTATGTGAGGTGACGTGGTGTTTCTCCCACTTCATGGAACAATAGATTTTTTTGCAAAGCTGCGGTATGTAGAAGCTAAGGATTCACTTCCTAAATTGATCTTGTTTTACACTGCTGAATGATCTTTGCTGTGTTGTTGCAATAACATGTACATTAATAAGCACAAAATCAGGCACAAGGATTGATTTGAACAGAAGGCATACTATTTTCATGTGATAATGATAGGGATGTTCCTGCACATATCAGGCAGTAAATCGTCTCCAGTGAGAAACTGGAAGGTTTTATATCACATAACTGATAGATAGAGATTGGCTTTTTTCAACCTGTCTCAGTGCTACAGTTCATTTCTGAACGCTCCTATCCTTGCCCTGATGGAACAGAAGCAAATGATGGGGGACTTCTACATGCCAAATGTAACCTGCTCCATGTCTCAGTTACCTCTGGCAGTCGGCCTCTTTTGTGTTCACCTGCAGGGGACTAAGACTGCAGTAGCAACATGCTCAGTATTTCCATGAATCCTTCTAACACGAATACCCTGTTCATTTAATTCTGACAGGTGCTTCCCTTGAGATCCTTGCCAAATGGACTCATAAGGGGAAAATGATCCTCCCAATCTCTAGACAGGATCATTTGTCACAATAACCATATCCAGGAAGCTCAGCTCTGTAGAGAAGGGGTCAGCTTGGTTATGGAAGAAAGTTTCTGGATGCTGAGGTAGAAATGGAGGACATCAAGAGAATCAGGCTGCTTCTTGAGGAAGGACTTAGGAAAGTGATAAGTCCCCAGTCATCAAAGTCTGAATGATGCAGACTAAGAACCGTATTTTACTATATACCAAAGTAGTCCTGCAGTGTAGGCATTTATAGGTAATACTGGAGATGAGGGCTCCATGTCTTTGACACAGCACTGTGACCCCAGAAAGGGCATTTAGCCTCTGTTTCCTTGGGAATAACAGGATAATGCTGTCCTTTCACTTCACCCATGTGTTTACCCATGTCACTGGAACAGGAGCCATCAGCCTATGATGTTCAAAGATTGCCCAGGCTCTTCCTGGGGCCAAGCATTTTAACAACATCTCTTTCCTTAAAAACACTCATAGATGGGGTTCTGGCTTATCACTGTCACTCAGGGGATGCAGGAGAGTCTTCCCTGCTTTATCATGTAATCCAGTAACAATAATAGGAGCAGTTAGCCCTTCTTTCCTACTTAACCGTCTGCAGAACCCAATTTATTAATTAGCCCACCCCAGTCAGGACAATGATTGTCACATTTGCTCAGAAATTTACAATAAGTTTGGGATATTCACACAGGCCTAGGGAAGCTCCCTGCCCAAATCACGCTGCATGTCAAGGGGAGGTGGAGGCTGACTCCCTGAGGTACCCTTGAAAAACTTAGCTCTAACAGATCATGTCTGCAATCAATTTAGCGTACAATTAAGCATTTGCACAAAGCAAATAGCGCAAGAACTGATCCAAATGTAATCCTGCCCCTTGTTAAAACATGCTTGGCTGTTTGGCATTACGCAGAATGACTGTCAGCACAGCACTTTGAAGTTACTGTCATTACTGCAAACACACACAGGTACAAATAATTCAGCATCAGAACACTGATGCTAACCGAGTTTCTTACGCCATGCACGATCCTGAAGATTTCAGGATCGTATTTTAGTCTATTTATTCCTTACACAAAAGGTACTTTACAAAATCTGCTAAATAGCTAGGCCTACTTAGTGAGTCACAGGAATAGGGCCTGCACACATCTCATCAGACACGTCTGTGTCTCTGGCTCTCAGCTCCTCTGTTCTCTTTCACCAGCAGCTGGTCTCTGAATGGATGTCAGAGACTGATCTCTTTGCTTTGCTTAGTCTGTGGGATTGTTTCTCTTCTGGTCTGCAGAGATCTGTCAATATTAGCTTAAATGTAGGTTCTTTTTTTCTTGTGAAAAGAAAAGATAATAATTCTTCCTCCTGATGGTGGCTTAGAGCACTTCAGATTATCCCTTGTTATTTCTTTGCAAGGAGAAGTGTATATTCTCTCTTCATAAGAATTATAGCAGTTAACAATCCTCAGGCCCAAACTTCGTCCCATGAAGAACTAACATCAATGGGAGTTAGCAATATCTGCTAAGGGTAGAATTAGGATTCTCACAGAAATCTTTAGGTTCAAATAAGACAATCTTCACTGGTGTAACTACAGCAGCTCTCATGTCCTACATTGTACTTCTAAAGGATATCTTGGTCAAACATAGCTTTCAAAGTAAAATGTATTTTTTTTTTTTTTTCTCACTCTAGGCCATGTGCTTTTTTCTATCTACAGGTTTCTATTCTGCACAACACAAACTTCTCCATGGATGTCAGTTCTGGAGAATACATCAGCCTGTTTATTTATTTGTCCCCGTTTTGGTCTTATTTTCCAGATTATTTCTCAGTCTTACAGGGGTAGATTCTAATTTAGCAGTTCAGAAAAAAACTCAGTTCAATTATTAATGATTTGTGTTGTGAGCTGTCTTTGTATGGTTATTAGTTAATTGTATAATTAATTTGCCTATTCACTAGTATTCCCTGGCCAACTTTAGATGTCTAATTCACATGCCTAAATTGGGAGACTAGTATTCCTCAGCTTCCAATATAGCTAACAAAGAGAGAGTATCTCCTCTTGAGAAAAATTTAGGCTGCCTAAGTTAATTTCCTGCCTGAAACATTTGCTGAAGAAGGCATTGTTAGAACAAAAGAATGTGTAGACTTTCAGTTCAGGCACCTATAGAGGTACCTAAGATTTGGTGCTAGAAGGGCCTTTGCCATGCCAATTAAGAAAATCCCTACACCTAAAGTACCGTGTCATTTGGGTTTACTTCTGACCAGAACTTAAGAATGGGCTAGAAACGGTGCACTGAAGTAGGGTTAACAGCAGGCCCCACCCAGATCATGGCCTTGCAGCAAGTAAAACAGGCTAGAGCCTTGCCAGGGAATCTTGTCTCCTGTATGGCTAGTGGAAAGGATACAAAAAATATTATTCCTTCTTTTATTATCACATGTGCTTGGTAAAATTGTCAGCTTTTTTTTTTTTTTTTTTTTTTTTTTTTTTTTTCAGGGTTGAAGAAGCACTCACAGTACAGATCAACATTTCTGTGGCATTTTTTTTTGAAGGCTAGTGGTGAAACATCAGTCAAGACGTGACTTAACAGGTGGTGGCACTGACCTGTACCCCTTCTACACCGTTTGTGCTTATATTAAAAAAAGAAAATATAATTAATTTTGGGGGGGAGAGTTAAAATTAGTATATGATATACTGCTGATGCAACTTAATACTAATTTTAATGCAAGTAGGTCACACTGACAGGCAGAAAGGCAAAAAAAAATTAAAAAAAAAATTCATAAAATAAACTGCAAAAAGACTTGGCTGAAATGCCAAAAGAGCAGGATTGTGAGCAATTAACAGTTTTGGCCTTGATCACTTTACATATCTTCTGGTTTATAGGACCAGTTGTCCAGTGTGGGAGTAAGAAGCTGTTCTGTGAGCTGCAGAAAAAGCTATAGTAGCTATGGGGAGAAAACAGGCAGCAGGGTCAACTTTTCTTAATCAAGGGGTATTATCATTAGAATAAATTATAAGTCTTGTGAACTACCAGCAGGTTTTGCCTGTCATCAGTATTTTCTCCTTGATCTATCATTCGCATTATAGAACTATGGCAGCGGTAACAATTTCTGCTTGCTTTACTGAAATGGAGGATTATTCTAATTTTATGATGTAAATATCCCAAATACTCTCCTTCTCCTGTCATGAAAGTGTGTTATAGTAGGCTGTAGCCTGCCTTTTTGATATGGAGTAAACATTAACAGGTGTGGTAAATCTTTGCTGCATATGCCAGAAAGTCAAGGCACCTTCCTCTATTTGAAATGTCTCCTAAAGTTGTAAAGAATCTATAGGCACACTGGGTGCTTAGGCCATTCTTAGGGCTGAATTCCAGACAGCAATGTACACTCCCCTCCCCTTCCTCAATGAAGATCTGTAGCTGAAAACAGATATGCACATATACAGTACTGTTAAAATGAATAGTTTGCAAAATGTAAGTGCATTTAATTATAGAGTATGTATGTCTTACAGGATCACATTCAGATACATGTGCCTTCCACAATGAAAAATGGATTTGCAATTTTCATTTTCCCTAACTATAAATATTTGTATACCACTTAATTTAAAGATTATATTGACAGATATCATTTTCGATTAATATGCTGTATTTTACACCGTTTACATTCCATTTCAGTATGCTTGCCTTCTATAAAATGTATTTCAAGACTCCCTAAAAAAGAGAAAATAGGCACACTTTAAGCAGTTTACAAGAGACAGATCATTATCTCCTACAAAGGAAAGGAAACAGGAAAGCTGTAAATAATAAGTTCTGAATAGGAATGACATAAACAGCCTAATCAATGTCTTCCAGAACTGGCAAGTGACACCTCTTTGTTTTTTGCAAATAAAAACCTTCTTAACATCACAATATAAACCATTATCTCTGCAGGCAAGGTATATTTAGAAATGTACAAAATGTACATTTCCTGCCAGCCACTAGATCAGTAGGTGGAGATCTAAAGTCATGCAAATATTACAGTAAATGCAGGCAACCAATTTCTAATTATTCCATATCAGCAGATTTGTGAGGAATATAATTTATTAAAAAAGAACAGTTTATGATCAGCAGACCTTAGTTATGACTGTTTAGGAATTCAGTGCATTTTGATCTAATCACAAAATCAAAATATTCATGAAACACAATGATATCTCCCCAAAGCAGCCGGGCAGCCATTAATTTTGAAATTCGGGTAATTTATTAACACTTATCTGTAGCTGTAAAAGCTTACCTCTGTGTTTGTAATACGGGTAAAAGTGAAAGCAGTTTTAAAACTGATTCCTAATGATTTATAATGGTTTGCTGTAATTTGAGCCAGAAATTCAATTAAAATGTATGTCTAGTTTTGTTTCAAGATCTTTAGTTAAAAATTCTATTAAAATTCTATTTCCTTCTTGCATTAAATGTATCTGTTATCTGCATATATGAGAAATATAAGAAAATTCTATCATTTATTCCCCAGACTCCACAAATGCCTTTAAAAGCATTCATTTTTATTTCATAATTCTGCCAAGGTACTATTTGGAATTTATATACAGTAGAGGAGGAATAAGTGTGCATGTTATTTTCTTTCGAAGAAAAGCAACTTCTCTACTGAGTGCTCATGCAAATATTCAAGTGACATTTATCAGTTCATCAAAGAAAGGAAAAACAAATAACACTGAATTATCAGATGTTTTAAAGCTTAATTACAACACCAAGGGTATAACTTCTTTCTGTATATTTCCCATTATAAATCCCTCTTGTAAGGGATATGTAACTTCACTACTAAAATTCCCTTCTGAGATAACACTTCACATTGTAATTTATAAATAATGAGAAGCAAAACTGGTCATTCTGTTGTTTATTTATAGGGGAACAAAAAAAAAGGGGATAACTCATTGCTGGTGTCGGTGGAGTCACTCCAGGGTAAACCAGAAGTGAAACAGTGAATATTACTCACTTTCCCTCTGTGATGGTCTTATCTCAGTATACTTCACTACTTGTAAAGGTAAAGAAGGACTGACTTTATAGATGAGCATGTCTGTTAATGTTGATGAGAGTGATGTGGCTAGTCCTAATTCCCTGTGTTGGGAACTGATCTTTTGTAATGCAGTTAATCAGTAGCTTCTAGATAGAGAGAAAAATATTCATGTGCCCAATGAAATGTTACCTTGTGAAAAATACTTCCTATTTTCAAATTCAGTTATTCAGCATCTGCCACACTTCATTTTCAGCAGTGGTGAATCAAGACCACATAACAGCAAACTAGGGATGTAATTCAGCAGACTAAGTAGCACTAAGAAAGCACTGTGGGCTTTCTTCTTCTGTTTCATATGGTTCAATAGCAGCTAATGACCCTAAGTAAGTGAAAGTTTACCGTGAGACTTCATAGTCTCTTCAGCAAAGATAAAGCTGAGAAGAATGTGTAGATGTCTCAGAGTAGGATAATTACAAGAGTGGAGAAATCATCCACTGGATTGTTTTATCAGATTTAAAACTCAAGTGTTTCTGACTAGACAATGGGATATCTCTGCAAGCAAGGATCTTCCAAAACCAAACATTTCATAAGTTCAAAGAATGTTTGCTCTGGAAGGTATGGATTAGCAAAGACAGAGGGGCAACTCATAGGAAGAAATTGCATGAAGCAGGCTTATGCAAGAAAAGCAAAGGATTAACTTTTCCTCCTATGGTTAGTCAAGCAGTAGAGTTAAGGAAGGAATATTTGTTCATTGCATTCACACAGAAGCAAAAAATTAAAGTGCCAACTGACTGTTGAGAGTAGACGTTGCTTCAGGCTTCATTCCCTAGGCTATCTGACCACTATATGGAACACAATATCTACATATTTTGTCCTTTCATATCATTGCACTGACGATTGAAGGTTTCTGACAACTGAGATGAAGATGAATGACACCCTTACAGGTGTGGCTGTTACAGAGGTAGCATTTTGGACACACTTGGGTATTTCTGCCATTCTCTCCTGTGGAGGGCAGTGGTACTCTTATACAGTAGCTCCAGCCTTTAATAGTGGAATTAATGATCTCGAGATGAAGCAGCAGCCAGCATGTTAACAATATTATTGTATAGTAAGCTGGCTGAGAGATACTGCAAGAAACAAGAAATGATACAAAGGATCGTAGAGAGGTTAGAAACGTGGGCAAGGAAAGTAGAAAAACGAGTTTATTTTTTGAAGAAAATCCAACCATTTCTAGTTGTTTCACACTTGCAATAACAGATCACAACAGATAACAGATAACAACAGACTTAAGGAGTGGGTGCAACTTGGAGAAACCTTCTATAGCAAGTGATATTTTAGGGTGAAAGAACAAAAAACCTTAGAGTGAAAGAACAAGAGATATCAGAGTTATAGTATCAGAGAACTCACATTTATAATATAAAAGTTGTAGGAGTGATAGAAGAAAGTAAACTGGAGGATAAGTGAGATGCAAATGGGCATATGGGACTTGGGCTACAGAAAAGACTCCAGAAACATTAATTGATGAGGATTAATTCCAAGAGCTAAGCATGTGTATTTCAACTGACAGGGTGTGAATAGAGCACTTACTGTTTGCATATACTGAGTAAAGTCAAAATGCCAATAAACAGTTTAGGGAGCCTACTAGCCCTCCTTAAAATATCAGAATGCAGATAATTTGAAGGGATTGCAAAGAAAATCTTGACTCCCCAGTTAGAAAATGTTAATAAAAGACCTTGGCAGAACTACTTAAGATATTCAAAATCATCTAGGGTAAAACATTTTTTATTCACGTGTAGAGAGAATATTTAACTCATGGCTTTTTGGGCTTTTTTTTTTTTTTTTTTTTTTTTTTTTTTTCTCATCCCTGTTATTCTCTCAAGAAAATTGTCTGCATCTCATTGATGAGGGCATTGCCTCTGCCTGCGCTGGGGTCATAATCAACTCCTGGCTTGTGTTCCCTCTTGGGGCAGTCTCATGCTTGCTGCTTCTTGACACCAAATCCCATTGAAGCTATTATATCTTCACTAGGCTTTGATTCAGAGTCAGGTAGGTGTATTTTTTTATTATTATTATTATTATTTTTTTTTCCAACTGATAGAAAGACTGACATTTTTCACCTGAGCTAATATGATCTTTTTTTCTCTTTGATAGGAAGATTTTTTTTAAAGTTGAAAAATGATATATGAAAAATAGTGAATAGGAAATAATACAGTTCTGATATTCATTCCCAAACAAATACTACTTGTACAATAATTTCAGAACTGAAAATACTTTCACAAACACTAGATGATCATCTAAGTACTTGCAAGCAATGAACAACATAACCCTATGAATAAGAGGTCCTATTGATCTGTTCATTTAGGAAATGATCTGTTCATTTAGGAAAATAAATGAATCTGTTTTCCATTGTTCCTCAATTCCCAGGAGGAAGAAAAAAAAAAAGGAAAAAGAAAGAAAGGAAGAAAGGAAGAAAGGAAGAAAGGAAGAAAGGAAGAAAGGAAGAAAGGAAGAAAGGAAGAAAGGAAGAAAGAAAGAAAGAAAGAAAGAAAGAAAGAAAGAAAGAAAGAAAGAAAGAAAGAAAGAAAGAAAGAAAGAAGCCCACAACAAAGCACTATCAACAAATGCTGGTGACTGTGCTTTAGGGTTCAGTCAAATTCCTCTGAAGCAGGAATATGCAACCACCATCTTTCACTGCATGCAGTCACTGAGAAACAGTTTAACTCCTTTACATAAAGAGAAGCCTGCCTTCTAACTACAAAGACATATCTCTAACTGAAATATATTAGCTAAGTGTTAGCACAAGAAGGTTCACTAGCTTTTATTTACTGTAAAGTTTGAGCAAGGACATTAAACATGAGAAACACAAGAAAGAAGGAGGAGACCCAGACCACCAGACCATATTCTGCAGTCATAAACCTTTCTAGGTGGGTTCTGTAACAGCCTACTGTCCACCACCTTATTCTGCTTATCCCTGGTATCTATCCAGGAGTGTAGACACTCCTGGTTTTTGAAATTGCACTATGTGCTGATTCAGGGAATGAACTAATCTGTTGAAAAATAATCGCTGTTTTGTCTTCAATCATATCACTACTCCCTTTACAAAGTCATCATTGGGAATGGGGTAGAAATATATGACATTGGAAAGGGCACAGGCTGTAATTATGACACCTCCAACTTGGAGAATCTTAAGCTGTTCCAGAACTGCATCTGCAGAAACATTTACAGCTTGGCTTTGAGAAAGACCTCTGGGGAAAGGTCTAAAAAATGAGCAAAATAAGTCTTGGAGATATAAACAAAAAATTACTGCCGGTGGTTTCTTACAATATTCAGGAAAATTGGACCTCATACCTTCTTGATAAATACATGGGATGATAACAAAAGTAGATAATGCCATCATCAATTTATTCCCCCTTGAGGAAAATGTTTGTGTTCTTTAACAGTGCTGATTAATTATTTAGCTCTTACGATTGTGCTAGGTGTTTTAAATATGTAAAAAGAAAATCCAGACCAGCTCCTGCTCCTCTTCAAAGCAGGCTCCCAAAGAAATTACAATGGCATATTCCAGAGGCCCATGATGTAGATCCCATCATACTTACTGAGCCATCCTCCTGTCAACATGTTAATGCTTAAATCCAGTGGTGCCTGAAGCCTCTTGGAAGCTGCTGGAACTGTTCACATGATTAAGGTATGCATCTAAGTCTTTGTTTGCATCAGTCTAGCACATTCAGCCTTGCTTGCATAAAAACCACCATCCACCAATATGTATGAAGAATCAAGGGCTCTCACCTTTGCACTGTTTGATCCCTGTTTCTTCTCTCCATCTCATTTATATTGGATTTCAAAGTGACTATGAGGAAAGATAAAGGAAAGAGTTGAAGGTGCCTTTTAGCTTTCATAAACACAGTTTACATGGAAAGGAAAAAGTGGTCTAAAGTATTTTGTAGGCAGTCCTTTAGTTTTCCACACCTTGAACAAATGGTGTTCTCTTCTCAGAATTATCCATAATATTTTATAAGCTATATGTAGCTAAGCTATTCTCTGTTTACCAGCTGCATTCTTTTTCTTTCCTTATTATTTTTTTATTTTATTTTATTTTATTTTATTTTATTTTATTTTATTTTATTTTATTTTATTTTATTTCATTTCATTTTATTATTTTATTTTTAATGGGCACATGGCATTATGTATCAGGAAACTCCATCATTTTCTCATAGAACTCTTGTCTGTGATGTACATGTATTAGCAGCCCTTTTGCACTGGAGAACATTTTATATGGTATATAGTTTCCTAATTACTTCTGAATTTTCTGCTTTTATTGTTTTATGTCAGAGCTTTAACATCCCTTTTAATGTACATTTGTGTGCAAATTAGAATAGCAAGAGTTAAGAAGTAAGACTTTCTGTACATGGTGGCGGATGTTCAGAGCAATTCTGCATGTCAAGCTGGGGTCAAATGTAGAGGGAATGTCATTACTAAATGGTAACATTTTCTGTGGGTTTTAGAGAAATTCAAATCCTTTTTTAATCTAAATTTATTTTATCTTTTTTTCAGGGTTAAGGGTTGGACTTCGAGTTCCTGTCAGACATTTGTATATTAAAATGACTTTACATTTAATTATTTTCTAAACCAACTTTCAAAATAGTTTTTCACAGAATTCCTGTACCAGAATGCAGTCTGTTTCAATAGGACCTTTTATCCTGACTCACATATATTTTGTATGATATATTTGCCGACTTGTAAGGCATAGATTCACATTTCCTCTAATTATTATTTTTATTATTTTTTTAATTTCAAGCTCAGGAAGTGTCTACTGCCATTCTAGAAAAATCTAGGGTGCATTTCTATATCCACAATGCATATTCTGAGCAATGCCTAAATGAGTAGACTCACTGATTTACTCTGAGTAAGTGAGTAAGAAATTTAACCCCAAACTTATTGCATTAAAACTGGAATAACAAAAAAATAAGAAGGGCTTCTATGTGTGGCACACATGACAGTGGTCAGCTGCCTTATTGATATTTTTTACCAGTAGTCCTGTATTCAGCATCCTGTTATAATTCAGTTTTCCTTTAATTCTACAGTGACATTGGAGTAAGTTTGAGATGGGGTAATGTATTCAAAATCATAATGGTTTAGAAAATTACTTTCTATTTTTTCAGCTATTACCACAAAGTCTTGTAATACATTATCATGAAAACCAGAAAAAAAAAAACACAAACATGACACATATACCATATGTTGGTCATACTTGTACTAACATGTATGGGACTGTGTGGCAATAGATACATATCTCCTATATCTTTCCCATTATTATCCATTTCATTTCAAGGGCAACTGTCAGCACCAAATCTCTTCTTTCTACACACTAGAGAATTTCTGATGGTCTTCCCTTTCTCTGTCTATCCAGTTTTCTTCCACCTCAGCCACATGAACCTCTGTGATCCATGGCCAGCACTGTGGCTGAGGCTCTCTAAGACACTCAGCATATAGTCTATGAGATTAAACTGTATATAATGTGACAAAAAATGGATTGCTTTCTTTCAGTACAATGTATTGCATCATTACACACTTTCTAGTTATGTTCCCCAATTCTTCTGATCCTGCTTTTAATTCTGATTTCTCAGCAAAACAAACCCCTGAGGGGTGTTTACTGACACCTACATGTAGCTCAAGAACAATGTTCTAGCCCAACATGCAGGGGGTGGGAGAGAAACCTGAACTGAAGACAGAGTCCTGCCTATACCATTCATTCGGTGAGAGATATTCCTTCCCAGCTCAATAAGATGCCTATAGTAAAACCCCCCAAACCCAGTCCAACAGAAAGCTTGTTCTGGTTCTCCAGAAAATAGATTGAAGACCCAAGCAGATCTCAGACTGAAAGAGGAAACAGGAGACACACCAAACAGGAGAGCATGTGCAGGAGAAAGTATTTGCTATCTCTTGCAACGTACCTCTCAGCCCATATTATGTTTCACAGCTCCTTCTAATCACATCATCCCTGGCAACAAGGGGAAACAGAAGGGAAGTTAAACAACCCCAAAGAGGCAAAAAGCCCAAACAAATCTTTCCACACATGAATGCACAGGTACATGTATATTCACACGTGTACACAGACATTTCTGAAGCTAAGTGACGTTGCACTACTCTGAAATGTGTCTGAAGCTTTTTAGAAGACTTTTGTATGGAGAACTTCCCATGACTCTTTACAATAACTGCTTTCTTTTACACAGCTTGCAATATAAAAGGTGCATAGCAGCTTAGACTTGTAAAAATAAACATATTTATCTAGTTTATTCCCTGTGAGACTTATTTTTATTGATAATTAGTATTTATTTTATCCATATGGTAGAAATTCTTTGCTTTGTTCCTGGCAGGAAAAAAAAAGTTCACATTGCTTACACGTTTTAAGAACTTACTTAACAAATCAAGAAGACTATGCCTTTTCTGGCATTAAGAGACAGTGACCAAAAATAAAAAAATATTTTCAAAATAATTGTCTCACTGCAGAAATGATTCGCCAAGTACCTACATCATTTTGGAGATACTATGAAGGAACGAAACGTCTTTTAGGTCTCCCATCTTGATAAGTGATGTTTAAAGAGTGCAGATTAATGCTTACTAGAAAGATAAATCCCCTAATGGGGGACTTTTGGAAGCATAGGTGTTTCTTATTGTAATAGGCCTGTATTTCTTCACTTCACAACAACAGTGCAGATGTGTTGTGAGAAGTAGTGCTTTGGTTGTCTGTAAGTACCCTCCTTGACACTCAGACCCAAATAGTGTCAACTGAGCTGATACAGGTGAGGGGAGACTTCAGTATAAAGTCATGAAGATGACCACGGTGTCATTCTTTAGTGGAAGAATTCTAGTGTAAAAGAAAGCAAAGGCCAGGTTTTGTACTCATATTCATGTCTGTAAACTCAGACTAACTCTACTTAAATGAATCTAGATGTGCATTGCACTAATTCAGCAGTTCCCAATAACTGACACACTGTTCCAATTAATTGATTTCTGGAATGTAAGTAATGTAAGTAAAGACAACATTGAAATTTAAATGTTCCCAAAGACAATTAAAATTTAATGTTTCTACATTTATACAAATTATTAAATTTCTTATACATTTAACCTGAATACTGATTACTCTCTCTTGCCTGTCTCTCTAGCCTCATTGAATTATATAGAGTTGAGTCATAGAAGTAATAGGAGGCTTTGGACTTAATTCAACAGTTATTCTCTATGAAGGAAAAGTAAACACTTTCCATAGCAGAACTGGACACATTATGCAGGACCTTCCAAGCTTTTTAAATCACGTAGCAGGAGGAGACCCTTTGAAACTCCCATTGATGTACTGAAACAGTGAAGCAGCTCCCAAGGATCTGCAAGCTATGCTGTTAGGCACTGGTTGGTGAGAGGAAAGGAAATATCACAGCAACATTCATGTTCAGCTAACACAAAATTCTCCTGATCTAAATTGACAGTATGGATCTCAGTCCAGAAGAAGGAGTGAGACAGAGATTAAGAAAGGCAAGTTTTAATAATGAAATCAGTGTCCCTATTCAGGGGCAGTCTCTTCTATCCTCAAGGAGGAAAGTCAGAGCCTGAAGCTCGGAGCGCTGCATTGAGTCTCTCTAATGTAACTCCCTACCTGTAACTCTCTGCTGACCACACATTAAGTGGGGACAAACATTTTACCCTGAATTTCCTTAAACATGATGACTTTTAATATTCCTATTGATTCATCCCCAACAGAATGTGGTCAGCAGTATAAGTAATGATGTTTGGGGTAACAGTATTGTTACATTGTCTGTTTCAGTGTGTTATAGTATATAGGACTCTATCCAGGTTCTTGAAAAACAAAAAAGATGGAGACTACATAATCTCTCAGCAGGTACCGGCAGCATGCTTTTAAGCCCATGAAGCTGGAGCAACCTCCTTCTCCAGGCCAGAGCAGCTGAGCTCCCTCAGCCTCTTTTCACAGGGCAAGTGTTCCAGCCAAACCAGCCTGGGGTCTGATGCTGACTTTGCTCCTGTTTATCAAAGTCCTTCTTACACTGGCATCTCAAAAATGGGTGCAATATTTACAAGCATCTCACTAAACTTCAACTCTCTCTGTATGCTTTGAAAAGAATTCGTCACTGGATCTGCAACTGTTTCAGAGCGTATCATCAGCTCCAAACATCTACCTAATCCAGAGTCTGTATACAGAAAGTAAAATAAATAATCTGGTATTCTGGACAAGTGAAAGCTTTTTAACTAATTTTAAATATCTAGAGATAATTGTTCAAAATATACTTCTAGTTTACAAAGACTAAGTGAACACTGAAGTTGTTATAACCTTTCCATTTTTGTGAGTCCACCAAGCCAAAAAGAGCTGCTAAGAGACTGAAAGGAGAAAGAACTGAAAAATCTGCTCCACAGGGGTATATTATTATATAGTATATATACATATATATATATATATATTATTATATAGTATATATACATATATATACTATATAAAGTATATACATGGGTATATTGTAGTTTATATAAGGATCTGTTCCTTGTACAGGAAAACAAATAAATCTGTTGTTAGGAGGTTTATCCCTCTGTCTTAATTCTTCATCCTATTGTTGTCCAGCCAGCTCTGTGCACAACGCACTGTGAGACACCTTTAAAACCCTGCTAGTGTCTTTTTCTTCCATTGTAAACGATAAAACTTTTGCAGAGAAAATAAAAATCAGAGGTTTATATCTAAAGGGAAAAAAAAAAAAAAGTTTTACCTTCAGGAAGAGTGCCTAAGAGGACAATTTTGGATCTGGTTGATTATTTCTGAGCTGTTCTGTTAATACTTTATTTTACTCTGCATTTTACAAATGTATGTTATGATTTAAGCAAATTGGTTTTACAATTCCAGTGTCCTGGTTTCTCTACAAAATAGAGGAGCAATCCTACAGATACCCTGAGCAAATGTATCTGTTTCAGTTTCTAGAAAAGATCATTAATTAAAAAAATGATTGAAGTTTTGTATTAATTATTTTGTTTTCTGCGAATATGCATCATTTCTCTCATTTCACAATGCCATTCAAGTAACTGATATATTTTCTACAAAATTTCTTCTGGTTCCAATTTGTTATCCATTACATCAATAATTGCATTATAAGCATGAGTAACAAATTTAGTTATATCAAGTGCATTTAGCATAAAGTAGTCTATCCCATTAGTTAAGGGTGGTGTATTCAGATCTCTATGAATGGAAATGACCCAATGCTGTATTTGATAAAAAACTGTATTAGGAAGAGAAAATTGGATATTGAATTGCTTGAAATCTTGAAAGGATTTAAAATAATATGAATCAAAAAGATCACCTATAAAATTAACACCGCTTACCTTCCAATTCTTGAAATCTGAATTGCTGTAGAGGAGTGGTGAAAAATGGGTTTTGCCTCAAAGATTCAGGATGCCAAGCTCTTCTTCTCGGTAGCCCTTCTTTGTCTAAGTGTTTTTCTGAATCTAAGAGAGAGATTCAGTTCTGTAGTGCTAAATTTGGCCCATATGCCCTCAAGTCATGTCTTCCAGTTATTGCAGCACCTATGGCCAAAATACTTATTTGGGGAGGGAAATTCACATTTCTTCCCTGCTAAAGGTTTTCTGTAGGGAATCACAGTGAAGCTATGAGCATGAAAATCAAGAAGCTGGGGAAAAATGGAGTAGGCAAGCATTGCTCACAGCCCTCACTCTGCACTGTTCTTTGCTGGTGGGTCAGTGGACTGGTCTTGAGAAGGGCTCCGTACAAGAGTGGCCCTTCTTTCTCTTAAATGACAGATACAAATAAAACCACAGTTTAAGGAAAACTTAAAATAATTTCTCAAAAAATATCTGCTGTTATTTCATATTCAAAAATGATGTGACTGAATGAGTGCTTCATGCTCCACTAGCTTATACCTTTATACTAATGCCCCACTGCTTAGAGCAGTCTAGAGGCTGCATTTATGAACTGGAACTTCTAAAGATTCAATTTCTGTTGGAGCGTTTCATCACATATACTTTTATTTTAAACTTGAAATAATGGGCTGGCAGCTATGTTTTGTGAGCTTCTTTACACTTGGTTAGAGCAATTTGGGCACTCAGGTGGCTTCATGCAGAGTGAAAGTCCACCACCTGCTTGACAATAAAGGACCTTGTCCTATTCATTATTGTGTTAACATAACAGTGTTTCATGAATGGCTAAGTAGCTTGCTTTTCAACGGCTTTATAGCTATAGCAGTATGACACTTACTTCCCTAACATCCACCATTTAATGAAAAACCCCGATTAGCTCTTCTCTCCCCGCTGCTAGGTGCTGTGCTACCCCTCCAACTCTGGGCTGTCCTGCTGTGGCAGGGGTGAACGCCCCAAGGCAGTAGGAAAGTGACACTATTAGTCAGTTCTGTCTTGCCTGACCTTAGCGACCAAGGCTGGAGTTAAAAGCAGGGTAGTTGTGTATAAAGCAAAGTGTTACAGACATGTTAATAGCTTCCTCTCCCCACCCACTGTATCAGTGGAGATGCCACATTCTCTAATGTGCTGGTGGTAACCTGCTGGCTTTTGCCTTTACTTTGTATGAAATAAAATCCCAAATTAGAGGTTAGTTTAAAGTTAACTTAGTGTCCTCACAATAAAAGGAAAGTTCAGACAGGTTTCAAGAAACGCTACAAGCATGCTGTTGTTGAGGGGGGTGCTCTGTTGATAAGAAAGGGTCTGTAGAGTACAAATATATCCCATCATTTCATGTGCGTTTGTATCTAAATGTGAATATATATATAAATATGACACATCTAGTTCTATATGTATAATATTTACTTATTTATATGATGTATATAGTTATATGTGACATAAATCTCTTCCTTTGCATTTATTCGCTATATCATCTTATTTTCTTTATGAAGACTGTGGAGTCTGGCTTGCCGTGTCTTCTGTCACAGACTATAATGAAGCATGGGAGAAGTCAAAGTGACTTTTTAGTTCCTTTTTGAAATAACTATAACTCTGTCTTCCATTAGCTGTCCTCCTATTCAGTAAGGCTTATTGTGAAAATTAGAGGTTAAATACTGCCAGTGGGAGTTTAACAGTGGCAGGACTTCTTGTTTATTTACATGCAGTTCAAGTGGAGCATCCTGCACCTGGATTTGAAAGCATGATGTTAGCTTTCTTTGGATATGCACACACATTGTATGCTTTTCTCTTTCTTAGTCCAATAAAATAACATTTTCCAATCACCTCCCTTGACCCGCTGGTCACATCTCTACTGATGCAGCCCAGGATACAGTTGGTCAACTGCCCAAGTGCAGATAGCTGAACTTTCTTTCCTCTCAACAGTCCCCTACCCCATACACAGTGTTTTTGTCCTGGTCCTTGACATTTACTGTCTCATAAGCTATGTTCAGGTGCTGTCACAGAGAAAGCTACATGGCATGAATAAATGAAAATTTTGTTAGGCAGTGCATTGACAGTGAAGCAGTGTAGTTGCCTGTATGCTAGCATTCAAACCCAAGTTGTCACCATGTAGACTAAGGCAAGGGAGTTCACATACATCTGGAAGCAGAGTGAGCTATGCAAAGAACTGTTACTATTAAGATTTGATTATAAATATAAATACGTTTTTCTTTACTTCTTTTCCCCCTTCCTACAAAGCCTAAAAAGCTAATGAATCTTTAATGGTTGTTGAGAAAAGAGGTGTATGCTGCCGGCTTAAAATCGGAAATGAAAAAAACCACCACAACCACCAACAAAAAACTTATGAGCCAATTTTAAAGCCAATTTCACAGTTTGTAGGTGCTTGACTTGTGACTGTTGAGTATTTGGTATTGGTAAGACAGCTTCAAACATGCCTGCGCACTGATTCACTATAGCAGGCATATTCCTTCTTTGAGATGCTCAAGGGAGCAGTTCAGGTCTCAATAAATTAATAAATTTCATGTGATAATGCAAAAAATAAAAAGAAACACAACAACAAAACAACAACAAAACAAAAACAAAAACCTTTTGCTCATACTTAAAGGAAAGCACTATTTAGTTCATGTTCTGGCTCACATCAGCTTGCCTTTGTTTATACTTACACATTCATCTGAACATGGGAAGAACAGTCAGGTTAGTCTGTAAGGTTCAGATGCTGCAGTGAATTCCTGCCATTGACCAAAGATGGCTATATTGGTCTCAGTTTATGTGTTGATTGTTATCAGCAATAAAATCACAGAATTTTATAAGTATCTAATTTGTTGTAGTGAAATAGGATGCCACCAACAAAACAGACATTGCTATGTTCATTTTAGTTTGAAAAGCAGTCATTTTTCTTCTGGAAAACAAAATGTTTCCATATTTCCTATTTTCATGAGAAATGCAATCGTTTCACTTATAAGATATGCAAATAGAACATCTTCTTACTTATTTTATCTATGTGTGCAAACTAACATTATTTGTTATTTAAGAACAAACATATTGAGACCTTTACTGGTGACATTTCAGCTCTTTAGTTTCTGGGACATACAGGACAGTCCACAATGCAGTCATACAAATGACTGTCAAGCAGCAGTCTATATATTTATCCCACAGCATCCTCTTGTGCGTCTGTGGAATCAATGCTTCATTGTCATTGGAATCACAGAAACATAGGGCTGGAAAGTATCTACAGACATACGTTAATTCATTCCGTATCCTGACTGTACATAAAACAAACCTGACATATCTCACTTGTTCTTAAAAACCTTCAGTGAAAGAGAATCTGCAACCTGACTCAGTGAACTATTTCAACCCTTAACTGCCCTTTCAATTGGAAACCTTGCAGCCTGAATCTCCTTTGCTGCAAATTATATTGCTTTCTTCTTGTACAAATCCTACTAGGGCCTTAAGAATAATTGATCGCGTACTCTTTCTAACAAGCTCTATATATTTGAAGACGTTATCACATTTCCTCTCAGTCTTCCCTTTTCCAGACTAAACAAACCCAACTCCTTCAACCTTTCCTTGTAGGTCACGTTTTCCAAATCTCTTATCATTTCTGTTGCTCTCCTCTGGATTCTCTCTACATTGTCTGTATCTTTCTTGAAGTGTGGTGACCAAAATAGAAAACATTTTTCGAGCTGAGGTCTGAGCACTACACAAGGAGAATGGAACATTACCTCTGATAGTTTATACACCATAGTCCTGACATCTACTTGAGCTTCTTGCTTTCTTGCAAGAGCAAGAAATAATTTTCTTTGTGGGCCACTATGAACTTTTTTTTTTTTTTTTTCTTAAAGGAATGTAGTCTATTTGTTCCCAATTTAACAATTACTCATATAACTTCTTCAAGTTCATTATCTTACTGGTATATTTATTGTACTTCTTATTCACTTGTGAATACTTTCTCAAGGACTTGAAGCTATTTGTATAGCTCTTCTACCAAGAAGAGCTATACAAAAACTGCCAAAATGCTTTGCAGTTACCTACAAATGTGAAGTATGGAAAAAAATAACGGTGTCCTCCATCCCATCATTGAGATTATCAGTGAAAATCTCTCTAGAATAAAGAAGCACTGGTACAGACTCCTGCAAATCTTTCAATCTGACAGAGAATCAGTACTGACTATTAAGTTATGTAGTTTTTGAACCACTTGGTCAAACATCTTCCAGTGAAATCATCCAGACCACATTTCTCTTGCTTGTTTATGAGAACAGTATGCAGAGTGTTGAAAGCCATACCAACCTTAGGATTCATCAAGTCTTCTGCCTTCTGCTATGCTGTTATCCAGTCATTCTGTCAAAGAAAGAAATGAGATTGATGTGACTTGTAATTGACAAATCTATGCTGTCTGTTTCTTTTCACCTTGTTATCTTTTTTGGTGCTTTTAGCTGGATTGTTTTAATAATTTGTTGGGGTATCTTCCTGGTGGTTTCTAGCTGGGCTGTAATTTCAAAGTCCTCTTCTGATTTTTAAAAACAGATACTGTTTTTGCCCTTCTTGATCTCCTGGAACCAATCCCATACTTGAAAAAATCTTGGACACAATCACTGATGGTCCACAGATAATTTCATATAGATCATTACAGCCTGGTGGCTGAATACCATTTCACACTGTAAACTTGAATATGTCTAACGTATGTAAATATTGGGTCCTTAACTTGATCCAATCAAGATTTTGTTGTATTTCTTCATAATATATTATTAATGCTGACGTTATCACATGAATGTGGTATTTTCATGAAAGATTTGTTGTATTTATGGGGTTTATTTTCTGCCATGTTGAAGTATCTATTTGAAAGAATATCCAAAATCTGTCTGGATTTAAAGATGCCATATGGTACAAGCAGTAGCTTGGACAAGCTTTGGATCCCAGGAGTATGTACTCAAGTGAAGGTAGTCCTCTAAAACCAGTAAAATGAAAAAGGATGAGGACCTTAAGAAGAGCACAGTAATGGAATTACTCAACCTCAAGGATGAAAGATACCTTAGTAGACCATGCAATATAACCACTTTAACTGAAGGAAGACCACAGGAGACTAGACAAGCTCCAGCTGCTGTTTTTTACCCTGTTCTTAAAACCTCTAGTTAAGTAGTTTCCATCAAAACTGAGTATTTCACAGTTCTGATTATTAAATGTTTTTGTTAACAACAAATCTATTTTATTCCCTGTAAATTAAGGCAAATTTGTCTCATCATCTTGTTCCAGAAGTCAAAGTGAACATCTGAATATTTTCACATGCATCTACAATTTAGGCTTTTGCAATTGAGATTCCTCTAAGGTAAATATAGTTCCTTTGGTTTTCCCTTATATTTGTTCGCTTCTAGTTCTAGATTTTTGTTCCCAAGAGCCTGGTAACTATTACCAATTCTATTGATAACATAGCTATTATCTCAGTTTTAGGAAGGCTTTAAATTTTAAAAAGGCTTCTTATGTGCCATGTTCATACACAATGAAAACATAAGCACCATTGATAACTGAAAAATCTCATCAGAATTGATTGATTATATATTGCCAAACTGGGAGGAAATTCAAATGAAACACTGAAGGAAACTATGCCAGCTCTATGCTGATTCAGAAGTTCTTCTTAGAAGTTTTTGCCTGTCTTCACATCAGCAGAGCAAATTCTGCGCGCCTTGAATTTGCATTCAAGGAAGGTGAGGAGGTTGGGAGTGGAGAAGATGGACTCTTTTATAGGTAATTCGTGAAAGAGTTAAAAAGTGAAAGGGGTTTTAAAGCAGATGTGGAAAAAAAAAAAAAAGGAAGATTTTTTACAGTAAATCTGATGATATGCCTATAATTAAGTCAAATAGGTTAAAGGCTTGTTATGCTAGGATTAACATATGGTAAATACATCCATTGAATTACACTGAGATTCATGTAATGATTACATATAAAATTCCATGTAATGAGATATATTTATCATCAAAAGGTCTTTGGCCTTTAAGAAAATGTTACAACAATTATCCTGTGAACGTGAAAAGTCAATAGAGGTATAAATGCATGTCTTTATGCCATTATTATGACTGGATTAATTTCAACAAGACCAGCCCTGCTGACATTAAGCCATCAAGGGAGAAGCCTAGTGTTACTGATACAGTCTCTCAGCATGCCCTCTCATCTCTCCTTGTCTGCTTGGGCAGTCAGAAAGAATATTTTTCCTCAACTTCATCCTTTTAGAACCATGAACATCAAAATGGAGTTTCACAATAAATATTGCAAGATGTACAGTCCTGCAGCTCTACCAGATGTTTTTTTCTGTTCAGTCTCCCAAATCTCTCAGTGTTGAATGCTGTATTTGACAGTACCTGCTGGACATCAGTGGTCACTTTTATGCTTTGTGCTAACATATTACTTTAACCAACAAGCTCAGCCTCATGCTCAGTAGAGTAATAAACTGTGGAGTAAAAGAAAAGCCATTTCTGTGAAAGTAAGATGCTGAAATGAAGATGGGTAGGATTCATGGGTATACATGAACAAGCAGTAAACAAATTTATCAAATAGATACACACATAGGCACCAGTCCAACCTCATTCTCCCTCCCTCCAAATAAGCAAGAAACATCAATAGAGGAAAATATGAAATATATATTGTCTTTTTCTGACCTTGTGTGTCTTCTCCCAGTGAGGTCTTCTCTTTCCGTAATACAACACTTGATAGAGGAATAATTCTCAGGTTAGGTTTTGATATAATTAAAGTCTGATCCTCTGTTTTTATTTACAGAATATTTTGCATAGTAACATCAAGTGAAGTCTTTCTTTTTGTTCCAGTCTCTGTTGCTTGGTTTCTAGACTGATCCATCTTAGGAAGGTGGTCTTCAAGTCACCACCATTTTGTTTGCCTTGGATCCTGAGTGGGCTGGCAAACCAGTTTCAAGCACAGAGCCAAACATGCTTATTTATGAAGTAATTTTTATTGTAACACTTAACTGTAGTGTTACCACTTGACCATTTTGTATCAATAGGAATATTCAATCACATATGTAATTAAATAATTATATAATCAGTAACACTGTTATTTGGTGGACTGATTAAGCAATCACATTTTATACTTCGATTTCAGTTTGCAAAGTACTGAGACTTTGTCAGGGAACTGGATGACTATTTAAATCATAATTTTTTTATTTGTTTTTCTTTAGCAATATTCTACATTACAGAATCCTCTTTTTCCACTGTTTTCTAGCAAAAGCCAGGGGGAGGGAAAGACAGGAAAAGGAAAATGTGTAGACATATCACCATTATTTTTCATTTCAGATTATTTATCATTTCACATTCTTTATTTTTCTCCCCAAACTTTTTTTTTTTTTTTTTTTTTTTACATTTAATAGGATGCCAAACAACTAAGAATAATGTTCTCGTCTACAAATTGCAAACAAAGTATAGCTATGAGCTCTTATGTGTAAGTGTATAGTTTACATTGTATTATATTTAAAGGCAGCTGTCTTTTCTGGAATTTTAAAATAGGCTAATTTTTATCAAAAGTTTTCCTTTCATGTCCTTTGATTACTAAGCTATATAAGTTAACCAAAAGATAACTAAGCATTAACCCATGTTGCAGTTTTTATCTCCTTTGGCAATCCCATGAGACTTCAGCTAAGTACATTAAATGGAGCATAAATCTTTAAGTTGTTTTCATTAAGTCACATATTTAGAATACATATCCCAGTTTATTTGATCAATTGTAAAATATTAGCTGCTGCACTGAAGATTTGTGACATGGTTTGCAGCAAGTGAACAAACATTTCTGAAGAGCACTGAAAATTCTTGCTGGACAGCATGGATAAGTTACAACAATTAAGGTTTGGAACATTCATTTGTGTGTTTTGTTTTTTTTTTTCTTTTCTTTATGTAACTTGCAAATGTATGCTTAAAGGCCAGTAATACCAACAGGCAAGCTTTGAAGATAATTCTAATATCGGCTTAATATTCTCTGTTTGCATTTCTGTTATTTTCCCCAGTTTTATGATCCTTTTTTTTTTTTTCTTCCTATTTTTTTTTTCTATTTTTTTTCCTTTTTTTTTTTTTTTCTTTTTAAACATGCCAGAAGAAGAACACTAAGTGTAAAAGGGCAGGTGTTCGAACCAGCAGTTTTAGTGTGTTGGTTGGCTTACTATAGCTTCCTCAATAGCAACTCCATTTTCAACTCAGAAAAGATGTTAAAATACGATAAAGGAGTAGTTATGATAAGTATTAATACATTAATTATGTGTGTTGGTGGGTGGTCTGAATATAAGATTTGTATTGAATAATTTATTGGAAGTTTTTTGCCCTTGAAATATGTTGTACTTTTATAGTAGTTTTTGTCTAAGACTTTCACATTATTCTATGAGCATTAGCAAAACATTTTGTTCTATGAGAATTACCATTGTGTATCTTGGTACACAGTAGAAAGAGAGCTATACTGCCATTTATAGAAAGTGAAGCTTGGGTACTGAGGAGCTATATAATTTATTCCAAGTCGCAGCCAATTGCAAAAATGAGTTTATTGCCAAAATTTGTGGACTTCAGACAAAGCCTTGCACTGACGTGATCCTTCATATCCTTGTGACTTCTGTTGCTCCTGTGTTTTAAAACAATTAAAAGATGATAAAAAGAGTCTAGTTTAAGCACTTGCCTTATACAAAAATCAGTACTGCTAACTTTACTCATAGGGGTATTCTTATCTTAGGAGAGTATCCCTATCTGAAATCACATAATCAGTTCACATGATACACATTTCCTTAAATGAACAAAGAATTCTGCATTAACTTGTTAGATAAGTTTGAAATCACATGATGTGATTGTTCAGCCTGCAGCTCAAATACAATCTGAATTAAAATAAAATAAAATAAAATAAAATAAAATAAAATAAAATAAAATAATACAGTAGTCCTCATAAGAATAGTTCTTATCCTTTATAAACATTGCTAAAAGTTGACTTTTAGTAACAGCAGATGTGGGAGTTCCAGAGCAAAAGCAGGACATCTGTGTGCATCCCAAATCTGTTTGATATAGATGGCATAGCTTCATCTTCATTTATGATAAATGCAGCTCTGGGAGGTCTGTGATTCCTTGATTAGTTGTGCAACTTTTGGTAAAAGATTTAGCTTCCACTTACAACACTGGGTAACACTGGGTTTTCACTAATTACAGAGAGCAACTACTAAACTTTTTGAAACCTGGTCTGGAATTCTTTGCTTTCTCAAAGACAAACAGCTAAGTAATACTCAGCAAATTCACGGGTGCTGTGCTTTACACATTCTAGAGACAATTATAAAGGCTAGTTTTACTATCAGTAACACACCATTTGGGAATCAGTAACACATTGTTAAAAACTTGTGTACAAAAGTCTTTTGTTAGCAGTGAAATACCCCTTTTGTGTTAATATACACTGCAGTTCTGCTTATTTTAAGCATGCTATACATTAAGTAGATATGATAGGTTGGCATTCATTGACAAATTAAGTGAGTTGATTAGTAATCTGAAATCTGCATGGTCCTTCATTATGTTTGTCATGAATTGTAGGCCTAAAAAGTGCTTTTCAGATAAAAGACCCAAAACATGAAAGTGAAGCAGAGACTGATAACCCTTTCTGAAGGAAGAGCTATTAGTAAGTCTCATTGCTTAGCCATCTAGTAAACACTTCAATGACTTCTGATTGCTATTAGCCAACAGAATGATGCTTTTCTCAGTAAAAAAAATATAATTATTTGTGTTTTCCAAGCTGTGCATTTCAGTTCAATAGAAAGAGAGTGGCTTGGCAAGCCAACTGTGCAAATGTTGGCAAAATGTATGAGTAAGAAATACAGGCAGTTTTCACTTTGTTGAATTACCTGTTATATCCAAAGCAATTAAAGGGGTTTGATTTGAAATTATGACCTTTGATATTTTTATTTGGTTAGTATCTAAAGTGGTCATCATTTTTTTGAATCAGAATTTCCTTGAGGCTCTTAATCAGCTATCAGGTGAAAATCAAAGCTCTCCAAAGCTCTCACTTGTATGCACTTAATTTAGTGTTTTCTTAGATAAACTTTTTTTTTTTTTTTTTTTTTTTCATTGCTTAGAATAAGTCTAAACATATAACTACATGCTGAACTGAAGTCCCATATAGATGGAACAGAACTGAAGTTCCATATAGATGAGGAACAGAGGAAAAATTCTTTGCCAGTGTTCATTGCTGGGCTCCTATGGGAGCCTTGACAGCATAATTTAGGACAGCCTTAAAATTGCTCTAAAATGCATCCAACTGTCTGGAGCTCCAAGATGCTTCCATATAAGCAAAGCATTGCCAAACACAGCAAAATTTCTACCTTTTTCTTTTCTACAGCCCTATGGGAGAAGCTGTGAAAGAGACAATGTAAGAATAAGACCTTATGTCAGTATGAAAGTGGATGGGAAAATATAGTTAGCATTCCTGAGAGATTGGTAACAGGGATCAGACTCAATGTCATGAGCACACACAAATGCATTTTAGCACATGTAGACAAAATCTGTGAGAAAAGGTAATCTCTTTTACTTGTCCATTTAGAGTAGATGAAAAATAAACATGCTTTCAGGTGCACAGATTCTTATTTGAGTCATTGCAAGTGTAGTTTAATTTACATTTTTAGAGCATCATGGCAACAGCAATATGGACACCCATGTGCCAAGGCAGTTTGAACATTTATTGTCTAAAGAGGCAGTTCCATCATGTTGTGAAAGGCAATGGTTAAAAGAAAGGAAACATAATGAGGTATGTAGAGCTTGGCTCAGTTTCTGAGGAGGTAGGACATGAACAACTGAAATAGTCTTCTAGCATATGTAGAACACAAGCCACATGAGTCTAAGCATGCTGTTACACTTTTATTTGAGTTAAGGCCTGAATATGCCCTGTCAAAATGATCAAAATGTTGTTACAGTTTTAACTTGGATGAAAATCACTTGATAAGGAAAGTAATTTGTATCATATAAGGACAACTTTACACGTGTAGTGTTAGAGTACATTTAATACTTTCGGACCTACATGCTGGGAAATGATTTACAGCTATTAAAAGAAATAATCTCTATATGTAGTTTACACCAGCCACAATACAGTAAATTTAACAAAATATTTGACATGCAGCAAATTTTCTATCATTTTTGAAGGAAATTCAAATAAAGTCTACAACATTCATAGCATGATAGAAACCTTTCATAAACCTGGAGAACACAATCAGCCCAGAAGCATGCTGAAACATGAACTTAGTTCTGCATTGTTTTCAAATAGAATTAAGTAGTCCATCAGATGTACAAATGTATTTATTTATTTACTAGGTAATCAGAACTGGAGTTAACTTTTAAGTACTTCTCTTGTGTCCAAAAGGGGCTTTCTAATGACCAGCTTTATTTTGTCTTTTCTCATCACTTTTTTCATTTTAAGGTGTGTAAAACACTTATGGTTTGCTTAATACAAAAGTTCTGTCTTGGATGATCCAAGAGGTAGCTCACAGGTCCAAGGTGCTGGTAAGTCTTACAGTTCTTTGGTACAGGTAGGTTAGCAGAAGAATTAGAACCAAGAAGGCATAAGAACAAAGAAATTCACAAATAAAACCTTCAATGGCTTTCCTGTCTGTTGAGGTTAAACTGTTTTGCATAAGTGTGGAAATGAATTATCTATTCATTTTAGATCCATTATGTCCTTATTCAGAATAGCTGTTAAAGAAAGGCCAAAGAAATCCTGCATAACACCAGTGGAGCTTTCAAATGCTTCAAAGAGTGTGGTATCAATTGAAATATAATCAGGCATGCTAACATGTAGCTGTCAGGTGAGTCTGATGGGCTGTTGTTATTACCACTATCACAATTATTACTCCTATTGTAATTATTTCATCTAATTCTAGGATAAGTCAGGACCCCACTTCTGTTAGTGGTATATAAATGCAGAAGGTTCCTGCACCGAAGGCTTATGAAATAGAAAGAAAAATCTTTCCCAGTTGTGCATCAGTTAACATAGGACCCTTAACAAAAGCAAGGGATGCAGAAGAGGAAGAAAGGACAGACTGACTTCCTGTATTAATCAGTGATGTCTGGTATTCATATTTACTAGAGTTGAAATATGCTACATTTATTTATTTATTTATTTATTTATTTATTTATTTATTTATTTATTTTGACTATATAATGCAAACACAAACAATTCCTATCCATCCAAATCAACTTTCTCTGGTCAGTTCTGAGCATTATAGAAAATCCTTAGGTCTTTTTCAGCCTTTGGTATCCAACAGGGGGCCAAGCATTTTAACTTAATCAGTTCAGATTCCCCTTAAATCACCACTGTCCTCCAAATTCTGGGGCCCATAGCTATAGGCTTAATGAAACTGAGAGAATGGATTGTAAGGCTGATAATTTTGAACAAAAATAAATCTGAATCATTAGGCACTTCAGGAAGGAGTAGAGCTTTTATCTAAAGGGACAGATTCTTATGGAAAGTGAATTACTGGCAGAAGATGAACGAAGACTGGGAGAAGAGCAAGATACAATACTTGCTTTGTTCCCCTATGCTATATATATTGAACTCTGTGGAATAAGGATCATCTTGCCATGTTAAATACTGAAGCCATGTTGGAATACCCCCAAAAGTATAAGATTTCACAAATCAAAACACTTTTATATGGAGAAATCCAAAATGCTTATATTTCCATAGTACTTCTGTTTTTCTTATTGTGTAAAAGTTACCTTGCTTTCATTTATAGGCACATTTATTTCTTAGCAAAACCTTCAAGGTTCTTGATAGCTTGTATTTGGAAGTTATATTTTGATAAAAAAATAAAGTATGCAATATTTCAAAAGCAAACTAGGATACAAAATTCTTTTCATAATATTTTGAGAGCTTTCAGTAAGAGGATAATGAAATGAGCCTAAAAGATCTGCAAAGTCCTTTTGGAAAATAATAGCTTTTTCCCATTTCTGTAATCATTTTTTTTAAGATATGGATACTGATTGTGCTTGATGATTCATAGTCTCCCTTCTATATCTTAGTTCTCCTTTCCTTTTTTTTCCCCCTTCACATATTCTCAGTTCAGCTTAACTAGAACCATTTTATGTCTTTCTCTGCTTTATGATATGATGAATGCAGCCATTCTTCTCTCCCCATCATTACAGCTGGTCTTTGATCCAGTACAGCTAATTTATATTTACCATCTATCATCTACCATCAAACTTTATTGGAAAAGAGGTGCACCTGGACTGAATGAATTTCTTTTGATGGAGTTCGAGACTATTTTAGGACTTGTGATTAGGACACATTCATCCTCTTAATGGAATGCAACAGAACCATCTTCAGATTTGTGCCAGCAAGCACTTGGTTTGTTTCAGCATGTTATGGATATTTCAGAGTTCATCCAATGTTAGCCTTAGCTAGCCTCATTTGTTGGTGATTTGATCAGAAAGGTTATATTCCTTGGCAAATTCTGCTGTATTTTGTACACATGTGTGTATTTGTAGCACAATTCTAATCATAAGTCATCATAAAACTATAAGGATGCATCTACCCAATGGACTACAGAAAAGTAGAATATATTAGATAATCCCGTTCCCTGCTCATCCATCACTGAATTGTTACTACAGCTTGTTGGTTTCATCTAATTTAGATATGTCTTCACAGCATATTAACACAAAAATACTCTAAGATTATAGATATATACTCTGTTTCATCAAAAAATCTATCATGAAATTTCTTTAGACAATTCATTATTAAAAGTCTATTCTATGACAGATAGTGTTATTGTACTAACATCTGAAAATCTTGCAGATAAACCAACTGGACAGTTTTTTTGTTTGTTTTTTTAATATTAAATAGTGCCATTCAGCTCTGAAATGCGGGCTGCACTGTCAATTCCCTTTTATGTGATTTGAAATATGAGTTACACTAGGGGGTACTAAAGGTAAATATCTATACAGTATTTGAATAATTTATTCTTAGTGGGGTCAGCTGTAGGCTAAGACAACTAAAGGCTGTACAAGCAGATGTGCACATGGGCACTATGTTTCTAAGATGTTATTGTAGTTAATGAAGACCTAATGAATAGAGCTAAAACAGTGATTTAGCTCATCTAAAGTAAAAATCTACTGTGTAGTCACTAAAGGAATATCTAAGCATGTCTGACTCTACTGGGCTTGATTTGATTGCCTTTAGATAGCTAACGAGCACAATTTGAGGTGCCCCAATTTATCTGATACAAGTTCAAAAGCTTAGGAATATGATACAGGTTCTAAAGGAGAAAAACAACTTTCTGGATTGGCAGCAGGAGGACCAGTTGGACATTTCAGTGCACCTGAAGGGTGAAAGGGTACCCACAGTAGTACACTGAACTGCACTGAGTCAGCCATCTAGCACAGATGTTTGTGTGTAGATACTTACATTACATTGTCTTAAACTCACACTAAAACTGAACCAGACTTTTTTTTTTTTTTTTTTTGTTTTGCTTTGTTACATGTTTCTAGAAGAAAAAAAAAGGTGGGGGGGAGGGGGGGGTTGGAACAGCTGCTCCAGTTCCTGGGAACTTATCACACTGTCCCCAGTAAAATGGCACTGAAGCTCTCTTAATAGTGACACTTAACTGAGGAAATGTGACTTGTCTGAAAGGTCTACATCATTATGGCCATTGATTCAGGGAAGACACTTGTCTTAAAGATGGAAGGTTAGAAGTCTAGAAAATCACAACTCAGATTAAGCTCTGCAAAGCTTCCACTGTGGCCAGATTCCTAGCTGAGACAGAGATCTAGGTTGCCTGGAGAGCTTCATCACAAGCAGGTGGTGTAAGCAGCTCCAACCTGCAGTCTGCTGGCAGGGAACCTGGAAACTCTCCAGTCCATGTGGCCAAGGTAGTCCAAGGCAGTACTGCTCTAGAATCACTGAATCTTGCAGATGACTATGTCCTAACAGTTTTACTCCAGTCTACTGAGATTATTCTTGTATATTGATGAGAACTTGTCAAACTTGGTGCACTTCTGCAAAAAAATTAAAGTTTTATATATATATATATATATATATATATATATAAAGAATTTCTTAGGTTAATAGGCTGTAGTTGGTCCTCTCAGTGTCTTTCAGTAGAGCATACTTCCTCCATGTCACATAAAGAAGGAGTGGCAGTACAATCATACATTAGAGTTGCCTTTGACTTTGTGGTGTATGTTAGAGAATCATATGGTCTGATAAATCAGAATATTCTCTAAATAGGAAAAAGAAGGACTTCAGGAGGAAAATTCCCATCAAACTAACTTTTGTAGTTCAAGCTTGGTGAAGAAGATTGAAATGAAAACAACAGCTTTTCTGAGTGAAATGACAGATTTTAATGATCAAGCACTTACACAACACCCTAGACAATAGTGTAATGATGCTATGACTTACAGCAGGCTCCATGGCGGGTTTACCATGGATGCAGGAGAAAGTGCAAAATGATACTCCCCTCTTCAGACCTCATTAGCATGACCTGCTCTATTTGGGGAAATGATCCTGTTGTGTCTCTGCAGTCTGCAGCGCTCCCCACCTGGTCCCCACCACAGCTGCATCCAGTCACTGGCTCACCACGTGACTGATGATGGGTTGTTCACTGATAATAAACCACACTTCATAACTCTTTTTTTTTTTTTTTAAGTCCTCCCTGATAGATCATCAATTCCAGTGAACCTGTGCTATAGAGTGACAGAAATGCAAGAGAGATTATTAAAGAAAACATAACAGACTCCAAATACCTAGGCAGAGTCAAGGCATCCATACTTCACCTTGTTAGAATATATAACATAGCACATCACACTTAAGTGTTGATATCATATTTTTCTGTATTTGATTTAGAATAAAACCAGCAGATGTTAAAATAATCAGGGTCTATTGGCCTTGGTCAAGTTAGAGGATTGTAATCATTTATTAAGTTAATCCTTTTCATGTGTTTCAAGACAGAAAATAAACACCCATTTCTAAACACAGTATCTGTCTGCTCAACTTTTATTGTAGCCAGAGCACCGGTGTTAATTAAATGTTGCATGGGATTTTAATCCCTATCATTTGCCAGAATGCATGTAGGAAGGCAGCACCTTAGACAATGCATCACATCAGAGAAATCTATTTAATCATTTGCTTTATTATTCAGAGACTGTAAAACTTCTTCATATGGTATTATGATGCTCTGTATTCACAGACCTCTAATAGCACAGAAGTAAAACCATTAAAATATTACCAACATCAAGTTTGAAAAAAGTTTTTTCCCATTTTTTTCTGATTTATTTTTTGGTTTCAGTTGGGAACATATCAAGATTTCCTTAGACTCCACGTGGTCTGGGAACTCCTTTTTAATGAACGTTTTTCTGTTATTTCTTGATCAGTAAGCTGATGATTTAATGAAAAGCAAACAAACAAAATCTAAACCCAATAAGGTATGACAGTGTGACAGAATTCTGATTTATTCAGGACTTTCAGAGGTATCCATCTATGCTTCATACTGCAAGCAACAACCCCCGCTCACAAAACAAAGACACTTTATTCAGAATACCAGGTTTTATTGTAATCTCAACAAAGGTAATTAACAAATTCTTAAACAGAGCAAAAGCAAAGTAATAAGGTCAGAGTGCATAGAAGTAACATGGAAGGAGAAAAAGCCCTTTCCTGCATCCATCAGAGTCCTCTCAGGCCTGTCTCTGCTTCCCCACTTGGTTCAGGCCACTCAGAAACTGGCTGGATTTGTATGCCCCTCTGCAGCATTTGGGGCCTTTCTTTTTCCATCACCTCAAAAACCTGTTACTCCCTTGCTCTTCCCAGCAGTCCCTCCAGAAATGCAGTCTCCCAGGTCCTCTCTGTGACACCCCTTGGTTTCCAGTTGTCCCCAGGATTTCAAAAGCAGCTTCTCTAAGAGCCCTCCCAGCTACTGAGGCAGTGCAATGTCTCCTTTCCGCTCTCTAGGGCTCCCCCCCAACCCAGCCACCCTCCTGTAAAACAGCAACAAATAAAGAAGACACTGGTCTATTACCCCAGGGTTTTGTAAGACTAATTTTACACAACCTTTATAACCTGCTGTGGTAACTCTGCACTGGACAGCTGTTCCAACAGCCTAGGTGAAGAAATAGATCATTATGTTTTGTGAGTTTCTGCAAATATATATCATTCTTGTGTGTTTTATGTTGCACTTTTTCACATGCATCTAACTAAATGTCTGCCAATCTCATAAGCAGTACAGCTAAGGCTCTGCATATAAGACTGAATTAGTAGCATCAGATATATGTACACATAACAAACAGAAAAGTTGTTATTGAATTGACATTTTAAAGTCATTCTCACTCTTATAGTAATCAAATATATTTACTAGTTTTATACAAGTTAAATATAAACGTATTCTGATGTGTTGCTCTCAGGAATCTGAAGTAAAAAGAAATTCACTTTCCTTTACAAATATGACAATATATGAACAGTTTTCATTCACTTGATTAGATTTTATATATTTATTTATAAATTGGCAATAAATGTTACTAAATGTAGAACAGATGTATTAATAAATGATTTATCAATAGTTACAAGTTGCTGCAACATCTAATGAGTAATTGGGATTTTTGTATTCATTGCTCACAACTCCTTTGATAGGGATTCTAAAGACTGTCTGTGGCATACCGTTCATGCTTACACTATCAATTTATTTACCATTTTAAAATGAAAATAAATATGAAGTTTGATCTCAAATAATGCCTAAAGATATTCTCTTATCCCTCTCTAAAAACAGTGTCACTCAAAACCAAGTATAAATTAGATAAAAATCTACTTACTGGCAATTGGGCCTATTATATCCTTGTAGATCGTGTCTGTAACTAGTGTCGGCCTTGGAAGTAAATCCTTGGTAGGAGTTTCAAAGTGAAGAGTATAATCCAAATATAAGCCAATAAACTTTGTAAAGAATAAGCCTTTGAAACTCAGGACAAGAAAACTTTCTCACTTCAGGAGAGATGTTTTTCTTTCTGTAGCTAAGCAGTCACTTAGCTGATATTTGAATCTTAACTTATGTTTCCTGAAGTTGTTCTTTGATCCAATACTGCTCAGTCAAAATCCACTATTGTAAGTTTATATATGGGATAGAAAAGTGACCTCAGAATGTCACACCATGTGTTTCTCATGAGCTGTTAGCATGCTATTCCCTTGTGATTAGAAACAGCAAGATTCCCCTGTGTTGAATGATACAGTGATATCATGGGACTTGTATTTCTCTGGATCTTAGTTACTTCATGAAAGAAATGAAGCAAAAAAACTTATTATTTTATTTTTTTTTTTTTTCCAAATGCAAGACTTCCAAAGCATCAGAATAATGGGATTTTATGGAAGCATGAGGAAAATAGTTGATTCAGTCTGGTATTCAGGGGGAAGAACTGGACATTTAGTTAATCAGCTGGAAATGTCTTATTTACAGGAGACTAGAACATGATACTGTAAAGGACAAGACATCTTCAAAAGACTGATTCTATGTCAAAATTAAAACATAAGTCTGCACACTATGAAGCAAATGTTGCTTTTGTATAGTGCTGTCTATTCAAATAGAATGACAACACACTGTGTAGAAGAGCTCACTCCACACATGCTCAAACACAGAAGTGTGTGGTTTGTTGTACAATGGCCATCTACAGCAGTGGGGCAGGAGTGACCCAGAAGTAAAATGCGACTGGAAAGAAAATGAAGATTGATAGTTAGGACCAGCCAAGAAAGGCTGTTTTTGGAGTTGGGAGGAATTTTCAGATAAATCCCAGAATTTCAGGCAATAGGGCTCTAGGTGAATTTGCATCAAAGAGAGGGATAAAGGTGATGGAAGGTGGGTTGCAGGTATTCTGCTTCCCAGTTACAGAGTAAAACTGTAGCCTCAAAGGAGGCTGCCTTTTCTCCGAAGGAAGAAAAGTGCAGTGATTATGTCTATTCCTATAAACTGTGGGGAATGCGATTATACGGGGGTGGAGTGGAAGGAGGAACAGAATGAAGAGATGGGTGAAAGCCTTAGGGTTCCCACACACACACCAGCTAATCTCCCGAGACCACATGTCTTGGAAGAGGAAGAGCTCATGCTAAGATGCCTGGGGCTCTTCCACTGCTGAGCTGCACACTCTTCCAGCTGTCTTAGCACCTCCTTTGGAGGAAATGCTAGGGGGAAGGAGGAAAAGATGAAACTTGAGGCTTTCTGGGTTTATCACCAAATATTCTGGACACCCTGTACTTACTCCAGACACAAATGTCCAGGGCTAGTCTGTAAATAAGAATGGAAAAGCAGTGACTTCAAGCCACCATAACAAAACCTTTATTTGCAAGTGACTTTGTAAGTTTATTTGGAAGAGCTGTCTCCTTACTTCTTCTCTGTATTGAATCAGAGAGTGCTGTACAGTAAGGACTTGGTGAATTCAGTTGTTTCTGAGTTTCTTACTTAGCTCTGAGCACCTCAGAAAAGTTCAAGAATGACTTTCAATCAGGCATTTTAAAATTGTTTTTAATTTATCTAAAAACAGGCTAAAGAGTTTAATTAACTGGCTCAGAGTAATAGTTATACCATTTTTCCTCTGCTATCAGCTTTCACTTTTATTTACGATGGGAGTCCCCCTTGTATCTCCTTTCCCACAGGGCTCACTATCACTAATATTTCTGTGATCTGTGAATAAACCAAAATTTAAAGTTAGTACTTACAATCAATGCAAATTAATGATTTCTTAAAAAAAATATTTCAATCAGGAAAAGCAGCTTTGTAGTTGAAAATCCCATGCTGGCCTTAGAGTGGGAGTTTTTCCAGCCTCTGCTTAAATCCAAAAAAATACTGCAATCTTCTGGCACAGGCTCACTGTAATGCTTTAAAAACAATTTAGCAACTGTCATTGCTGTAATTACAGTAACTAATTACCATCCTTAGCAAACAAATAGCTTAACATAATACGCAAGCCGAATCAATTTTGAAGAAATGCAAATTCCGAAAGCGAAAAAGGGCATTTTGGCAAACCTGAAAGAGAAGCGGGAAAATAATACACTTTGTTTTATCTGCACATAATTCCCAGGGAATATCATATCATAAATATTTGCATTCAGTTCTTATCAGGACATTTGCATTTGCTTCTTATCAGTCTGCAGGCCGGACTCTGCCAGATAGAAAGTAGAGCTCCACACCATGCACATATTTCTAATGAATCACGTCTCAGGCCGAGAGAATATTTTGGCTGGAACTTTATCACTGAGATGAAGAGGTCATTTACTCTCAGAGTCAGTTCATCTTGGAATTGTCTTGAGATTTTGATGTGATTCAACCAACATTTTTTAAAAAGAAAAAACACACGAACTTTGCATTCTGTTCATTTCTGTAGCACTTATTAAGTCTGATTGTTTGAGAAGTAATTCCTCCCCCCAAAATCAAAATCATATGTAAACAAATTTGATTCATATTTATATCCCATATTCCATAACAAACAATGCTGAACATTTTCCACTGCACAGAGAAAGAATAAAGCAACAGAAGACTAAAAATAAAAACTAAGAATGAAACAGGCCTTACTTAACAACCATTATCTTGAAATTTAATGCCAAATCCTTTTGTACTACTTCAGAAATACATTTGATTAGTGGCAGTTTTCTCAGTAATGAGAGGAAATGTTTATGGTGAGAAGACAGTCTCTCTAATGAGCCATCAGATTTCCTTAGCAGTTTCCCCAGAAAAAAATAAATAAATAAATAAATATATGTATATATATATATATATATTTATTTATTTAATTAATCTTTTTATTATAAAAACTACATCTCACCTGTATGAAAAACAAGTAGAAAATGTCATAAATGTGACATACACTTTCTTGTTACTGGCTCAAACACACAAACAAAGGGAACATACAGCAAAAGCACTTAAATTGACTCGATTCTGCTTTTTGCATTCTACATGTATTTAAGGAGGTTTTGTTTATTTTTCCTTGGAATGCGTAAATACATTCTGTGATGGTGAATAAGTCACTCGCAACCTACCAAACCTAAGTATAAAACTGATAACTATTACATGCCATCTGGGAAAAGGCATATTTTTCATGAGTTCAGTATTTCCAAATATTTTAATTGAATTGAGTAATTATTTTCTCTGACTTCAGTGCCCAAATATCCCTTTTTTATTTTTGTTTTATATTTACATACATTTTTTATACTCATAGTCAAATTCAGATTATTTTTTTTTTTAGAAAAACAACATTTGTCTCAAAGTATATACCTTAAAGTCATGCATGTTGCCACTTTCGGGTTCCTTGCAACAGCAAGATTCTCACCTGATGCAACTGGTATTGTTCAATGCAGTGTTGCTGTTTGCACCAGCTGAGTATTTGGCACTGTTTATTTTTATATAACTTGGAAAGTTAAATCTGGACTAGTGATCAATCTACTGTGTGGAGTGTGATATCTTTTGTGTGTTGTAACATAGCAAACAAATTTGTCTCCTGGTTGTTTAAAGCAGTACAAAAACATTTTAAAATTGAACTATTTTTTCTATGTAATGATCACTTAAAGTTAGTTTCACCTGATGCCCAAGTATTCCACTTTGATTTATTTGTTGAAACACGCAGTGCAGTTTCTAATTCATTATTATTCAAATGACTGATACAGCTCATTTGGACCAAGGAACACATTGCATCAGAGGTGTCAGAATTATCTGAAAACAGCTCCTGAAGCCATACTGCTATTGCCATGGCTTTGGATGTTTCTGATAATATACTGTGACCATTACAGAGTGAATGCTGTCCTACCATTTCTTGATGGAAAATCTTGATGCATTATAGCAATGCTGCAAGCATGGGCAGGACACTTGGCTGTCATTCAGCTGTAATGAAGAATGCACATGTGTATGTAAGAATAACTGATCTACAGTTATAGAAATCATCCAGCCATTGTTTCTACAAAAGAGAGTGTCACCTAAATTTGTTCCTGAAATTGTTAAAAAAAATGATAGAAAGACTCCACCAACAGACAATGGAATCCTCCAGACATCTCAGAGATCTCCTTTGGAATAGGTATATATCTCTCAAGAGTCAGCTGAAAATATGAACATTTTCCTCGCACACAAAATGTGTAAGAAGAGAAAACAAAACAAAACAAAACAAAACAAAGCAAGCAAAAGAACACCCATGATTGCCTGTTGCCTGTCTCTAATATCCTTCTGTGAAATCAACCGTGACTTCATTGAAAATGAAAATTTGGTATTTGCTGTAAAAAGAGAACAGTTTAGCCCTTCTTTCTATGTTGCTGAATGTATACCACTGCAGTCAGTGACAATTTAGTCATTTCAGCTCTTTGACAGCAGCTTCATCCTCATCCACAGCCTTTTTCTCCTCATCTCTCATTTTAAATTACTTTCATATTAAGCTAAGACTAAGACTATAGAACAAAAGCTATTTTGAACATGTAGTTTAATTCCATAACTCATCTGGTCTAGAAATCATCTCTATGGTTCATGTTTTATCATTTGTTTTTAGCTCTTTCTTTGAGGTGGGAAGGGCTTACAGTTAAGAGCCCATTATCAGAGTGAAGGATGCAGGAAATCCAAAATATTTATGTTTGTTCATGGCACATGGACAAGAAACAGTGCTCAGGAAAAGGGTTTTCTGATTAAGTGATTGAAAACACTCTGGTGTATGTTAATGGCTTCTTCTGTCCAACAGATAACATCATCTTTAGCCTTATCGCTGTTCTTGAACTTATTTTAAACATTCTCCTGTGCTCTTCCAATTATATACTATGCTCTTTTGGCATCCCATCTCTTCACTACAAATCATCTCATTTGTTTGCCTTCTAATATTTTTGCCAGCAGGTTGGGTGTAAAAAGGAGCATTTAACAGATACTTGAAGTGAAAAAATACTATCATGAGTAAAATTAATTCACATGGAATTAAATGATACAGTTACAGAAAAGGGAAAATTGGTTTTAAAAAGAATAAGGTTTGAATTTTAATATGTTGATATCATTCTGGCTGCATGAGCACTGTGAAAAGATAAAGATGAAGGAAGATCTGATCATTATTTAAATGTATGCAGAAAAGCCCCAACAAAATAAAATTAGGTAAGATCAGGATAGATCAATTTTTAAAATACTGAATATGTCCTTGTCTTTTTGGCTGTAAGAATCTGTCCAGAATAAGGAATTATGAAGGCTTTTGTAGTAATCATAGTACTAAAATTGTGACTTATAAGGCACATTTCATTGTGCAGGACCCCAAAGAGGTTAACAAACTATTTCTGCTGCTCCTGCATTAAATTATTACTGCTTTCCCATAAAGAAGGTGTGACTGTATCAGAGGTGCACTGTTATTGAGACACACTGTATCTGTATCAGTGTGAGGAAGAAGTCTGAATCAGAAATTAGTGGGCAAACTATAGATCTAGATTCAACCTCCTGTTGAAGGTGCAGTACTGTGAAGAAAAACAAAATAAAACAACAACATTGGTGAGATAGAGAGGGAGGGAGCAAGAAATGGAGGGAGGGAGAACAAAGAAGAGGGACGACTACTTTCTGAGATTCAATTCAAGATTTATTTCTGCATTTTATCTGCTTAATTTTAAATATATAAAGACAGGGAGCAGTGTCTAAAATTCAGCCCTGCCTTTTTGAAAGCCAACCAGTTTACTCTCCTGGCCAGTAGGAAGCATATTTAAATCTCCTGAGAATGAGCTGGGCATTGAAGGAAGTCTATATTTTCTTGTTTGAGGGACTAATCACGGTGATATTTTACAAAAGGTAGGTTGCACCAGTAGAGGCCACAGTAGTTCAAAAGAAAGAGTGGGAAGAGCTACAGGAAAGGAAGAGGAGAGCCAGGCTGTGCAGGTGGATAAAGGCACTCCAGAGTAGCTCTAAGTGAGCCAGCAGGATATGAAATACTCACCTTTGACTGGTTCTCCTGAGGTATCTAAAATGTAGATCTTACTTACTGACAGTTATGAACTCTAAGTAGCTATAAGTTACTAGGAGGGACTTATCTTCTGTTTGTGTCCATGAAAAAAATCTAAGTTTGTATTTCACATCTTTCTATGTCCTGTCTGTAAAATGAGAGTAAGAGACATATTTCAGATGTTTATTCTCTTGGAAAAGAGAAAGGTTGATCAAAGTTTGCAAGGTTGTCAGTATTTGAAATAGATTTGTATTTCTTTATATAGAAACTAAATGAAGGTGATCACATTTTTAAAGGAATAAAATGATTGAACACATTTTCGATCAATATCACCATCATTTACTGAATTATATTCGAACATGTATAGTACTCAACTACATGTAGAATTACTCTAACACCTTATAAAACTATTTAACACTATTTAATATGATGAAATATGGTAAAATTTCTCAGATAATATATCCCTTAAGTACTATTCACCCACTATTCTACAATATAGATAAAGAAATTTTTATGAAAATAGAAAGCACAGAAAGGATCCATTTGAATCGAAGGACCTACATAAATATTGTATCCCATATACAAAAGGATGTTTATTGGTCTAGCTCTGATCAAATTACTGCAGCTACACCCATTTTTACTGATGTGAATCCAATCCAGGTTATAAGCATTACATATTAACTTCTCTTTTCTATTAATGAACATACTTGCCCATCTGTCTATCCTTATGTCTTTGTCTAACTTTGTCTAGGATACATACATGAAACTCTTCATGCATCATTGAAATGCTGGCATCCATGGAGGTGAAAGGCAATTTCTGCTTAACAGGAGACAGAAACATAAAACAAATGTTTAGGACAGGAAGTGAAGGAGAACTAATCCAGCTGAAACTCCAGGGGATTCCAAGCAGACAGAATAATATTTGCAGATGTGATTAAATTCTCTGTTATGAATGATTTTTCCCATGAATTTAGGACATTCTTCTGTATCTTCTTATTGTTGCTGTGTCATAAACTGAACCTGATATTAATGTAGGTATATTTTAGTTGCAAGTATTTACTTTCCAGTTTCTCAGAAAGTCATTACAACCAATATATTTCTGAAGCACTGATGTGGGCCAACCATATTTAATACCTATTGTCCATAGGGTGTGACTGATTATCTAAACCCTATAGTTTGCTTTGATTTCCTGATGAATGGCTGATATTTTTTAAAGCCCACTACAACAAAAAAATGAAAATCAAAGGATGAAAGATGAGTACCAGACAACACCCTACCAGTCTAAATATTCATGTTGAAATTATTAACACTCTTGAAAATCATGGACATATCTACAATTGAAGGGGTAGTTTTCAGCAAAATTTAAAACACATTTAGCTGTAATGCCAGAAATAAGGAGGTGAACAGTGTTAATACTTGTTTGCTTATTTTTTAACTAGCAAGATAAAACTTTTTGTATTTATTCTTTTGACCACAGCAATTGTCCACATAAATTGTCACAGAGATGTCTCTTCAGTGTCAGCCAGGACTACATTATGGGTTAGGAGATGCAGGTGAACATGAGCACTGTAACAGAAGAATGCCTCAGAGACTTTAATTTACCCCTGCTTCTGTTTATTTCACATCAGATATTTAAGGGAGTTTAATGAAGGGTTGCAGGGCTACATGAGAGCTCAGTTTTGAATCTGCATGCATGGGCATGAGGCCACCCTGGAAATCACAATTTATATTTACTGGCGTGTGTCCCTTTTGGGTTTTATTACCCTTTGTCAGCAGGCTGAGTAATGACAAACTAAATGTTAACTTCAGAATCCCAAGTTGTTCTCCTTTTCACAGAATGTTTAAATTTGGAAGTCACCTCTGGAGGTCACCTGGTGCCATCCGTGCCCAAACAGGGACACCCAGAGCAGGGTGCCCAGCACCACGTCCAGGCGGCTTCTGAAGGTCTCCAAGGAGACCCCACAGCATCAGTGCAGCCTGTTCCAGGGCTCTGTCACCTGCAAGTGCTCCTGGTGCTCAGGGGGAGCCTCCTGGTGGTCAGGCTGTGCACAGGGCTTCCTGTCCTTGCACTGGTCACCACTGAAAAGAGCCTGGCTACATCTTCTTTGCCCCATCCCTTCAGGTATTTAGATACATTGAAAAGATCCCCCCTGAGCCTCCTCTTCTCCAGGCTGAGCAGTCCCAGGTCTCAGCCTCTCCTCACAGGAGAGGTACTCCTTTGATCATCTCAGTAGCCCTTCCGTTGGACTTTTTACTGAAAGCCTGTGGTGCTGTGAGGAGGCAACAGGAGGAAAGGGCCTTGGTCTGTGGCAGCTCTTCCTGGAGACATGGCAAGTTTTCTCTCTCAGCCACTGCCCTCGGGAACACCACTCATAGGCTGCAAGTACAAAGACAAGGGCAAAGGTGGTTGGACAGAGTGCAATATCCATGGTGCACGCACGTGGGCCAGCAGGATACCCATTCCTCAGGAGACTACTTGGCTGGGGCCACTCCTCAGCTGGGGCCACCCCCCTCTCTTTTGGCACTTCACACCAGTCCCAGGACCCACCATCACAGTCCTGCCACATGTTTCTTAGCCTACATTCATGGAAAACAAACAAACAAACAAAAAACTTGCACTAGAGAAAATCACTGTGAGGGATGGTAATGACCACTGTAGAAAAGTTTTTGGACCTGACAGACTTTCAAACTTATATTTAAGCACCTATTCTATACTCCAATTGATGTCCTAACCCTCAATAAAAAATATTCTTTTTGATGTAGTCTAGAACAAAGAAAGGAAAAATACCGTCTTTTTGCATCTGGAAAATGCACCGATTGAAATATCATCTTTGGTGTCTGCTCTACAGACACTAATTGATATTGTCTGAATAAGTGGAAGTGCCTGTCAGAAAAGCCTTTTAAACTACTGACTTGTTTTCCTATCCAGTATACTTAAAATTGGCATGATGTTAGCTTCCCTCTTAGAAACCCTTGTATTTTGATTTATGAATGTTTTCAAATTTTTAAGATTCTCAAAAACGTTGTTTCACCTGTAAGTAGAGAGATAGCTTGTTGGCTAACTGCCTTGAATGAGTGTGTGCCAGGTAATGAATAATGCCATGTTCAATATTCTAAATTTGTGTTCCAAATTCTGAATTCCGAATGAGCTGCATGGAAGTATACTGATAAGTGACTGATTTTTACTGCAAGGATTGTCTTATTTTAAACTTTAAATTTAGTTGCCTTACTTTTACTCAAAGGATTTTTGAGTGGAAGGGAATTTAAAGTGGTAGTCAATAATATTCCTACATCTTTCTGTCTTTGAAGATGTCAATCTGAACAAAAGAGAGAGAAATCAGTTCAATATGTTTCTGCAAAATAAAAGGACCAAACTCAGTATCTACCAAGAGTTAAGCCAGGAATTAATTTAGCCTGAGTATTAAAGCACCAAATCTTTAGAGATACTCTCCTGAGACCAGTCAGACTTTATAAGTAAACACTATATTTTAATTCCAGCACTCCTCTTAATTACATTATATAACAGAATTAGAAAAAATACCAAAGTGATGAATTCAGGGAAAGCATTTGCCATTGGTGGGTTCTGAGGTACTGCATTATTTTCCAGTCTAGAATATAAGAAAAATAGTTTGTTGCTAATTTACCTAACTTTATGATAGCTGCTAACTATTTAACACACATTTTTGAAAACTAAGGATAATAAAATCAATTTTGTAAAAGACAAAGGAAATGCGTCTTTTAGAAATTGAAAAATGAACATCACCTATGTTTTATATGAATATATGACTAAGGTCATCATCATGTAAAGAAATGTGAAATAGACAGTTGATATATTTTGCTGCTACACATGCTACAGAGAATATATATTATTCTAAGTTTCCTTTTTCTCTTTAATTAACACTTCCAAAGAATACCTGCTGTCATATTTATAGACGGGGAAAACTACTAAAATGGTGCAACTGATAAGAAAAATAACATCAAAAGTCAATTACAGTTATCACAATATATTTTTCTCAGTGTAATAACATGGAACTGATAATCATTGTTTAAATGCAATTAAGTAGCTGCCTTAACACCAATAAAATGCTAAATTAAAACCAGCTTGGATGTAAAAACATCGTAGTAGCAAGATTGCATTTACTCTGTCAAATATACACAATGGTGTAGCTGTGGAAATGATTGACTACATTAGCTACCACTGCGTATTCTGATTGCTTGACACCTCACTGATACAAATCCTTCAGGTTATTTTGACTTATTAGTAAAATTTATTTTTTTTTGTTGCTCCCACCTTAAAGTTGCTACCACCTTTATTCCTTAGGATTCAATAGGATTGTTTTACTCTATTTTATCAGAATATTGTCCATCAACTGAGTACTCTTTTGAGAAGTGTACTTTCTAAATATCAACTTAAGAAAAATGGTCATCCTATTGAACAAACCATAAGCCTTAATGTTTTATTGATTGAAGCCCGTGTGAATTCATTTACACCTCCTCAAATTACATAAGAAATGTTTCTATTTCATTGTGGTAGAACACATGTTTTGCACAGTCATGATAACAAAAAGTGCAAATTGAAAGGGAAAAAGCATAGTCACAGACAGACCAAATTTGGTCCACTGGAAATACAGTTAATAGCTGTAGAAATCTATTACTGACATTTTAAAATATAAAAATTCTGCAGATTTTAGGAGCATAGATGTGGAATGTATTAAAACACCATATGCATCTGTCAAAATGATTTCCCAACAAGATGTTGTGAACAGAAGAATTTCTAAGTCATTTGGTCACCAATGATCCTGGCTGAAAACCAAAATAAGAGATTAATTAGTGAAATTAATGTCAGAATACCATAGTCTGCAGTAAAAGATGTAATTCCTTTTCACAATGCATACTGCAACAGTGTCCTAGGAAGGCAATGGATCTTCTCCTTTCATAGATTAGTATTCACTGCAAACAAATGAACAAATGAATCAAAGTATGATATTAGTATTGATACCATTTTGCAAAGAGGTATGTACCTTGAATGTAATAGGACAGAATTTGAGCATTTTTTATTTTTTCCTCTCAGTGTTTTCCAGATTAAATCTGCAAGGGATTACTAATAACATTTGATTTCTTTATATATATATATATTATATTAATATATATTATATATATTATATTATATTATATATATATTATATATATATATATATATATATATATAAAATATATATATATTACTAGAAAGGGATAGAATTCTCTTTTTTTTTTTTTTCTCCTTAGGGGTTCTCCTGTGTAGGTTAAAGTGGTGTTACATATATGAGGAGCTCTTCAGGTGCTTCTGTCATGTTCAAAAATTCCAGAATGGTCCTTTTGAAACTTTTTATTTTCTTTTCCCTGCCCCAGTTGGCACATTGCTTTCTAATGGCATTTAATGTTAAAAATCTTGTCTTTCTTTTCTTATCTATTTTCTTATCTCTGTTTTCTTATCTATGTCTCCTTGTTTTTCATTACCGTTATGTTATTCATCAAGATAAAGGGGGGCCCAGCACTGTCTTTCTATTTCCCAAAAGATTCTTTGTACACTCCATTTTGTAAGAGAATTTCCTTTTTTAGTTCTTGACCTTTAAGAGAAGCTTGTGCCAAGATGGGCTCTGTACATTATCTGAATCCTGCTAAATATGTTTGAAGTTCAGCCCTATGTTAATGATGTCCACAGAAGTCTTGGCATCATCTTCAAAGATGTGTAAGGCCATATTTTAAAGGTATTTAGGCACCTAAGCATGTTTTTATCTGTAGTTTTAGGTGCCTAAACATGGATTTATCTGCTGTATTAGCTGACTAAAAAGATGTGTTTGTGCACAGTTTTAAGGATCTGGCCATAAATTCTCAGGTAACTCCAAAAATGTTTAACCAGAAACAGAAAAGCTTCCAGAGGGGAATACATCACTGTATGATTTGGGGAATTTGGTGGCTGCTTCCTCAGCATGAATTCAAGACTAACCTGTAAGTCCAGTGATAACTCATGTGAGCATTAGCATGTTTGTACTGGATACAACAAAACATCCATCTAGCTCACAGTCCAGTAGTTGATAGTCACTGACTCCAAAAAAAAATAAATATAAAAAGCAAGGAGAGAACAGTACTTGTCCTGGCATATCCTGCCACTCTCAGAATGGATTGGGGATTTCCAGAGACAGAGGCTCCTTGTTTAACAACTATTTCTTACCATGCTGTTAGCAGTTAATGGTCACAGAAAGAAATGACCCGAGGTTTCCAGAAAAAGTAGCCACAGCATATCTAGAATCTCCTTTTGAATGTTAGCAGATAACTGATAAAGTGATACTGGTATTTAGTTTATATTTAGGATTTTTTCCCCAATGTATCTTATTTGGTCTTCATTGACATTAAAGCACATCAACACTGAGATGTGTGGCTACCTTCTTGTTATCTTTGTCCACTGTGAATGAATTCCTGTTTTTAGCTTCCCCTCCTTTTTATGTGTGCTGATTAATATATCTCTTAGTTTCTGCCTGCTTTCATGGTAGAGAAATGAGACTAACTGATCCGTAGTGCCAACAATGTCCCCTGGAGCCCTTTCTAGACATTGACATAATGTTTGCTTCCACTCATGCCTCTGGGACTGAAATGAGGTTGGGCAGTGAGTACCAGACCACAATTCAGCAATATACCAAGATCGTTTAGAACTCTTGGGTGAATGTCGTCTGGTCCTAGAGATTTGTTACTGTTCATTTCATCAACAGGCTCTAAAACATCTTCAGTTTACACTTTTGTTTGAGACAGTTCCTCAAACTTTTTCTCTTTTCAGAAAGACTCCAGTGTGGTAATGTCTCTATGCACCTTGTGAATTAACATTAATAAAAAAAATAAATCTGAATTTTTTCTCTGCTAAAGCTTTATTTTCATCGAGTTCCCCTTTTACACCTTCACCATCTATCAGTTCTACAGACTGTCTGGCAGACTTCTTGTTTCTTGATGCGTCTGAAGATGACATTACTGTCAGTTTTTATGCCATTAGCAAGTTGTTCCTCAAAACCTTTTTTGGCCCACCAATGGTTTTATATTTATGGTTTTGCATTTAACTTACTTGTGTTTAGAGTAGAAAGAATTTTAGACAAGCTAAATGCCAAGATTATCCATGGAAATAGAAGAACTGGATCAGATTAGGAGTCCACTTTTCTTATCTTGACAGTAGCTAACCCCAGATATTTCAGAGAAAAGTGGGGAAAAAAATAGAAAAAAATATGTTTTCAGAGGATCTATTATAAGACATTACAGCAACTGGATTTTTCCAGAAGCATAAAATTTTATATTAGTAATATTTTTAAATCCAATCCTCATATGAACTCCTTCCCTGAAACATAAAATTTTATATCACTAATATTTTTAAAATCCAATCCTCATGTGTACTTGACTACTTGATTTTACACTGTCTAGCAGCAATGAGTTCCACTAAGTGTTTGTTATGGGGTAAAAAATATATATTTTTTAATATCTTAATTAACTTGAAACTCACCAAACCTCAATATCATTTTTTTTCTCTTTTGTACTATGAAAAAGTTAAATAGATCACTCAGCTCATCTTCTTCATATCTTTCTAGCTTTTCTGGAATGTTTTGAGGAAAAAAAAAAAAAAAAAAGCTTTTATTTTGGAAGAAAGCAGAAGAAATTGGATGCAGCCATTACAGTTTTGATTTACTTGGGAGGGACTTTGACAAATCTGAGCACAGAAGGCTCATGAAATGGCAAAGTTGCTGATTCTAATGAAAGGAAGAAAAAGATGAAGAAATTAATCACAACAAACTTTGGGAAAAAAAAAAATGAATAGGTAACTCCTGTGTAGGTAACTCCCTTGGGAAAGAATTCTGAGGAGAGAAATGAAGTTCAGAAGAGCTGGAAATGCCTAAAAGAGACAAGATTAAAGGCCCAACAGAAAAATATCATGAAGCATAAGCAGTGCAGAACAAACACTGCTAGATCTGGAAGTCTTAATGAAATTAGGAAAAAAAAGAAAAAAAGGAAAAGGAAAAGAAAAATGAAAAATAATAAAAAAGAAAAGGTTGCAATGCTAAAGAAGTGTACAGATGAGTATCATGATATTGAACAAACAAGTCCGGAAATAATATCCAGAAAGTGAGTTACAAGGAGCACACGGTACAAAGGATGTAAGGAATCTTTCTAGAAATCACTCAAAATTAAAAGAAAGAGGAAATAAATGGGAAGAGGAGAAAGAGGAGGAAAGGAATGGGAAGGGATGGGGAGGGGAAGAGAGGGGAGAGGAGAGGAGAGGAGAGGAGAGGAGAGGAGAGGAGAGGAGAGGAGAGGAGAGGAGAGGAGAGGAGAGGAGAGGAGAGGAGAGGAGAGGAGAGGAGAGGAGAGGAGAGGACTTAAATTTGCTATATTGAACCTAATCATTAGCCAATAATCTGTAGCCACAGAGTATAAATGTAGCTTTGTCCAGACAAAGTGATCCCAACCCTATCTATTTTCTTTCTTTGACAGAGTAATTGGAATAAGCTGGAAGATATAATGATGATTTATCTTGACATTTGTAAAGATTTTTATGCTGTCATATGTGACACTCTCCCAAGAAAACCAGGGGAATATGAACTAGATTAAATAATTACATGGTAGATGAACAACTGGTTGAAAAACAGTACTCAAAAAGAATATATCAATAGCACTCTACAAAACTGGGAATCAAATTGAACCATATACAATATTTTTTATGACCTGGATTAAGAACTGGAAAGCACAGTTACAAAACTGGTGAATGTCAAAATTGAGCTGGAGGATTACAGACACTTTGAAGAATAAAATAAAATAAAGCATTAAAATCTGCAATTAATGAGATTAAACTCAAGGGAAACAAGTAGAAAGTGATACACAGAGAAAAGAGAAATCAAATACATAAATGCAAAATGGACAGTAACTAGAAAGACTGCTGTACTGCAGAAAATATCTTTAGCACCACAGACTGAATGTGGGGCAGAAACATGTTGTTTCAAAAAGAGAAAATCTCAATCCAAGATGTGGAAAAAGGATTGTTGGATGGGAGATTTGGTTTTAATTGTTCTGGTCTATGCACTACTTGTGGAATACTTTATCCAGTTTTGGGCACCATGCTTTAAGAAAAAATGAACTTGGAGGGAGTCCAGGAGCGAGTGACAAGAGTGATTAGAAGTTTAGAAAGCATGGTATATGAAGAAAGGTTGAAAGAATTTGGTTTGTTTAGTCTGGGAGAAGGAAGGCTGAGAGAGAGACACAGTAGCAGCCCTTCCATACGTAAAAGTTTGTTACAAAAAAAAAAACTGAAATCACTTGTTCTTCATCTCCGCTTTAGATAGATTCAGAAATAATTGGAACTAATTCCTGTAAATATTGGGTTATATATTAGACAGGAATTTATGACTGAGATTCCTAAGCAATGGAACAAAGAAATGAAAACATTTATGCAATTCCGGTTATGTGGTTTTTTTTTTTTTTTAATCAGATGAACAAAACATTTATGTACTGTTTAGGCCTATTTGATCCTCTGTCAAGGCAGTAGGACAGTTAGATGGTTTCTTCACAACCCTATTTGTCTGTTATCCACAGTTTGTTATTTCTGATGTTTTTTTTACCTATTTCTTAAAATCATGCAGGTGATATGAGCAAAACAGCAAAAATCTGTTACTCAGTATTATTATGAGTTGACTCATTTTTGCTTGTTCTAGTACATCCAGACACATTTTTTCAGAATCATTTTATAACAGTTCTCTCTTGACTCTAATAATAATCAGCTGTCAGTAAAACTCTTATCTACCTACCGTCTTTGTAAGTTAGGATAGCCACAGCTGAATGCAGTGTTTCAGTTGAGGATGTACTGCTACTTATTTATATAATGACCTGATATAACTTGTTAGAGTAATTGTCTATTCCATTCTTTATTCACTCTTACTTCCTTCTCTGACCACTACTGATGCTGAGATGACTTTTCTTTAGATGCCCATCATGCAGACTTGCATGGTGTTCTAAACTCCTTATTGCCATCTAAGCATTTTGTCACAGTGTTCATTCTTTCTGCCAATCATTCACATATATTAAGAAACAGTCCTGGTTTACAACCCTTATGCACTCCAATCTTAATCCATTACCAGAATAAAACTATCCCATTAATTTGCTCTGCATTTTTATGTTCCACACAATGAATGTTTATAAATTCAACCCATAGCCTTTGTTTCGTTTTAACTCCTTATATTTGGGGATACACAGTAAAAGTAATTCCATATCTGACTTCACCACACTGAATGTATTTATATTTAGTGGAGAAAAGCAGGTTCTTAAGAAGGCTATTGTAGATGTCTACTTTAGATCAGATGAACTATTTGTCTGTTACTTTCCAATGATTATAAAAATGGTCTGTCTGACTCAGATATGGAGTTTCAATATGTTGGTTAGGTCAATTCTCCTAAACGTGACTGGGGATTTTGGAAGAACCATTCTGTTTTAGTGTGACTCAGACGTATGTTTTAGAAAACATTAGTTGCTAAGACTTCGGAGGCTGAAAAAATAACACATAGTAACTACTTCAGCCTGATCTGGTTATGATACTGGTTGGTATCATAAACTATTACATAAGAATCAGAAACCTATTTGCCATGGAATCTACAAGAAGAGCTACAATGACATGGAATCTTTACATCTGAGACACAGCATGCACTTTCTAAGTATATGGCACATGAGGCAGATGAACTACCAAAGCCACAAAAATGTCACTAATAGTATGTGCCCAGGGATCACTGATACTGTGTAAACTCTGAGACGCTGTTCAGCATGCAGAGAAGTCTTTGCAGCTCTTCAGGCAAGCTGAGACTATCTTCAGCAAATCAGTGCTTGGATAATGGAAGGACATTGTGAAATCCTCAGCTGATGCACTACATTTAAAAAGGCTTGATGACCATTTCTTAAGCCCAGAAAGTTTATTCTCAATCAGAAGAGAGTGAATGCTACGTACAGTAGGAGGACTTGCTGAGAAGGGAAAGCTGAGAAGGTAGCCTACACAGAGCTCTCCCAGAGAACATTGGATTATTTACAGATTAATCACAAACACCCATCTATAGCAGTAAAACATGGGAAGTGAGACTTTGTAGCTGAAGCCCAGGGGAAGGGAAATATTTCCTTTTCAAGTAACCCAGGATGTATATTCTTATGACTGGGCAGATTTGCCGTTAAATGACAAGAGTTAAGATGAAGCATAGGTTGCTGGCTGAGCTAGGTAAAGGCCTGCTAAAACCCTCTTGACTTCCCCAACCCATCCAGATTTATCTTTGTCATGTATAACTGCATGATGAGGTCAAAAAAAAGAGAGGATATGAGTAGATCAACAATGTATGTAATATCATTAGAAACAGTCCTTTATTACCGTCATGACCAGCCTCATCTCTGGATTCGCTTACAGTTTCCAGCACTGAAAGCAGCCTCACAAGTAAAAAGAAAGAGACAGTTCTGCTTCTGGGCTTGTTCATTCCCTAAAACTCAGTAATGAAAGTGACCAAATGAAGCTATGATTCAATCAGAGTGTGGATGGTTTCTAGGCAACTTCCTACAGAGAAGTAAAGCCTTGCCCATGTCATTCGCTTGAAAGGAGTGAGCCACTTGAGATAACTGCAGGCAGAGATGTTGTCAGATTTTGGAAAAGAAAGCCCATGAAAATCTACAACCTAAGATCACAGAATTAGTACTGGTTGGGATGAGTGGGTCTGACTAACTTAGATTTTGCAGTCACCATGTTTATAGGGATTATTGCACAGTTTTATGTCTAAAACTAAAACCCCAGGATTTTCTCTGCATAATTATCATTGGCTGCAGAATCATCTCCTTGATGTTGAATCAAAAAAGTTTAAAAAATAAAAACAGCTACCATACGCTCATCTCTGTGATCTTTTAAAACATGCATCAGGTATGAGCTGATAAAAATACTGTTTTCTGAAACTTCAGGGAGCCTGAAATTTTATCTGTAAAAGAGATGTAACCAAACTGGTTCATTCAGTTGGATTGTCCATTGTGAAACCTAAAGATAATAGAAGTGCCACAGCTGTTAACTCTTTAAGCGCTGATCAAGTAGGAGGATATTTGTGTGACTGTTCCACAACCCTAGCTCTTTACCATTTATAATGTGTCCTTGTTCTTTGTTTGTCCTTAGAGTTCTCAAAAGTCCTTTCATCTTTCCCTATCTCTGCCCAAGGCAACTTTTACAGTGCAGTTCTGTGCACACCTCCCAAATTTGTAGCACACTGGAAATGTCTGGTTGGAGTCAGATAAAGGAGATGTTCCAACAGAAAAATGAAGAAAACAGTGGGAAATTAAAAGAAAAATCATTCGCATTTTCAAAAGTTTCTGTCTGCTTCCCTTACTTGGCCAAACTTTGATCACCATAACTATGCTGAGCAGTAGCTTAGTCTGAAACAAGTGGGATCACTGAAACCAGCAAGGAGGAGTGTTGTTCTGCTGTGGACAGAGGTGTCACTATCTGGTTGAACAGGCAATGTTGCTTTAATTAGAAGAACTTTCCACATACACAAGAATCCTTCAATGTATATCTCAGTGCTTGTTCAATGACCATAACTGGAAGCCCCATCTTAGGTTGGGATTTAGCTGTGGTAGATGTTCCATACAAAGGATAGGTCTTCGGTATAAACTGCAGTATAATGCAATGATAACTGACCCTAGCCTAGCTAACAGAAGCACTACTGATATTTAAGCATTTCAGCTCATGGCATGTTAGGCACTAGTTATCCTTCCTGTTTAAAGCTAGCTCAGTTATCTCTGTAATGCACTGCTGTCCGCAGCGTGACATATCCTTAAAACAGTTCTCATTCCAGGAAAAAATGAGTATTATTAGTGTGGTCACACAGGAACCCTGTGTTGAGTAAGGAACTGACTCCTTAACTCTCAAGTTCCAGTGTTTAATCAAGCCAGCAGACTGTTGCATGCTCTATGGGAGACCGGCTCTGAAAATGTACCCAGTACCAGTTCATCTTCCGGTCCTCCATCCTGGGGCTCTGGGCACTGCAAAAATGATTTCCAATCCTGGATTAAAGGACTCTTACAATCAAAGAGATGGGGGCCTTGCTGTCAGCTAGTTGAACCAAAATCAGTCACGAAACAAGCTGTGCTACTGTAAGATCAAGTAAGCTATTTATTTACAAGATTTGAATGTAAAAAAGTGTTCATAAAGCAGGTGTAAAAAAGAGAAAGGAATTATTCTTATTTTGAAGGTGTTTTGTCATTCTCTGTTGACAAGTTGACAGCAGTTTCTACATTTATTTTACCACATGGCTGTGAACTAGAACTTTTTGTCTTTTATTTTGTAGTCACTTTGTTTGCAGGAAAGTGCCTTAAAACCTAATTCCTATGCCTTTGGTTCATTCCTTAAGTAAATTCCCTTCCTTCAAGAGTAATTAAATGTAAAACAAAGTAGGATTTCCTTGGCAGGAAAAGTTCCCACTGTCATGTTCGTCCTTTACATTTTGTATGAATCAAGCAATGTAACAATCATACCCTACACAAATAAATAGAATTAGTGCACAAAGTTTTCACATCATCTGTGGTTCAAAACCAGGGAAAGTTATGATCATTTTAAGTCAGGTGAAAAAAAGTTACAAACCTGTTCACTATGGGGTACCTTGGCACAGACTCTCATTTTGGGCTCTATCAAAAATAGTTATACGTGAAAATTACTGCAAATTAACCTGCTATGGCTGTAGCTGCTACCTTAGGGTTCTGTGAGAAATGCGTAACTTTTCAAATGAGTTATTTGCCTAACTTTCTGGAAAGTGCATGAATATCCACATAATTTTGTCGGAAAACACAAATTCCTTGAAAGATCTTATTAATTTCCATCCATAAAATTCTGTATGTCCTTCTTCAGCAATGTAATATTGAATAAGAGCATAGTAATGATGTTTGATGTATACCTTGATCAAAAATAGCTTTGAGGCTCCTAAACCAGTGATATACCTATCAGTATAAGAATTTTTGGTAAATATTATGAAATATTGTAGAGTCAGGAGGATTTCCATGTCTGAATATTTTCACCATGTGTGTCATTAGACTGCAATTGCAAAGCAACAAACCACACAGCCATAGTAAATCTTTTTTTTTTTTTTTTTTTTCTTTTTTTTCTCTTCGGACTCTTGGACTCTAGAAGGAACATGCCAAGGCTCCCACCTTATTTGTGTTGAAGTTAAAAACAATTAACAAACACATGAGAAAGAACAAAAAGGTATGTATTAACACTGTGACCCATAGCCACTAGGTTTTATAAATAAACACAGAGATAATAATTAAAGACGAGGAAGATTTTTCCCCTGAGTTGAACTTATTTCTGATTTATACTGCTTGGCTGAGAAATCCCCTCAATCCTGTCACTCTCCTTGCTGTGTTCACACACTGCAGAAATCACAGCAAACATGCTGCCAAAGCAGATTGTCAAACTATAAAACTGTTGCATTTATCTGTACAAAAATGTTAGAGCTACTTTTGGACTTCTGAAGAAACAGTACATTTCTCCAGTTTCCTGTGAATATTATTGTGCTAGAACATTGTAATGTCTGACTTTGGCAAACTGGCAACCTCTGGGCCAGGGTAGAAACAGACCTAATCAGGCCTCAAAATACATAAGGTATAGTACTGAATAGATCTTCCAGAATATCTGTGGATCAAACAACAAGACAGATAGTGCTTTGCCCTGAGGAAAAGGCTAATGAGACGAGCGCTCCCTGCAAGACTTCCCTGCAGTTAAGTCATTTTATTTTAGACACCAACCTAGAATTGTTTCAATTTGTGTCAATACTTGGGAACACAGACATTATTATAAAGTCTTCCATCTCTGCTCTTTCTGGAAATTTATTAGCTCTTCTGTGTGGCATGCTAATCTCTAAAAAACCTTTAAAATCAAGCTATAATTTATTACAATGAAGACCATGATTAGTATATGGGTATACAGCTCAAGATATTTGGGTCCTGTTGCCAGGACTGCACAGCCCTCCTGTCACCCAGAGAGACTACAGTATGGATGACTTCTTGCTGAATCTGGTGCTTTCTGAAACACTCCAGTTAGCAGCTGGTCTTGCTGGTATGCAATGATTGAAAAATAACAGACTGGGGTATGTGTTTGCCACTTTGAGGGCCTGCCTTGTAAGACTGGCAGAGGCTTTGAGACTTCAGCCTGTCACAATAAATATTGGCTTATGGTTGATTGATTAGCAATCTGGTAGCATGTTCTAATGATATTTCTATCCTCCAGTATTTTTGAAAAGGTCCCTAAATCTAGCTTTGCCTTCTTCCCTATCATGGCTTACAAATTACTTGCAATGGGCTAAGTAACAGAGCCCAATAGTTCTACCTTCTGGTGAAAGTCCCACGCCAAATTTGATCCACTGCAATACTGAGAAATACTGATGGTGTATACTGTGCCTTTGCAGGAGATAGAAAAAAAAAATTAAAATATTTGCCTCCTCTGTACTTTCTGCAGGGTGATTGATAGCCTGATTAAACCAGGCTGACTCCATTTGGTTACAGAACTGAGGTTTTGTTACTGTGAAAAAAAATCCTGTTACACTGCTTTGCAGTTAAAAAAAATAAAAAAAAAATCACGTGGATTTAGACAAAAATATCTGCCTCCATGGAGACAGAGCAATGTTCGGAGAGGACAAATGTTAGTTCTTCTCAGTTTGAGTGTTACTTGTTACTTCCAGAAGTTCAGGAGAGTAAGGGCCTCACAGTGCAGAGAACTGCATCTATATGCTTCATGGTGAAGGCAAAGGCAATACAGTTTAGGAACGAAGATCTACTTCTTGTAAATATACATATATGCGTATAAATATATTCAGATAAGCTATATGTTAGGTTTCTGTTTACAAAAGCTTTGTTGAAATGTATAATAGCTGCATATTTGAATAATAAAGTGATCACCTTTTGTTAGGGTGTTCGGTATTTGAAGATATATATCTATATTTCAAGTGGGCTTATGTAGGGGCTGGATTAATCAAAATAAATAATTATACATAAGCAAATAATAAATACTACTTTGTTTGAGACTTGGTAGTTAGTACTCATGGAGTGCAGGTGGCAGACCTCTGTATGAATTAAAAAGCAATTTGTGAAATTTCTAGAACCAGATCACCTTTTCAAGATATCAATCCCTCACGTATAACCACAGAATTGGGGAATGCCTCTGTGTGTCCTCACAGGCTTCTATTCTAAAGTTATGGAATTTCTATGTCTTTTTGCTGCTTACTATATGCATCCCCATATTCATTCTAAAACCATTTTCACAAACAGCAACAGGGTTTACTTAATAGCGAAAGTCTTATGAACTATACTTTACTGAAGACTGTATATAAAGTATGTATTTATTATTGCCTAAGTGAATTGCTTGAGTTTTACATCACTTCAGCAATTATGCCAAGCTGATGAGTATAATGTAAATAATCCAGCAATCGTTTTTGTATTGTGCCAGCGTATAAGGACACTGCCCTAACCACTGCGTCCTGATTTAACAAAGGTTATTTTTTTTAATAAGGCATACTAATCCTACTGTATTGGTAGCTCTGTCCCTTTTTTGAGTTGAGCTCTGCTATCCCACAAATTGGATGGAAATCTCATTAGTGGAGCTATAATGAGCTGGCAATGAAACCCCTTCAAGCTTGCGTGCTTACAGCCATTTGCCTGTTTGTCTTACTCTTCATCATGAGCCTGAAATTGCCCATTAGGATTGCAGTGAAGAGCAAGTCTGACTGGAGCTGTGATGCTGATGGAACCACCAAACAGGCAGAAATCTGACACCACCAAAAAGGGGTCATAGGTTATTATTCACCTGCATGTGTATATGCTTGTATATCCTGAGGTCAAACTATAGGGAAGGAAAAACCAAAAAAGAAAAAAAAAAAAAAAAAAAAAAGGAAAATGAAAATGGAATGAAAAGGAAAAGGAAAAGGAAAAGGAAAAGGAAAAGGAAAAGGAAAAGGAAAAGGAAAAGGAAAAGGAAAAGGAAAGGGAAAAGGAAAAGGAAAAGGAAAAGGAAAAGGAAAAGGAAAAGGAAAAGGAAAAGGAAAAGGAAAAGGAAAAGGAAAAGGAAAAGGAAAAGGAAAAGGAAAAGGAAAAGGAAAAGGAAAAGGAAAAGGAAAAGGGAGAGAGCATTGAAAATGGAACAAGGACAGTGTTTGATTGTAACTTTTCAATGTGAGCCAGAAACATTTTATTCTTCATGAAACTAATAAAATACCAATGGAAGGAATCTCTACCAGGCATAAAGTGCCATAAATGCCAACATTGCTGTCAAATAGGGAGAAACTCAGGATCTTTGTACCAATCCTTTGAATCCAAACTGTTTAAATGTGTCCAATACAAAAGCAAATTGGAGGCTCTGGTGAAATCACAGCAACTCAAAGGACAGGTATATCTGTTGGCCTACCCGTGAGACAATATTTTAAATAATCATTATCCAAGAGTGAGAATGCCTTCCACTCTCAGAAGAATCAAAGTCCTGTTGAGGTGGCAGAAGCTTCAAACTTGCCAAAGGCTAACAAGAAATTATTTGAGCAAGGTATTCTAAAAGCACAGTCTGTGGCAGGTGCAATGAAGCAGCACACAGTCTCTATGATGGACTATCAGAATACTTTAGTACATTGTGCATAATCAACAAAAATACTAGAAAATCAAGTTGTCAGTAATTAGTTACAGACAGCCAATAAGCTTTTATGTTGTTAAAAACAGAACAAAGCAAAAAAGCCCAATGATGACATAAATTTGAAACTGCAATTTCAGCTAGTACCTGAATTGAGAGATATCTTAGAATATCAGTCAAAACTCTTGCTTTGTAAGGAAGATTCAGTCTTAAAGACTCAAGTGTATTCCATAAGTACTCTCTTAAAAAAGAAACATCCTTCTCAAATTAAGGCCTCCCTTAAGAGAAAATGTAAACTATCTAAGGAAAGCTCTGAACCTTATTTAGCAGCAAGCAGAAGCTCACCAAATGGGAGATACCCAACATGAAGTTTCTCCCCAGAGAAAAAGGTATGCTCAGTGCTCAATGTGCACATCTCAGAAGATGAAACTGGAACAAGGCAAGTGCCATTGCATATCTCCATTATCTTGCTTTTATACTTTACTTTGATAAATGTGTTGCATGCTTTGGGATTAAGAATTTAACCCTTTGCTTTGTTAAACTAAAATTTGTTCTAAATGATGTAAAAAAAAAATAAAATCTGATTCATAGAAGTTTTAATGAATTCTGTGTATACAAACTACTAAACTTGCATTGCAGTCTGCCTTCTAAAGTTTCTATGTCCAAAATCAAGTTTAACAATCTTTGAAAATGGTGGATGTTGCAAGTTTAGTTAGCACTGGGGTAAGAAACAGCCACATATCAAACCAAAGAAAATCAACCTGGTGACAGCTATAAACTATGTAAGGTGGGTTTCATCTTACTTTAACTATCTAAAAGTTAGAAATATCATCTAAGGTAGTTATACAGGGTTTTGTTTGTTTATTTGTTTGTTTGTTTTCAGTTGTAAGTAGAGATAGGAAACTCCAGAAAGTGATTTATCACACTCTATGATGAAGAATCTCACTCCATTGTCTACAGAGGGAGCCTAGATGAAAAGCATAATCTTCAAGAAAGTAATGGTAGAAAAACAGCTGAGCCTGTTACTTTTCCCCAGCAATCTGCCCAAGTGTCTGAAAAATATTTCTGTCCTTAAAGAAGAAACATCTCATCTACACATTAATCAGCTCCTGAATCACAGCAGTTTTCAATCCTGTTAAGGAAATTGTGGTTCAGGAGTAAATTCATGCATAGATCAGGTGTTTCTGCCTTTGATTGGCTATACTTGTCATTGTTGAGGACAGTGACAAGATGTGGAGGCAGCAATTTGGAAGCAAAGTGGACTTGTCTTCTGCTGTTCAGTTTTAAAATGTTCATTCTTTGTCAGAGCTCTTAAGGTAGGCATCAGTTTTCCAGATAACTGAAGTTAGATAACATCAACCTCACACTTAGATGTCTACGTTGCTAACTGTGAAGTGTTATTCATCTTGTGAGATTTTTTTTAGATGAAAAGAGAATTAGTATACAAGAATATAGCAGAAATGTTATGATTTGCACTACAGACCTTGGAGACTCATTATAACTCACTGAGTTTTGCAAGTGAATAAAAACAAAGAAACAAACAAACAAAAAAAAAAAGATAAAAAAAGATCACTTTTAAATCTTTCTTAAACTGAAAAAGATGTCAAACTTTGTTAATTATAGGTCATACATATCAGTGATTATAAATTAACCTCTTTCCTTTCTGTGACTTTTATTAATCATAAAATAATAACTCAGTGAGCATTGAATCCTTTTTGATTCCCTATACCTGGACATTCAAGAAATCTGCTACTTCTGCAGAATTGTCCTACATTACTGGGTAATGTGTCTCAAAGTAGACTTGAATATATTCTGCACTAAGCTGGTGTATGTATGCATCAGGAGATGCATCAGGCTTCAAGTCTATCTGCTTTAGCTAAACATAGTGTAAGAAGACACTGAGAATCATGGCCAATTGTATCATTATCTTCTAGTCAAAATAATTTCTTCTCAGGCTGTATAAGAGACAGGACCACCTGGTAATGATGCTGGAGAAGAAAAATGTAGCCACAATTTGTCAAATACAGCGTGTTGTTGAAATCACTGTTTGTGTTAACAAAATACACTTGGGCAATGGCATAGTTGTGAAGTGCACTGGCACTGAAACAGCTGTAGAAGGCATAAACTGCAGGACTTGAACTCTATGCTACAAAACTGGAAAAAACAGGAATGAGAACAGAGACCACATTGTGATGTGCTCCGCACTATCATTGCTGTATCTTAGATCTGTGAGCCAGATCCTGTCTGTTTATGCAAATCCAAACTAACTCCTGAAGTAAATCCTATTTCATGTCTATAAAGCAGCCCACCCTGTTAAGTAATAATGTTTAATTTTGCCTGAATGCTCTCTATTGGTTGTTTACTAGAAATGCAGTGCATGCCTCAACATCTGTCCAGTGGGAAAATGAATTTCACAACTAAGACAGCAACACAACACAACAATCAATTCTGAAGGAATGTTAGTAAGGGCAACATAAGTAAAGGCTTGATAATAGGACTTTTTTATTTTTTATTGACCATTTACAATCTTTTTTTTTTTTTTCTTTTTTTTTTTTTTTTTTGGTCTAAACTATGCTAAGGAACTTCAAAGTTAGAAATATATATATTTTTGAGAAGCTAATAGTCCCCCTCTTCTATATATTATCCATATCATGTAGCAATAACTATTCTTAGGCTATGTGAAGTTTCAGCTTTACACAACATTCTTATCACTTAGACAGTGAATCAAGTACTTAGGTAGCTCCATGTGGCAGCAGATTTTGCTAACGGAGAGCATAGGGCATTTTTAACATGAATTTTTATGCAGTCAGTTGTGGAAGGAAGAAGGTGTCGTCTTTGAACAATTTGCCAGACTGCTATCATAATTTGAAAATTTCAGATTTTCACTGGTTTTATGTGGATATTTTATCCTCAAGATATTCTCTTGTTTATCCTCTAGTTTCTTGGAATAATTAAGTTGCCAACATTTTTTGTTATTATTATTTTTTCATATCACATTCTAATGGATTGGTGTCCTTGTTTATAAATTGGCAATGTTTCACTTCCAACTAAAAACCAGATCTTTAGTGTCAGGGTGCAGTCAAAATATGAAAGATGTCAGGGAAACAAACAGCCAGGTTCCCAGGAACTCTAGTTACCGATGGAAATGTTCAGGTCACTGTAGAGGTCACTGATAAGTTGTCTAGGAACCAGAAAATCTTGTAAAAATCAGTACTCCTCTGATCATTCTCCTTCACGTCTTCAGTGCCCTCCTGTAGGTTTATATTCATAGTGGTTGTGCTTAAATATTTGAATTATACTTCCTTTGCTGTTTTGCATTAAGTCTACAGGCAGGCAGTGCTGATAATGGTGATGAGGATCTCTGAAATCTGTTCTTTTGCCTTTTACTGATGTATCCAGATACAAGATCCCAAAGGTTCTTCCCTTTTTCTTTCATCTGTCAGTAAAAAAGGCTACCGATCTCATTGTTTCTGATGTCTAGAAGGGGAATACTGGCCACACAGATCATAGTGATGGGCAATGCTGATGCTATCTGTGGTTTACACATTGTGCCAAAAGCATTATGGCATTATGTTTAATAGTCTTTCATGTGTGTTATCCGTCCTTCCTCTGTACATAAAAAGACAGTGTGCAACTGAAGCCAGGTCTGCAGTGAATGATTTTAGCCAAGCTATCTTACCCAGAAGAATCTTTATTGACATTTTAATGTCTCTTCACCTATTTCCTATGTCAGGGCTTCCAGCCTTTAAAATTGACTTCTTATGTTTGGATTTCTTTCCTACATTTTCCACAATTACTCCCTTACCCAATAACTCTAAAACTTGTTTGAGAAATAACTCTCATAATACAAGTTTTTCAGACTTCTTCCAGCTTTCATTCAGATTGTATTTAATATTTTGGCATGTGGCTTTGGATGTAATACTTTTTATAGACTTTTTTGACTGTTCTTCCAACTGCCTCCATTCTATTACAGTGAGTCATATAGTCAGGATAGGGCATGGAATTATTTGCCTTGAGAAGAGGATGTTTCTGCTAATTTGGCATTTAAGTAGTTCATTTTATCTGAGAGTTAACTGTTCAGTAGCTTCCTCTGGTCTTAAATGTGAATATTTCTTGCAATTTGAACTACATGATTGGAAAAGGCTTGATGAACTTCATGAGGTTAAAATAACTCTACTTGACCTAGTAATCAACTGACATTATTTATACATGGGTGGTTATTAGTAATGTTTTGTAAGATGCATTGAATTTCCATTGAAATTTTCCTTTGAAGGCTGAATAATGGAAAAATGCAAATTATGAAAATTGTGATGATAACAAGTTTCCCAGGAAATTTCCCCAGGATTTATCAACAGAGTGTAAGTTGCAGTCCTGGAGGTTGAGATCTGTCCTCAGTATGGTTTTATTTAAAATTTTAAGAATTATGTTTTTGAAGTGCTATACATTCTTAATGCTTTTTTCATTCATGTATGAGGGACAAATCAAAAACCTAGTAGTCTTTGCATGTTATTCTGCAAATTTCTGGTTTTGACAGTCATCATAACCAACATATTAAGCAAAAGATGACCCCCAGAATTACTAGTATTTCTTTTACATCCTTTTCATTCCCATGTGAAGCGTGCATTGCTGACTACACTGCGGTAGATTTGCTCTGATATGATTAATGTTAGCAGTTTCCACAAGGTTGAAAGACTTGTGATTGTGTAGGTGTTGGAACCACTTGGTGGCCTGCGCTTTTGTTTTCCATAATTAACACTATTTTGACATGCATCTTAATGATTACTACTGGGAGAACTGCCTGGAGTTTTGCGATAGTCTTGGTTGCAAAAATACAAAGTACTGAAGCCAGAAACTACGGATAACACCTGGTCCTGCCATTTTCTTTCTTTATTTTTCTTAAGGGATCTCTTGACCATTTCTGCTGCTAATTTATTGTAGTTGTTGTAGTAGTTATCCAGCCTCTGTTCTTTAATCCACCTATATTGCTTTTCTGCTTAACAAGGTTTTTCAATATTTTTTGTATGTTGCACAATTGCATGGATTTTTTATTTTATTTTTTTTTTAGGAGAGATTTCTCCTAATGAAGTCTTTTGTTTGAAGTTGAAGACTTCATTGTCTATATGCCTCAATGGTAATGTTTTATCTCTTCATATCTTTTATCCTGTTTGTATGCAGGGCATATCCAACAATGGGCTCACTTGCCATTGTTGGAAAAATAATAAATATTAACAATAATCTATGTATAATAAATTCAGATAATGACATGAATATATTTTTCCCAGCTTGGTCACACAAATAGAAAGGTTTGGGGCTGTTGCAGATTTTTGGGTGTTCTTTGACAGTAAAAAATTACTCTTCCTGTGACTATGATTGACCTTGTTCACTGAAAAGCTATTTTTTCCTGTTTGTGGTTTTTCTGCTCCTCCAAATGCTATTTTCATCTTACCTGAACTTTTATCTGGACAATTTGCTCTTTGTATTTTTTCCATTCTTATTCAGATACTTAACTAGAGAAATAATATTATTCAAACTGTTTTTGAAGAAGAGACCTATTGTTTCATATAATTAATATACAGGCTGAAGGTTTGGCCATCCCACCAGTTTTACACGGGAATTGAATAAGAAATGTTAAAGGATTAAGACCTCAAGGATGAAGAACAATTACCTGATGCTAAGTCTGGAGTCTTTCAGAGAAATTGGGGTACAGTCAATATAATATTAATTAATTCATGGAGAGAGAAGCCTTCATGTGACTCATGTTAACAAAAACACTCAGAAAAACCCCACAGATTATTGTCTGCTTTGATTAGCAATGCTTGTGATACCTTGATTACGAGTATCATATTAGCTGACATTACAGCCAGGGATGTCTTTATTTCTCATTCATTTCAGAAGTCTGGAAAAATTTGAAATATGGATAGGAAGAAATTATATGCCATGGGAAAGGGAACACCATTACTTTTCAAAATGAGTTTGGCTAAGTAGCAAAAGTAAAAGCTGCATTGATTATTTACAGGCTTTTTAGGACCTGTTAATGACTTCTTGTTATGGATGTTCTTGTCCAGGTTTTGGCAGCAGAGCTGGTCTGTGTGAGGACAGGCTGGGACTATTCTGTACTGGACACAGCTGGTGCCAGCTGTCTCCTGCGACCCCACTGCAGGGCACAGCCGAGACCATCAGCCACACTGCTGGCACCTCTGTGATAACATATTTAAGGGCAAAACCTCTGGAACTTCCCTTGAAGAAAAGTAACCAGAAGAGGTGCTCCATGTCTACCCTGGTGTACTCCAGCCACTAAAGGGTGTTCTGGCTGGGGAAAGGCTGGAACTAGCTCATTGTCAAACACAAATGGCATGGAATATGGAAATAAGGATGGTGCATCTGAAAAAGCCTTCTGTTACAGGCATCCATTTCTAGAGTGATACCTGTTAGTGTAGACAAAGCCAATAGCCTCCTTGAAGATGACTTTCATTAATGATAATGAGCATGAACTTTTTAACTATAAAACAAGATGGATTTTCCTTGGTGTTTTGTAAATTCTGACTGCATCTACAGTGTTTTAGGAACAATCCCTGACCTACACACCGAATGGTGCAAAATATTGTCCACACTGAAAATATTGTCCACACTGGTCTAGGCCAACTGCCTCCCAGCCATGATATGCAACTCTTGGTCCAGTTATTTTCAGGCCATAGGCTCCCCTCTGATATATATATTTATATATGTATATATATGTATATTTTTGTTGTTCTTCAGTTTGAAGTGACTAGGATGTGATGAACCTATGACATGGTGTTTATGTCAGTATGTTGAGGCTGGTACATGGACAGTGGGAAGACATGAAGCAGTGTATTTGTAGGCATAAATTCTGAAGATCTAGATTTGGACTTTCATGCAGTCTTTCATCCTATAGAGTAGATGCATCTTCTGCAGAATGAACAGAGCACTCCCCAAGAGGAGAGCATCTAGTTTCTACCAAGTTACCAAATGTAACTTTGCAAATAGTTTCAATCTATTTCTGTAGATTCGTACTGAGATTAAAATTTCTACGGTTATTGTGTATATAGTGCTCTTTGCTGATATGACTAAATGCTTATCACTGAGGGGGTTACAGAGAGGTAGCATTATTGGTCCTTTCAAATATGGTTCATTTTCCAACCCTGTTAAACAGAATAGTCTAAAATGTCAATGCTTCCTTCAAGGATATCCTTGTTTTTTAAGTAGGCAAAGACAATCAGGTTAAACAGACAGACCTATTGCCACCTTCTGGAATACTTCAGCCAGTCAGGATTTAAACAGAAATTAAAGTACAGGAGAAGGAAAATGTCTTCAGAACTCTGTGTACAATAATGCCTGCCAAGATCAGCTTTTAAGACTGTTACTGATGACATTTGGGTTCAGACTCAGTGAAGAGTCTCCGAACTTCCCATTAAACCTGGGCCCTGGGTTTTCATCTCTTTCTGTTAATTAGTCTTAGTCTCTGAAGAGTTATGATGTCTTGTGATGCCAGCACAACTGTGAAAGGTCTAAGTTTGTCCATTAGTATCACTATCCCCTGTTTGCAAGGCTTTATCAGTCTTCCAACACACTCATCTCAGGGAACGATAGCACCCTTCATCAGGGTGTTCTGGAATTCACATCCCTCAGTGTCTTGCTATTTTTTGTTTTGTTTTTCAAAATGTCGGAATGAAAAGAATTAATCTCTCTTATTTTTACAAGCTTATACAGAATAGCACTCCTTTACCAGGAATACTGTTAAGTATTACATAGCTAATGTAATTACATAGTTAAGAGTGACTCCAGGAACAAAACTTCAAATTTAGGACAGGATTGCCAAGATGCATGAATCATTAACTTAAGTTCAGAACAAATTTACAAGTCTATTCTCAAAGGATTCATCTTTTTTAGTAGAAAGTATATGAAATATACTTTTGATATAGCTGTGTTTTTTTTTTTTGTTTGTTTGTTTGTTGGTGTTGGTGGTAGCTGTTTGTTGTTGTTGTTTGTATGGTTGGTTTCATATGGATTGTTTTTCTTTTGGGGGGGTTGAGTGTATGTGAGGATTTTTTGGGGGGGTTAGGTATATGTGTGGACATTTCAATTTGAAATTAATGTCTTCAAACAAAATGTTTGTTTTGATCATTGCTGAAATTTAACACACATTTAGTTAGTCACTTCAATGTGAAGAAATGGTGTTTTGGTACTTTTAAAACTCAAGCTACACATAATACTTCCAGTGTATGCTTTGAGAACTTATGTTTTGGTTTAGACATATGCACCTACCTTGGAGAACTGAACTTGCTCAATACACAGAACAATTTACTGAGAGAACCACCAGTGAAACCCTAGTGGTTTGGCTGTGGTTCTTCGGGTTTAAATTGCAAGCTACTCTCATTCTTATTTGAATGAATGCAAAAAATAATTTTTCAAGGTCAGAATTTGACCATATAGAAAGATATTTATTATTATTAATTGTTATATGTCTGGGTCACTAGCATCAGGTTAACTTTTATCTGATTGCATAAAGTGAGGAAAATTCAGGCCTGTATATGGGTAAAATCAGCCCCAAAGCCATTTCTAAAATTTGTAGTAAAGAAAAAGGTATTTTGAAAGCCAGTGCCACCAATTTTAAGCAGTAATATTAAGCAGTTAATAAATAAATAAATAAATAAATAAAGGTTTCCATGACACACTTAAAGGGAGAGTAGAAAGGAGATCTAACACAAGATGGAGAGTAATCTGGGTTGGTAATCCACCCAGCATCTCTCCTCTGTTTTTCCAACATAATAAGAAAAAAATAAAGCAAGAATATTTGCCCTTCTGGGTGGATGTTTTTTATTGGGATTTAATGATAAATCTAGAGCAAAGGACCACATATTAGGGAATCAGAGGGAAAAAAAAGAACTGTTTTATGTTAAAATGAGAGTGTATTGTGAGCATAGAATCAGGTTCTATCAAAAAAATTGAATATCTTAATAGATTGAAAGACTTTCAAACTGTATAGGACTCGGAGTTACAGCATTGAAATCTGTCCATTTACAAGGATAGTTCAAAATTTTGTTAGATTTTAGGGACTATTGTTTTTCCAGTTTACTGCTTTCCTAAGAACTAGTATGTCCTCTGGTAGCATAAGTGAGTGATGATGAAGGAGTCATTTATACCCATAAGAAGTTTGCCCCAGGGTATTTCACATAACACGATTTTATTCTTGAAACTAATTTCTGCAAATCATACATTTCACTCTTTAGGCTTGATGATCACACTCTGCAGCTGATTAACTGAAGTTTGCATTAAAATTTTCCATTTTCTGGAGCATAAAATCTGTGAAAATTTTGTCAAATATATATAAATCGATTTGCATTACTTATAAAAAGCTAATATATATCTTTCAGAATCATGTTAATTCGATCGTAATAAATGTACAAAATTACTAAAAAAGAGCAGGATGCAAGAACTGATCACTGCCAATGAGTAGTAAGTGCTTACAGAAGCATTAAAGCATGGTATTTCTAGACAAAACAGGTAATATTTTCTGTGTCTTCCAGCAGTTCGTCTTCCTGCTTTAACACATTACATGTTATAATGTAATCTATGAGATAGAAACAATACCAGGACTCCTAATTAAATTAAAAGTAATTACCCGTTGTGTAGATACGGCATTCAATTGAGCAGCTGCAAGTTGATATTTTGTCATCCTCAGTTTATCTATATGCACATGCGTGATTCTTTGTATCAGTTATTAATGACGTTTTCTCAGTAGTCATGAAGTGTTGTGGAAAACAGAAGAGGAAAAGGATGAATGAAAAAAGTGCTATTGGAAATGCAAACAGTGAATAAGTGCATTTACTACTCTAAGTCTTCAGCTTAAACATCAGTTCCTTGCTGACTTATTATCAGTTTCTTATTTTTTATTATTTTTTTTTTTTTCAGAGTGGTCTAAAAGCAATAACATATTAGTCCTTCTATTTATTTATTTTTTACTTCATTTTGAGGTGGCTAGCAGGATTAATTTTATTATTTATTTATTTATTTTAAGATTAAGATTCAGGATTTAATTCTTTTGCTTTATTAAGGTCTTTCTATCCTGCCCTAGAAATGTCAAGATATTCCACATTCATTGTAAAAAGGATTTATTTGTTTAATGTATGGATATAATTAATACATCTTTAAAGAGCTTTCATATTATTGGAGAGGAGAGGAGAGGAGAGGAGAGGAGAGGAGAGGAGAGGAGAGGAGAGGAGAGGAGAGGAGAGGAGAGGAGAGGAGAGGAGAGGAGAGGAGAGGAGAGGAGAGGAGAGGAGAGGAGAGGAGAGGAGAGGAGAGGAGAGGAGAGGAGAGGAGAGGAGAGGAGAGATTATTATTATCATTATTATCATTATTGTCATTGTTATCATTATTATTTTTATTTTACAATGCAACAGGTTTAGCACTGTTTGAAGTAAAAAGTTTCTGGATACTATGCAGAATTTTATACGAGAATATTTTCATAATAGAAAAATATTGTACTATAGAATTATGCAGTCTGACTTAGCGTGTTTTTCAGCTGCATGGTTCCCCTGTAACAATTGGATACAACATCATTCTCCAACTGAGAATATTATGCAGCTGGTTAAGAGCATATGCAAGGTGATGTCCGTTTGAGTGACTGTTATCTTGCTGGCATAAGCCTGCTACCAAACAGGAGCAATTATTCCCATTGCAGTCAAATTAAATTTTCATAACTATGAAGCTGCATTTTACCTTGGGGCACTACCTGATGCCCATTTCTTCATTCCTCGTTCCTTAATCCTCTATATTAAATCTAAACAAATCAATGTTTACTAACATTAATATTTTAGCATACAGTACTTGCTCTGCCTTCTGACATCTTGCGCCTTTATTGGTAGTATCGTGAACAGCGAACAGCAAGAAGCTCCTTTTTGTTTTAAATTTTTGTTAACTGGTTTATTTTTTTCATGTAGAAATGTGCACAGATAGGCATATATTTTTCTGTCACTTAAGTCATCAAAAATTACTAAATAATAAGAGGGAAAAAAAGATCATGTCATCACTGAACAAGGGTCTTATTATAAAAAGACTAAAGGAGGATTAAAACAATTCTGCTTTGATTCCTGAATTAATCAAAGGAACAAAATATGTTCACCAAATACCCATCAGTCATTACTTGGTCCCAGTACAAGTCCATATACCTTTGACCAAAGCATCCCTCTGCCTAGAGGCTGAAGGTGTGTTTCACAAGACATATTAAGAGCAAAGCACCTCCATTGCTTGTGTAGCCGCTTCCCAGATGGAGTGAACCTGCTGTTTTCCTCACAGTGACAGACCCCTGATTTCCAGCCTGCAGTTCCTTCATATTCTTGTTAGATGTCTGCCAAATATCTAATTATAGCATTTGACTGGCCACTCAATACCTGGAACTAGTATTTGACTGTATGAGATACAAAGCAAATTAATGGATAGAAACACAAAACAATTAAAAAAAAATAATTACTCTAAAATGGTATTCTATTTCCTTTCCTCTTTCGTCTACTCCCACCCTTCCCAATCATTTTGTGATTTTTCTGCTTATATCTGTACTGTAGGTCCCCTGGTATTATTTCTCTGTCCCCAGTGAAGTTTGAAACTCCTTTCAATTTAGTATCAGCAAATGTAATTATGGGGTAGTTACTTTCACTTCTAACACATTAATGAAAATGTTAAATAAGACCGGACCTAAAATACCTTTCTAGAAAATCCACCAGATAATGCTTCCAATTCTATAATGTGGTCACTCTCTCTTCCCAAAAAGACTTTTCAGAAAATATCAACATCACCTCTTTACTTTGTTGGTGGGAGTTCCTGGACAGTGATCCAGATTCCTCCAGGACTAAGTATAATCTCTCCCATCCCCTTGAGTTTCTTGCCAGCATATAAACTAGCAAAACAAGGCTTGAAAACTGAGATCCTTGGCACACAGCTACTGTTAGTTTAAGGGCTTGCTCCCTTTGCTGAAGATGAGGAGATGGGGATAGAAAGAAAATTACCTTTATTTAAGGGTTTATAATACTAGCACATTTTTACCTATGGCTAGGACTCTAAACTTTAAAGTAGAGTTCAGTAGGCTGTGTCCATCAGCAATGGGGGAAAAAAAAAGACAGATAATATGGAAGCTGATAATTACCAAACTAACATCAGCAGCCACATTTTTTCTGCCTTTTTATTATTAGAAAAAGTTAAATCCTGATATCTGGTTCATTCGTTGTGTTTTCTGGCATACACTGGATGTTTGTATGCCTGCTGGGCTGGAATGCTGATGCCGGAAAAAAAAAATAAAATAAAGCATGCTGCAATTTCTAGCTGGCTACTGGGCTCTTCTCTGCACTTAGCTTCAAAGATTTTTTTAAATATATTTTTCTGCACCACAGCTCAGAGTTGCTAAATCCAGAAATTGAAACATTCTGGGAACCAAATCATTTGGGGGCAAATCAAAGCTTTTGGAATGTTGCCCTAGGATTTTGAAGATAGCAGTTAATAGTAAAAATGTTCAATATTTTTAAGGAAATCCCAATTATAGAAGGCTGCACCATTCAAATCCTTGATTCAGGAGTAGAATAAGTCCTGCATGTCTAACAGAAGAGGAAATACATGCCTATATCGTGAAAGCAGGAGTTAGAGCAATGAACAAAAGGAAAACCCTTGTGGTATCTGTTGTATAATTATATCTATATATTGGTGACAATTCCTTGTGACTTCAAAGATTAAGCTTATTTAGTAGTTCAGGTCAATCACTATATTAAGTCTGAAAACCATTACGGATCCTTAAAAATGTATATAGTTAATTTTTAAAGTGTTGCTTTTCCAAATGCAATAAATAAATAAATAAATAAAATAAAGACTAGGAGCAAGAAGAATTTAAATGGTCAGATGATGGAGTTTTCCTTGCTCCATCAAGATTCCCTAGCACTTAAGTCGTGCAATGGTACTTTAAAGCATAGATGAGTTGAAATGCAAGAGACTGCAGTTACATTATCATTTTCATCTGACATAAATGTGTGTCCTGTCTGAAACTGATGCTCAGGACATCAAGACTCACAGCTAATGAGGTTATTTCTCAATAGTACCCAGTTCTCTGAACAGTTGTACAAACATCAGTGCCAGCCCAGTGGAGTCTGCAGAAATGAGTAGCCAAGGATGGAAGGAAGGACTACAAAGCCACAGTTAGAGGTAAGTAAAGCTGACTAAACCAGTCCTTTTAGACATATGTTAGGTATGTTAGCAATCCCAAAACTATGGTAACATCAGGGCTTCAAAGACAGCAACTGTGTAGCCTGAAGGCTATGTCTTTTTAAGCAGATTATCGGTGATCTGCAGGGAGTAGTGCGTAGTTAAGGTCAGTACAACCATTGGGCAAGCTGATCAGAAAGCCTGAGGAACTGGAAAAGCATAAGACCATGGAGCACAGTCTGGGTTCTGCAGCCTAGACCCCTCTACCATGGTCACTTGCACATTTGTAACCTTGCGTAGATGATTTATCAAGATATTTCTAAAATGTAAAAATTCATAATGTAATTTATTGTATGCTCATTTTTAGTATTAGCAGTTCAGGAGCACCTGGGTCTGGAGACCCTCTATTATAGGACATTGGGAATGCTTTGTACATGTGCAGTAAGTGACAAAGTTGATGTATTCATATACTCGAGCCGTGCATGTTAAATGATAACAGCATGATGTTTTCAATATGGTACCTTAAGATGTTATGTGTCAAACATATTACTGAATTTTGTGTATTGTAATGAGAAAGAAAAGATTCCCAACAATCTGGTTTCTTAATACTTATATATAAATGGTAAAGCTCCATGTATTTTATTTATTTTTTATTTATTTTTATTTTTTTCTTGTGCCTTTATTACATGCATTGGTCACCTCATCTCTATTTTGGTAGATTGAAATATAATCTCATATTCAGTTCTCTAAAGCCAGACACCTGATTATGGTGTCTAAATTAGGGATATAGAAGGACTGGACACTCTATAAAGTCATAGAAGAGTGTGAGATGTTGACAAAAGACGATTTAGGACATCAGTGCCTCTGTTTCACAGAATCACAGAATGTTAGGGATTGGAAAGGACCCTGAAAGATCATCTAGTCCAATCTCCCTGCTGTAGCAGGAACACCTAGATAAGGTCACACAGGAATGCATCCAACTGGGTTTTGAATGTCTCCAGAGAAGAAGAATCCACAGCCCCCCTGGACAGCCCGTTCCAGTGCTCTGTCACCCTCACTGTGAAAGTTTCTTTTCACATTTAAGCGGAGCCTCCTATGTTCCAGCGTGCACCCATTGCCCCTTGTCCTATCATTAGATGTCACTGAGAAAAGCCTGGCTCCATCCTCCTGATGCTCACCCTTTACATATTTATAAATATTAATAAGGTTCAGTCTCCTCTTCCCCAAGCTAAAGAGGCCCAGCTCCCTCAGCCTTTTCTCGTAAAGGAGATGTTCCACTCCTTTAATCATCCTCGTGGCTCTGCACTGGACTCTCTCAAGCAGTTCCCGGTTCTTCTTGAACTGAGGGGCACAGAACTGGATGTAATATTCCAGATGTGGTCTCACCAGGGCAGAGTAGAGGGGGAGGAGAACCTTTGTTGACCTACTAACCACACCCCTTCTAATACAGCCCAGGATGCCATTGGCTATCTAGGCCACAAGGGCACAGTGCTGGCTCATGGTCATCTGGCTGTCCACCAGAACCCCTAGGTCCCTTTCCGCTATGCTGCTCTCCGACAGGTCAGTCCCCAACATATACTGGTGCCTGGATTTCTCCAGTGAGTGCAGAGATAACTTTGATTTTAGTTTCAGCAGCTCTAGTGAAACTTCACCTGAGTTGGTAGGAATCGTAGTAACAAGGATAGATGCCAGTCACATTTAGCTTTCTGTAGGGCTTACAGAATAGCTGATGACAATGGTTAAAAACCTGCTTTAGAGTTATTATTCTGGAGTTTATTTCATTACTTCCTTAGTATCACCTTTCCATTCCAAGCTTTTTCACAATTTGAAGTGGAAAATCAGTATTTTGGCAGCGCTGTGGCTGCCAAAGAGGCAGATTGGCAAAGAGGCAATTAACCTGTTCAGGCATGTGCACAGCACAGCCAATGGTGGGTTGTAGCCACCGTGGGTGTGGATCCCGACTCAGCCTTGCAATGTTTGTTCAGACAAACTTGTTGCTGCTGACAGCTGATGGGGAGCCTCTTCAAGCTCAGGAAATAGGGTTGGTTACTCCATTCATTGCCTTGTTGTTTGTGTGCCAAGCAAAACAAGAGCTACAGCTACGGAGTGTTTTCGGCAACAGGACAGGACAAGCTCTTTTCCCAGAATTTTTTTTTTGTTTTCCCGTGTGTTGAAGTGGCTCACTTCCTTTTCAGAAAAGTAGTATCTTGGAAGCTATTCATACATATACGAACCAGCTATTATGAAACAATGAGAAATAATAGATTACATGTTCACTATTTAAACTGTTCAAAACCTTCCTGACCAGATATTTTCATTTCAGAAAACAAAATTTTATTGGTGACAGAACATTCCACAGAAAATGATTGGTTTTAGTAGATTTTCCTCAGGGGTAAAATATTGTTTTTGTGAACTGTATTCTTTATGAAGCACCACAGTACATTTCTGTGTCCTCTAGGTCCTTACCAGGATTCAGCTGAACTAGATCTAAGACTCTGCAGTGTATCATGGCATTCTGCAGTATAGGTTGCTGCAATATATATGTTACATCATATATAAATAAACTTTAATGGATGCTTTTTTCAAGAATTTAATTCTGTACCAAGCCATATCTCTTGCACTATACTATATAAAGTACTGCATTTGGTCTTGTTTAATTATCACAGCTAGCACCACATTTTCTAAATGTTTCAAAGATGGTTAGGAGATTTATTTTTTTTTTTTTTTTAATAAGACATGCATGTGAAGAGGGATTTTTAAAAAGTCTTTACTGGCTTAACTCAGCTCTCTTTGATAAGGATAATACTAAGACAGTTCCAAACATTTTCACAGTCCCAAGAATTACTTAGTGAACCTCAGATGCACTGCAGAACTCATGTTTCCCACTCAGTATTAGTTGCTTTCTGCACACTTAGTTTGCATCTGGTAGACTAATTATGTGTTCTTTTTACCAGTTTGCTGTTGTCTGCAATGCTGAAAGATGTACTAATAATCTAAGCATAAGACATGCTGCCTTTCTGGTTATGTGATTGCTGTAAGATCTGCATTTTACTAGTGTTTTTTAACTACGAGTTACGATGGTAAAATTATCTTCTGATACCCAAGACTTACTGCGGTACCCCTTCCATTGTTTGGTTTGCTCCATGTTTTCAGAATAATTTCCCTGTTGTGTGGAATCTCTAAGCCTGCATTTTGCAAGTCAGAAATGATTTCAAGAATGCTAGTTTAGCATAGTAGTTTAAGAAACAAAACAAAATAAACAAAAGAAAAAAAAAACACATGATTTCTTAATATACTGAACTCTACATTTTGAAAAACAGGTCTGCATATAGGCTTGATACTTCTTATCTAAAAAGTGAAGCATGCAAAATTCCCTAGTCAAATATTTTAGAAGTTTAAATCATGTGTAAAAAAAACTTAAACTAGTCATTCAAAACTGGTACCTTCAATGTTATTAGTGCTTCTTTTGGGATTCTTGTCCTCTACTTTTAACACTATTCCTAAACACTGTATACTTTAAATTACATTAGCTAAGTGCTGCAGATATGAAAAATACTTCATTTCTGATTCCAACAAAACCATCAGATGCTTATTTTATCTACCATTTCAACTTAAAGACAACCATTTCTAGATGTGTCAGCTTTAGTACTTCCAGCATCATAATTCTACTTCATAATATGCTCAGAAAGAGACCTGCACTATATTTGCAAAAAAAGAGTATGCACATGAAGATTAAAATGTACATGATTTTGCTTTTCATCACAAAACATCCTAATTGCTCTTCTCTTGAAGGAAAGAAATCATACACAAATAAGTTTTCTAACCTCACTGACCAGATTGCTGATGAAACCTCCCTTGCACTCTAGCGACATTTTTTATCACATTTATGAGATATTCAGAAGCAAAGACCAAGTGTTATTAGTAGAAAAGGAATGATTAATTTTTTTTTGCAAGTTAAAGTGTTAATATTTAATTGTGACCTTTGTAGAAATGGTAAGGTTAAAATGTAAAAGTTAATAAAAGTTCTATTTGAAATAACAGCAGATGGCTATGTAGTGAATACAAGCTTAAAATCACTCTTGGGGCTCTATTACGTTCACAAACTGCTTCGGTTATCAATTATTATGTATGTTGCTGATGAGAGAAAAACTGAACTCCTGTTTCATGTAGTGCACCTTAGCTGAGCATCATCTGACATGAAGGGCTATAGAAGGCTCTGATTTCTGAATAAATCCCCTGTAGAGGTGCCTGGCATATTCAGTTAAAAGGTATTCTTTTAAGATTAGTTTTATTTTTTTTTCCCCATGAAAATTTTCATGAGTACAACACAGATTAAAAAGTCATGTGGTAGTAAAAGAAATACTTTAATTCCACTGGGCATTGCTTTTGAAAAGACAAGAGTGCTGAGCCATCTTTTTTTTTTTTTTTTGTGTGTGTAGAAATGGACTGGAGATATGGGAAAACAAATATTCAGTGAAACAGAAACTCATGTCTGGTACCCTGACAGTTGGAAAGTAAGTCCAATTTATGAGAAACTGGAAAGGCAAAAGCAGTATACAGCTGAAGGAAAAGAAGCTGGATGAAAACTGTAGAGAAGAAGATGTAAGCAGACCCAGTGAAGAAAGGAGGTGATGTAGCTGAGAGATGGAAAAAGCAGACACTCCCTTATATTTTTGTATCTTCTTTCTGAATAGGTTAATCCTTACCGACTTCTGCTGAATTTTTACTCGCCTCTTTGACCTAGCATGCCCTGCAGAGGAAGGCTTCCTTTTTTATTTTTTTTTTCTTTCTTTTTTTTTTTTTCTGTTTGGCAAACGAAGACAATGCAGGTGACAGATTGTTATTCTTTGTTTCATTTCCTTCTTTTCCTGCTGGCAGGTATTTCAAACTCTTATTATGGTTTATTTATTTATTTGTATTTTTTATTCTGAAGGCTATTCTGTGCTCTTCAGGGCAAAAGACAGGAATAAAAAGAAGAATCAAAATAGGCCTTTTTATTAATATATTTGCCTGATTCTCCAGTAAATGTCTAGCAAAAGTTCCCTAAAAATGTGGTTCAGAACTTACTTGTATCAGATATAAATAACAACACTTCCAATTTTACACCACACTGGAAGCATGCATGCAGGAAACAGTGGCCAGGAAAAGTAATGTTTATCCACAGTGCCTGATATGAGGACTTTAGGGAGTTCCTCAAGTTCATACTTAAAGAAACGTAATAGCAGATTTACACAGAGGTGAGAACATAAATTCAGTCATAAAGGTTCGATGGCTCAGTGAAAGGGCTGGGTCTGACAGTGGGTTACAATGCAGATGTGGAAGAGGATGTAAGCTGAGGGCATTTACACAGCATGAGGCCTGCAGCATGTGGTGAGGCAGGAATGGCCTGAGCTGCAAGCTCTTTGTAGTCAATTTTGTAAAGATAAGATTTTCTACTTCCTGTTCTCAGTGTTAGAGGAGAAGCCCTCTATCTTTACTGGTTCTTCTGGCAAAAACACTTACTGAATAAAACAGATGGTAAGGGATAAACAAGGAAGAAAAGGGGACAAGTATGGAGTCAGATCATGTCGGCATGACAGATCTACTGCACACAGACCCGTGGACAAGCCTGAGTCACCCAGCCAATCCTAAACACTATTCACATCCATTCTTACCTGCCAACTATCTGGATGGCATCAGTGCCTTTGGTTCCAGTCATGAGGCTGTGTATATAGGGAAAAGGTGAAATGCTTGTAGGTATCACGAATTAACAACACTGCATCTGAGGCACACAGCACATAGCAACACACTGAAGAGGTCAAGGAAGGGCTTTTACAGTAGAACAGCAAGTAAAGGAGATTTGCTAAACTATAAAATACAGTTGCTGGTACCTTTTCCAGTATTTCAGGAGCAAAGTCTTTCTGATGATCTGGAAGACCAATGGTTGACTAGAGAATGCAAGGAGCATCCACAGAAAATCCATCTGCAACAGGAAAGCTAAAAGAAATTGTTTGAATTTGTGTTTGCTGTGGCTTCAGTGCTAGCTAGAATCTTCATGTGGAATGTATTAAAGTCTTCCTGAAACTGAAATGTCAGAAAAAGAGATTTTTGTATTTGTTCATATTCTGAATAATAACAGATCTTTAGATGGGTTTGTAGGTCTACAGATACATGTTACAATAAAACTGTACCTTGATTTTGGAATATGACTCAACCCTCACAGCTTTGTTCTTGCCTCTGGAGAAGTAGGTTTTATGATGCCAGTTTTTAAAACAGGCTCCGGAATGCTTGGTAAGTCTGATGCCCAGGTTCAACATTTTTGTTAAAATTATAAAAAAACATGAATCAGCCAATAGTTTGACAGATAGAGACAGAAATGTTAATATGGCTATTGTACAGGAAACTTCTGTCTTAGGAGTCTATTAGGTAATATGTTTGTGGAAGCCATTGAGCATGTGCACAAGGTTGTGCCAACAGATACAGTGTGGGATTTCCAAAGGCTCTTCACCAAAATTTCATGTGAAAACTTACTTGTCATGCTTCTAGCAAGAACAGATAAATATCTTTCACCACTAAACGTATTCTTAAAATACAGTAAACAAAAGGTTGGAGTAAATGGTCAATAGAAGAAGAAAACTGTACCATATAGGGATCTGTGTTAAGGCTTGTCCTATACAGCATATTCATACAGGATCTAGAAAAGGGGTTAGAGACTGATAAAGCATGATGATGATAAATTATTCAGTGTAGTAAAAATGAAAGCTGGCTCTGAAGAGCTGTGGAAGGATCTCACAGTATTGAGTAATTGGGCAGTAAAATGGGAGATGAAATTCAGTGCTAATAAATGCAGAGTAATGCAGTTGGAGAAAAACAAGCCTAACTGTACAAACATGGATTTGCTCTCCGAGCTGTTACCACTCAGTAAAGAAATACGAAAATCATAACAGGTAATTCTAAGAAAACATTATCCTAGCACACCCTAGCTGTTAAAAACAAACAAATAAACAAACAAAAACAAAATAGAAAGTTTAGAATTATTAGCAAGAGACAAGGGCACTAACAAAACTTATAATTCTTCCATTCAGTAAATCCAGGTACACTCTATGCATGCTTTTGATGACTTTGTCTCAGTATGGAGAGAGTACTTTTACTAAATTTGACATTCTCCTTTTATCTATGAAGATGTGAACATATCCTCTGTTGCAGTGGCTGGACCTTAGAGATTCAGGAGTAGGTGCATTTGCTTTCTTTTGATTTTTTTTTTTTTCCACCTTGCAGGACTGCTTATATGTACATATGTATACCTTCAGAGCAGTCTTGGTGTGAATGTAAAAACCTCATACAATGAAAGCAGCTCAGAGATAAGCATCAATGAGCAGACTCACCAGGATACATGAACTGTGCATGGATGGATTTGAGAAAAGATTTCAGTTGCTGATGATTGAGTGAATTTCAAAGGAAACATTGAAATGAGGCTACATGACTACAAGAGCAGGTAAAGATGGGATACAAAATGAGAAGATGTTTTATGTGCTGAAGCAGCAACAGAAGTCAATAGAAGCAGCTTGTCTGGTTGTTCACATGCTGATTTGAGAAGTGTGTTGACAGAGATGGCTTTCAAATAGTCTTTGAATGGTTTTAGTAGAAGGCAGGGTGACCTGAAGAAACAAAGTCATTAAAATAATAATCATAAAGGACTAGGTGATCTTTCAAGGTCCCTTCCAATTCCTAACATTCTGTGATTCTGTGATAAAAAAAGACCCACTCAAACCTAATTATGTGTTAGAACAGTTTGCAAACACTGTCCCTTCTGAACAGGAAAGTAGGCTAATATTTTAAATAACTGCATGGCTCTAGGGGCCCAGGTGTGCTTCTTCAGCCAGACAAAGTTGTTTCTTGAGCCAGGAGAGTCCTACTGGAAACTGAGTTTGCAGCAATATCCTTTGGGAAATGTGTGATAGGCAAGCAAGAAAAATCATCCCAGCCCCTATGCTGTATAGAGATTTAACTCTCAGATGAAAACGAAATGCTGAGCATGGTGAGAAATGGAAAAGGATTAGATGGTAAGCAGCGTTTATACTGAGTCCAGGGGCTGGAAGTCCAGCTTTTCACAAGCACCATCCCACCTTATGTTTTCTTTTGAAAAGTATTGTTGTCAAACACCATCGCTGTTTTAAAATAAAATTAAGTCCAGATGCAAGCATACAAATGTTCCTTCATAAAAACAATCAAAACCTGATTGACAAAAGGAAAACAAAAGTAGTTGTTTAGGTGTACGGTATTTGGTATATGTGAAGAGGAGCTCATTTGTTTATGGAAACTTCCAGCTTTTCACTAGGAAACTGAGGAGGATGACTGTCAAAGGCAAAAAGGTGTTAGGTGAAGAACTGGCACCTGTCTAATTTTCTTCCTGTCTTGCAGATGACCTTGTATCCCTTCCCTTCCATTGCATTGCAAATTCTCTGCTATTTCTCATTCCTTGTCTTAACACTTGTCTTTGTGAATTGCCCTCCTTTTTGTTCTCAGGGCTTTCCTTAGCCTGCATCCAGCTGTCCTTTGGCACAGCTCTTTTCTTTCTGAAACATGTTTCCTGCTTTCTTTCTGCAAATTACTTCTTTTTAGATCTGTCTTCTGTCCAACTTCATTTCCCCAATTACTTTTTACCATGAAATTGACACAGAAGAAGAGACACTTGGCCAAGAGCATAACAGAAAATTGCAGTCTGGACAAACTCTTTGGAGGCAAGGGTTTCCAAGAGCTGAATTTGTTCACAGAGAAACCCACCACAGGATGCGAATCCAAGTCCTTCCCCATGACTGTTCAAATTAAGGCCTTTGCCCTCAGAGTCATAATTACTTTTCTTCAGACATCAAGGTTGATTTGGCAACCCTCTCTTTTCCTTGGGGAGCACATGAGTTCCACTGCTTTCGCGTGGGGCTTTTTCCAACATCTGGGAGCAGGTGGAGCAGATTGAGCCAACAGCATGACCCTGCCCTGCTCAGACCCTGCAATGACTGAAGTTTTGATGTAAGACATACAGAAAGGAGTACAAAATTTCTGTAAAAAATTAACTGTAAAATCAGCAATAGACTAGCATTGACTAACTGATGTGCTTAGAAACCTTAAGGCTTTGGGAAAACACCTGCTTTTGTGGTGGCTCCTGTACACTTATGTTTGCTTCAGAAAAAAAAAATAAATAGCGAGCTAGTTTTTCCTTTTGAGATAGTCTCTGATTTTTATGATCTCCTAATTACAGTATGTACAAAAGAATTTCACATATGTTTACAAAACAAACACTTACGGTACTTGTGTAATTACAAAGTCTGCCATTAAATTAGTGTTTCATGTATTTGTGTTTTAATTATTAACTGTGGCAGAATATAGCTAAAGCAGAAAACATGTAATTTCTACGATAATAACTGAACACGATTAGCTGCATATCTTTCTATAAACAAAATGTGTTTTTCATTTGCATTCTTCCCTTGTCTTAGTTGCATTTAGGCCAATGCAAGAGTCTGGCATCCTCTGTCTTCACTGTAGGTGAATATATGTCATTTTATTTTATGGAATATTGTGTCAGAAGTGTTTATTCACAAGGCAATTTCATATGGCATAATGTGAAGATTTTTGTACTGATCTTGCCTCCTACTCATCCACACATAATTATCTCTGTACCAGTTTCTTCATCCTCCTTCTAATTTTCTAATGACCTATGTGTCTACTGCTGAAACCTGTGTTTCTTTCCTAACATTCGATCATGTCCTCATGGATCCCTGCACAAGTTTCCTTTGCTTATCTGTGTAGTCCCAGTAATTTCAACACTTCATTATCAAACCTGCCTCTAATGCTATCTTTTTTACTTCCCAATTTTCTCTCTATTTTTTCACCTGTTTATATAATTTCCCCTTTGTGATTTATGTTGAATTACATAATATAGAAATCACTTTTCAACATAAAATTGGCTTATCTTATTAAACTTATTTTAAACCTTTAAGTAGGTTGCTAAAGTTAGGATATTCAAAAGAGACATTAGTGATTCTGAAAAATCTAATATCTAATCACATTTATCTTCCAAATTACAATGAAAGTTAGGGGTTTTGCATTCCTGAAAGTCAATCCATCATGGAAGAATTTATCCACTGAGGACAGCAAAAAGCAATTGTCTCTTCAGCTGCATAGAAAAATCTATGTCACTCTTCCCCGACCAGGTGAAACATAGTAGGTTGTCTGTAACTCCTCAGTCTTATGGACAGTCTAACTGGGACATTGAATTCTACAGGCTCTGTTGCTTTGAGACATCTCCTGAGCCTGAGGGCCCATGCATATACAGTATGTATGTAATGGCAATAGCAGTTCACCCTGAGATCAGGCTACACTATTTTCTTGTAGTAATATTTTTCAAGAATTAATTCACGGAACTTTCCCCACTTAATTTCCATTGGACTGTTACATATTTTTCACTCTAGTCAGGTAATATTTTTCTTCCTTCAGCCTCATTCTTCCCAGGGAGAGACAAAACTGTATGGTCCCCATAGGGTTTCCCATAGGGATTACCTTACAGAACAGAGGATGACAACTCCATAACTCCTGAAAGCTGCATCCATGGTTTGTGGGCTGGGTTTGACAGCTGATAAATCTTGAAAATTTTCTGATGACTTACCTAGCTGCATGAGTTGCCCAGATCACACAGATGCTCGTTACAGACCAGCAGGATACTCCTCTTTCATTTTCTAGAAGTAGACTAGTCCCAGATTCCATATAGCTTTATTCCTTCACCACCATCATCATGACTTGATACCTGCCTTGGTAAAGATACCTGCTTTGGGTGGCACAACACTGGAAGAGGTTGCCCAGAGAGGTTGTGGAGTCTCCTTTTCTTTCTCCTTTTTATTTTTATTTTAATTTAATTTAATTTTTTTTTTCCCTGGAGATCTCCAAAACCCACCTGGATGCCATCCTGTGCATTGTGGTGTTTGTGATGTTACTTGGCAAAGGGATTGGACTAGATGATCTTCAGAAGTCCCTTCCAACCTCAGAAATTCGTGATTCTCTGAAAACTTTCCTGACTGTCTTTTCAAAAAGCCACTAAGCACAGACTCCTGGCTGCATGGAGAGGGCTTGCAGTTCACCACAATGACAGCCCTTAGACAACCCTGTGAAGGCATACTCCATCACCTATGCAATGCTAACTGTAATTCTCTGAGATGTATTATTCTCATATACTATGTGACCTGCTATCTTTTGCCACTTTTAGAGAATTCTACAACCTGGATATGTATAAGCAAAACTACTAAAAAACATACTTTTATTCTCAGTGCCATTGGGTCAGGAATCTCATGGGAGGTGGAGGGTGCAGAGGGCTCTAGCAGACACTGAATACCAGAATACCATGATGCTAAATGGTCAGGGCACATATCGACCACTTGCAAAACTGGATGGATGTGGCAGCAAACACACTGCAGGTAACAACTAATCATGCTTAGGGGGAGAGCACTAGGGTTATCTTCACCCCAATTACATTCGTTTCTGTAAAAGGTACCACATATTAAGATACAGTTAGATGAACTTTTTATTCAAATTCACAGAGCAAATCAAAATGGTCTGTGAAAACTTGCCCTGGTGAAGATTTTCTTGTGTGATACATATACTCATTTCAAAAGGACCCCATTTGTGTTGCACAGCCAGAATTTTAAAATCCACTTCATAGTGAAAGATAGGATAAAACTGAGCCCTCACGTAGGCACACATAATTTCTCCATGAGACTCTCACCCACTTCTACCATGGCTGAATTTGATCCAAATCACTTAACACTATTTTCCTTAAATATTCATTTTTCAGAGAAAGGGTTTATATAACCTGTCGCCTTATATTATAGCTGATGTAAAAAGTTTGCGGCTGCAACCCTAAATGTTTTATCACCTGTCAGACATTTCAATGATAATAAAAAGTAACATCCTTTAAATTAATTAGACATGATTAGGACTTCAAGCCCACAGGCCACTTCATTATGCAAAAATTATAAGTTAGATATTTAAATTACCATTAAATTGATTCTTATGTTAATTGATAGCTCACTTATAACCCCTGTTTTTAATTTCTATATGATCTTATTAAGGTTTAATACAAGTAACTAAAGCATTTTAAGTAATCATTCAAATAAAGAAAATACACTGAAAAAAATTATAAATATTTTTCTCTGCATCCTTTTAGTGTTAAAATAAAAGTAACTTTAATAAAATGTATCAGACATCACTCATGCAACCCTATTAATATTCAAATTGTTGTGCTCTTCAACTCTGCCCTACCGTTCAGCATAAGCAAAAAGTTCCTTCTTCTACACATGCACAGCAGCATTTTCGTGAGATGTGCAATGGTTTGCACAAGGTATTGAAATACAAAACTGAAGTAATGGAATGCAATCAAACCAATAACGCAGAATGATAATAGTAGAGATGGACATTCAAATCCATTTAAGTCACATGCTAATGCTTAGACAGGGTATACATCTTGGATTTTCAAGGACTGTTTGACTCACTTATGGCAAAGGACCAAAATTCTTCGAAGATGCGTAATTTGTTCCTCTAGACTGGGTCTGGCAACACAGCTGTAGAACAGAACTCTTTGTTTCTCCAAACTGTTTCACTTTTTTATGTATTGCATTAAAACATGTTCAAGTTACTTTAACTCAGTTTAGTGACCTTTCCCTTTGGGTTTTGGATACTTTTAATGAAACCTCACCTTCCAATTAGTTTCTGTCCCTGATCATTAGGTTTCTGAATAGTGAGACTCACAGAAGAAATAGAGATATAGGGTGATATCCCTACAGTGCTGTTGAGCTGTCATTGATATGAGCTGAGATGATATTTCTCTCTTGGTCCTTCAGAGGGAGTTCAGAGTTCATATGATGCAGATGAATGGCATAGACGAGACCTAAAGAGAGGTAAAGGAACTACTTTTATGTCCCAAATAGCCCCAAAGTTATTCTCTATATCACCATTACCTTCAAGCCTCTTTCATGCTCCCAGGCATGCAAAATATGTTTTTAGTGTTGTGCTGTTATAAATATTACTCAATTGGGCTGTGGCAGAACTCACAGTTTATCAGGTACTTTCAGCTGAAAAAACATCAAATTGTAAAAACTACCTAGGACCCCATGCTGCCAGGTGGGGCCCTGGGAAATCTTGGCCTCACAGCTAAGAGGCAGCCTACTTCTGATGGAAGTCAGTCCTGGGAGAGCAAACCAGGTGTCTGGGACTGCATCATGGAGTATACAGAAATAGCCATATGTTCAAATACTTCATCCAAAATCAAAAGCAAACATAGATAATTAAAGCTTCTAAATATATTTGAGATGATAAAAATACTAACTTTGGAGTTTTTCAAATTTATTTAATTAATAATACTTTTTATCCCTCACACTACAGCTGTGAGAGGTTAGACCTGAAAGACTGTTGGATCCAGAATCTTCTGAAACACCGTTGATAATTCAATCTATGTTAATGGGTTAAATCTTTGAACTTATAGATCCTGGAATTTTTACTCTTGGCAAACATTTTTATTAATGTGACTGCCACCTGACTTTGCTGTAACAGAAATAAAACAAAATATATTTCCCTTTGAGCTACTTCCCTGCAAATAGTGGTCTCCAGGTACAAAGCAAGTAGTGTTTCAGACAATATCAAGAGTCAGTTTAGCAACACATTTCATAATGGCCATTTTTCTGTTAGTGACAGAGAACATTAACAGAGAAAAAAACTTAAATTAATCTTAACAAAATATCTGTAATATATCTACTATATTAAAGTATATCTAGATTGCGTTAGATCACATTGAACAGTTACATCCTAATGTTACATCCACTGTAAATTATAGTGGCACCACAATAATTAAATTATGTAATTACTTGCATTATGAACTTTCATTTCTGACTTTTAAAGTCAGAAGTAAAAAAAAATACACAAGTCTAAAACTTGGCATCCAGAGCTTCAAGGATTTAGCTTGGGAGTGATGTGAGGTTTTAAACTAAAATTTCAAAGATAGGGGTTCTGCTGTTCGGGGTTTTTCTATTGAAGATTTTATTTAGCATTTGAGTAACTTGAAAAGTGCTGCAGAATAAACAGAAAAAAATTGAAAGGATTTAGTTCATAACGTGGTTTAATTACTTTTGGCGTTATGCATATGTATTTTAAATACCTAAGATATTTGAGTTTGAAAAAGGTGCTCAACAGAGGTGTGTTCATGTGGATTCTTTTTTAGCATAATCTGTCATTAAACAGTTACTCATTCTATAAAATACACTTTCAAGTACATTTTGCTTAAATGAGCTCAAAATGTTCCAAATGCATTCCCATATTTTCTTTACTGGAAATCTATCAGATTGTGCAGGTATAATGACTGTAAATTAATCTACAAAAATTTGTAGTGGGACTATTGCTACTTCATCTTGTATCTTCAAAATGCAAGTAGCATAACATGAATTCTTAACATCAACATGGCACTTTTCAAGCTAGATATCAAAGCCTTGTATTAGGGAAAGTTTCACTGCCATTATTCCATGAATGGGCAAACATAAGAAAAAATGTTAGTAGCCTGTGTCACACCAGGAGACAGAAGAGAAGACTACTTCAAAGAAGCAGCTTTGATGCCAGCATCATACAGTGGCCTTTGACAATAGAGTGCGCACTTTTAAACAGGAAAACTATAATAACTATTAGAAAGTTTAACTAATGGAGTAGCCAAGTCTTTTTTTGGATTATGGGATGGAGTTGATGGGAGTTGATATTTCAGAAGAAATCTTGTTAGTTCTGAATAGTGAAACTAGAGAAACTCGAAGAACCAACACTAAGACATTGTTGCCATTGTTGCCAAAAGAGGTCACACAGTCCCTATAAAGTCCCTAGAAATGTTTTGTTTTGTTTTGTGTTGTTTTGTTTTGGTTGGTTCTTTGACATTGAAGTAGAATGAAAAGGAAAACTTGTCTAAGGGTTGTTCAGCACCCTCCCCAACTGCCCACCTTTGGCTCATCTAAACTACTTGACATAGGTGTCAAGGGAGAGGGATGAAAAATCTTTTGGAAGTCTGATCCTGCTCATGTCTGGGTTACTGCCCATGAGATCAACATAGTGAGCTATGGATATTATATATATTAGATGCTGTAAAAATATTGTTACTCTCACCATTATACTGTCCAGTATGGGGCATATTTTCTTTGCCTTGGCTAGTCAGTCATGGGATTTTGTGGTATTAACCAAAGTTTATCTTAGAGAGTTCTCTAGTGAAGATACTCAGTCCATGGTGGAAATGATTACCTCTTGAATCCACACTGGAAATAATTTTAGGGGAAGGTGTGTGTTAAATATATAATGGGATAGAGTTTCTAATATCTAATAAGCAAATGAGTCCAGTAGCTCAGTAGTATGGAGTCAGTGACAGTCCTCTTCATGTGGGAATGATTTACAAATGACTTTGTGGTGCAGATAATAGTTTCCAAATAAACTGAGTTGGGGCTTAATTAAATGGCACCTTTGCTTCTTTTTCCCATTTACCTGAAACAGCCATAACTAGGATTAACTGTTGTGTGAGAACATAAAATAGAGAGGTAGTCTCTAGAATTGCAGACCCTAAAGCTTTGTAGGGATTTAAAGATTATAACCAACACTTTGACCTGGCAGTAGATGGGTAGCTAGGGAAAAGCATGGACTACAAGTACAGTGTGCCATTCTGATAAAATGAACCATAACATTCAATACCAGATAAGGCTTCCATGGACATTGGCCTCCCAATGTTATGCTGTGTGTCAGCTCCACTCTTAGGAGACATTAACGCTGTAACATTTTCTCAGCATCTGATATCTGGAGAATTCAGCCAAATAACTGAACTTCAGCTGTGCACATTCTCTGTGCAGATGAATCATATACATGTAATTTAACATATAAATGTATATTTATATACTTAATATATAGATATTTTTATACATTTATTTTATCTGCCCTGAAATAGGTCTTTGTGTTGAAAAGCGAAACCACATCTCTTCATGGATGTGTCTTTCAACTCCAGTACATGACTAAGAAAATGTTCTTTCCATTTTGCCCCCAGAATTTTCTCCATTGCTATGAGCAGCGGCATCATTCTATCTGCTATTCACAGCACTAGTATGGACATGATTTTTGTCTCAGATTTTTAATTTTCATGTCCAAGTCATGGCTCAGCTTTACATCTTAAGCATAGTATCTCGAGAAACAACAGATGGTACAGGTAGCCAGGCAAATTCAATAAATAATAATATTGGTCTGTGTAACTACTATTTTATAGATCCTTGCAGGAAAGACAGTTTTTCAAGAGACTCCTCTCTTTACAGTTCTTCAATGACTCTTTACCATTTATCATCTCAAAAAACCCCTACTTGCCTTCATGTATAAGGCCCAAAGGGTGTTATCCCCACTCATGTCTCATTCATTAGCTATAGGTTGCTCTTGTCTCACAATGAGCCTTTTTTTTTTTTTTTAAATGTGTTTTCTTCTTTACTGCACCTTGTGATTAAGAGAAGATGGCACTGCATGACTCTGAGGTTACTACACTATTTTCCTTTTGTCTCCAAACATTGCCTCTGTGACATGGTTTTCTTTTTGTTCTGTTTTGTGTAGTCTCAAGTAGAATGTAGTCCTGGTCCAAAGACAGAACCACCAGATGCTACATTAATATTGTTCTCTGCATGGATATCTCTTAACAGCACCTGAAGTCTCCTTTCACAGCTGTGGCAAAGCATTCAGGATTACAGAGGCATGAACACAAGTGAGAAGCCCTCTTCCTCTCGTGGTGGAGTCAGGCCAGGGATGCCAGGAATTTGGACTTCTCTGAAACTGCATGTCAATAAAAGAAACTATGATTTGTGCTCCTGAAGGGAATTGTGTTGAGGTTAAAAGAAAATAGCTGTAGTCTTTTACTGTAATATTATTTCTGACAAGTCCTTGCTTCCCTCTCTCCCCAAAACTCATTTTGATTTACATTTTCCAGTTTTGATGAGACACTGGAAACTCTTAACATTTTTCACTTATTGCTGGTTTTTATTTCCTCTGTGAAAGGATTTTCAGAGGTATGAAATCTATTTTTAAAATATTTTATTTAATCTTTTTCTCTGAATCCAAAAGCAAAGGTGACATGGTAAACTATGATCTGCATGGAGGAGCTCTGCGTACCATGGAAAAGGTGGCTGCTCAGGGTAGGCAATGGGAGCCTTTGAACTTTGAGTCTATTGGAGATGCACTAGTTCAATCAGGAATTAATTCAGAGAAGTCCTATGGCCTGCATTATGCAGGAGGTCAGACTAGAAGGTCACAATCATCTCTTCCAGCATAATAATCCATGAATCTGTAAGAGCTACCATCTTTTATGGTTCATTTCTTCTAAATGCTTATGTTTATTTGTAGCTGCAACTTTTTTGGTATAACATATATAAGTTAGGGTAAGTTAACACTAACATTTTTGCTCAAATATTTCATTATTATTTTGTGTCAAAAAATCAGAAAATGAGTCATAGATGAATGTGATGAAAACTTATTTCAGATGTCATCCTAAAAGAAACTCTAAATTACTTTTCTTTCACTAGGCTAGAAGCTTCTATTTCCTAGGCTAGAAGCTTTTGTTTTTAAATTTTTTTAACTGAGGCTAGGAGAGGATCCTGAGCTATTGCATAGGGTCAGACTACAAGAAAGTTGATTTAAATATCAGCAGAACTTTAAATACATCTGTCAGAGAGCTCTATATTTTTGGCAGTTATAGGCCACCTTTATTCTGTGTAATGATGAAGGTTTGACTTCATTTGATTTTTCTTTTTTAACCAAATGAACAGTGCATCTTTCTTTAATTGTGATCCTCATCAACCATTTGGCCCAGTAATAGTATGCAAATTGAACTCTTCAAAAATTAATGCTAACATTTATTAAATAATGCATCATACAATAAGTTAATTTGAAATTCTAACTTGAACTCCCTGCTCATAAGTTTTTTTTTTCCTTGTGCCATCTTCATGAAACATCCTTATAGTCTTTCTAAATACCTTGAATGTGATTTGCTTCCTGGGTTTTGACAAATTGGTCACTACTGATGTAATTGATAAGATGTCTCTGATCCAAAGTTTTGATATCTTCTACTCTTTGATATCTTCTATTTCCACATAATTGTTAATATTTTCTTAGTTTAAACATTTTAAAGAAAAGTATTATTTAAATGCAGCCAGTCAAAACTTTTGCAAACAGGCATTATTTTTACACCATTACATACAAGATGGGTCTGGCCTCTAATTTAGCTGGATGTAGTATCACACTCTCTAGGCTCAGGACACATTGCAATGTGTGCAAAGGTGAACACATTGAGGATTTATATATATCTGTACATATATAAAATCCTGGTTGTTATTGTAGTTATGGTACTTCAGGGAAATCAGAATCAGGTCCTAAAGGCAGACTACAATTTATACTATACAGGTTTTTTTTGTTGTTTTGTTTTTTTAGTTTGACAAAAACAAGTGCAGATATCCACATTTCTTTTTGTTCATCTATATGAAACTGAAAATGGCAGTATGCTGACAAATGTCTTTTTGAATAAACCTTTTTTTTTCTGAGTTATGCTTGTTTTTTGTCTTTTTTTCTCCTACATTTAATGTGTGCAACATTCTGTCACTTTCCACTCATTTATATCCTGGCCATGGCACAGGAAGGTGCAGTAACTGAGGCTGGTAAAATGACCAAAAATATATAAATACAGCAGAAGTAGTACAGTTCGTTCAGTAAGAGATGGTTTTCACAGACACAAATCCAGCAAGGTAACAAAACCATCCCTTGCCTGTTGACGAGCAAAGTCCCAAGTGGGCGGGTGAGCATGTGCTCTCCTTCCCCATCTCTGCAGTGGTCCTCTGCACCTTCCCTACAGCATGTGATTACTTGCCAGAGCCAGAACACACTTTAACCTCTTCTGCTTTTGCATACTTCCACGAGGAGAGAGCAGCATAAAAGTCAGTGTTTTGGGGTGAAGGCATCCATAAAAGAGCATACATTTTTTCCATTTGGTATAATATTGCCAGTAATGTGTGTGATGGTGGTGGTAGTGTGCTTTCTCAGCAGAGTCATGAGTTTGATATATATTTTTTTGCTTCATGAAGTTTCAGAATGTCCTCATGTTTGAGGACGATCCACCAGAGGAAGGTGGATCTCTACATCGGGCTGTCATCAGCAATGGTTTTCCAGTTGTGCCTGCAATTTTCTGGCAACTTTGCCAAGCAGTGACAGTGCATGCAGGTAATCGCCTTAACTGGGAACAGTACCGTGCAAGGCAGTACAGAAAAGAAGTTACACCCCTAAAAAATATATGGCAGCCCAAAACACATTCAAGCTTGGCTCATCTCTTCAACTCTGCACAGTCTTACCAGGCCGAGATAACAGAATAGCTAAAGGATATTAAGCAGGGGTGTAGAAATGTGAGCTGAAGTTGTGTTTCTGACATGCTGAGAACTGGCTCCATTCAACACATGAGGAAGCAGGCATTGGCTCCTTGAGCCTCAGAGTAGTCAAAGGCAGCTGGATGTGCTGTTGGTGGTCTTACTCCCTTATGTGCTGCTGATTTCAGAAGCTGAGGTGCCATACCACCGTTCAGGAGGCACATTTGTCTTTTTTTTTTGCTTGTTTCTTTTGACTAGAAATCACTTTAACAGTCCAAAAGGCCACTACTTTTATGAGTAGAAAAATGTGATCTATTTGAGTATGATGGGCTCCTATGTGAGCACAGATGATTTGGCAAATTTTGAAAAGAGAACATGTGGCCTGAATAATCAACAAGAGGAATTCACAAAGGTTTGGCTTGGCTTGCTTATTTTTTTTCTCTGATTTGTCTGTTCTTATAACTGCCACCTGTTCTTTTGTTTTCCTCTAGATCTGCATTTTTTTAAAAACTAGAAGGGACATAATGATAATTTATCTTGACTTTCTGCATAAAATAGAATCTATAATTTCATCCACTGCTTCCAATGCTTTTGAGATATGGCTTGGCTTTTAGAAAGACTTTAAGTGCAGAATTCCAGGTGATGTCTATTCCTTCCCTAGGTAAAAACTTCTTATAGATAACTATTTTCGGTGTTCAGGACATTATATCATTTCTACCTAGAGTTCATCAGCCATATATTGAATCTTGTCCAGTCTTTGAGGAAGGTTGAAAGAGCAAGATAAAATCTTCTGCCTTTTGGCTGTTTACTTACAGGTTCTGATCAAGTTCCTTCTTTCACATCATCTTTGACAAACTAAAGAAACATAACTTTATAATTCTCTATCAGTAAGGCAAGTTCTACAGCTTCAGTCATCCCTGTGGCTCTTTACCAAAACCCTTGCAATTTGTCAAGGTTCAGTGTTCCAGTATTAGTCACACAAAGTCTATACCACCTTACTTCTGAGAATATTCACATATATATGCAGACAAAGAACCTGTCTCAGCTCATACTATCAATCTTGTGCCAGAGTAAGAAATGTGGTTCAGTTTCAGCTTTGAATTCAGTGATGACAAAGACTCTGATTATTATTATTATTTTATTAATATGGGAAAAAGCTGTATCCTATCACTTGAGGTTCCTACTTTTAATTACAATTTCTCCTGCAAAATACCTTCAATAAAAATAAAATAGACCTGGGTTAGTGACAACAGCTGAAGAGGAATAGCTAGGGAATAAATAAGATCTGCTTTCCAAAGGAAGGGAGCAGTCTTGGAGAATAACAGCTATGGGAAGGAAGGATGGACCTCTCAGAGCTTTCTTCAGCATACTGCGAGGTAGCACCATACAGGATATGACAGTTCTTTAGAGAGGTGTTCTGAGGTTCATTTTCATTTCTAATCCAATACCTGAGAGAGAGGTCAAATGGACAGAGAAAATCATGTTTCTGTGCAATCATTTGCTGTGAAACTTTACGTGCTATAGAGAAGGAAACACTTTGATTTTAAACAATTTTAATCAAAATTTTAATGTAACCACTTAGTCAAACCTCTCCATCTTCAAAATGAATCCTGCTGAGGGAGTTTGTGAGCCCACAGCACCACAGAGAAAAGTAACGGTCTAATGGAAAATACTACCTATCATTTACAGACGTTGTAGCCTGCCTCACTGTATATATGCAATGGTGTACATTGTGTTCTTTGTATTTTGTTCTATTCTTGGTACTAGTGAAAAAATGTGTGCTAACGGACTTACACCTCTAGCAGCAAAACACTCATGGCTAAGCTTTACTCTTCAACGCACAAACGCACTGTGTATATTCAAACCACACAGGTTTGAAGGCACAATTTTAACTCCTTTATCTAAAGAATTTACTGACTTGACCTAATACTTTTACAGTAGCAAAGAGGGGCAGTTTGGAGAGCTGAAACTCCTACTCAGGGAGAAAGTGTATAGCCTGCTAAGTGAGTGATTTAGGGAACCTTCTTTGCTTTTTCTCCCCCACAGAATCTGCAGATAAATTGCAATTTCCTCTACAAATTCTGCGTGCATTAAACTTCAACTATGTATAGCAAATTATTGCACCCTGCATACGGAATCCAGTTATTTCTCTGCCCAAATTTAGCTAGGCATTCCCCATGCCTTCACTACAGAATAATCTATCAAATAATAGATAACTGTGTAAAAATTTATAACACATAGCATTGTTTCTTTGTGGAGTATCCAGCCTCTCAGATTCTTCACTTTTACACAAATAGGAAGAAATGAATGATCACAGAATCATAGAATCATAGTGAGTTGGAAGGGACCCACAAGGGTCATCAAGTCCAGCTCCACGCTCTACGCAGGGCCACCCAAAAATCAGACCATATGTCTGAGAGCATTGTCCAAATTCTTCTGGAAATCTGCCAGGCTCAGTACCGTGACCACTGCCTTGGGGAGCCTGTTCCAGTGCCCGACCACACTCCCAGTGAAGAAACCTTTCCTGATACCTAACTTGAACCTCTCCTGTTGCAGCTTCATGCCATTCCCTTAGGAATGATGTTGCTAGTATTTAGTTTGCTTCAGTTTTAGATTTCATCTTTGTTTCTGCCAGTGGTTTAATTTCTTAAAAGGGGACTTCAGCAGAATTCAACCCTAAAATCAAGCATGTTCACACCCTGAGCTTATTTGGTTATTTTGGATTTTTTTTGTTTTTCTCAAGTATTTTTTAAATTATTTTTTATTCCTAGGCATACTTACTTTATCTTGCTTGCTTTCTTGTTTTCTTGCTTTTTTGCTATCTTGCTTTCTTGTTCCATCTTTCATTTTCTTTCCCTTTCTTTTTCTCTCCTTTTTTTTTTTTTTTGAAGGCCAAGGGTATTTTTTTTTAATTAGAAATTTCTCTGATTTTATAAACTGGATTCTAAATTGCTGTGTTTTTCCATAAAGCTCAATGCTAATATTTGTCTATGTGTGACTTAGTATATGCTAGCATTATTTGTCTTCAGTTACAAGCTTTTATGATTCTTTCAGTCTGGTAAGACCATAGACTGAGGCTACATGATTTTATTTTTAAATGTCAAACATGTGCTGTGCTATCTTTTTCTGTAGTGCAGAAGTAAATTCTTCCTATCACACCGAGAGGCAAGCATGTTCTATGTTTACTTCTTATTTTACAAGTTTTAATAAAAATGTAATTAAAAATGTTTCTTAGGCTACAATATGTTTAGTACACACTTCCTATTTCTATAGCATACACTGTATCATGAATAATGTGATTACACTAGATATAATATAGGACTTCTCAATATGAATATGAATTATGTCCATGCAATGGTTTTCTATATCTATCTTTTATTATGTGGCACAATTTGCTTTATTTTCCTCAGGGCACAGCTTGAGCTCAGTTACCACCTCTGATTTTTGTGTGGATAATAAAATATTTATAGTCTTCAAAATTAGGTGCTGAGACAGTGATTAGTGCAGTATGAATGAGCTACTGAATAGATAAGGGCATGACATTTTGCACATGCATTACCACATACTGAACTTATGTGCACAAAATCACAATTTATGTGTGTGTGTATACATGCCTGTGATTTCAATTCAGCAATTACTTTCTTCTTACCTGTGGCATTACTCCTGCAGTTTTACCTGTCCATTGCATTCCTATGTTGGGAAGAGATTTTGCCCAACATCCTCTACTTCAGGTCCACTGTTCAGGATGCAGCTGGGGACTTGTTCAGGAAGGCTGTGATTTTTCTAAGTCTCTATTCAAATTACAATGTGATTGCCTTAATTCAGTTGACCTCCCTGGGTAAATAACTCTGTAAATTGCACTGCTTGCAGTTTTCTGTGTGCTTCCCTCTTAGGTGGGCAATACCTTAAAAGCTAAAGTATTCCGTGTTCAAAAGACATTTGAATAATGCCCTCATTAATATGCTTTGACATTTGGTTAGCTCTCAAGAGATCGATCAGTTGGACTAGATGATCTTTGAAGGTACCCTCCAACTGAGCTATTCTATTCTATTCTATTCTATTCTATTCTATTCTATTCTATTCTATTCTATTCTATTCTATTCTATTCATTTTTTTTTTTTCTCTCTGCAGAAACACTGATGAACCGGTGTCATTCCAGAAATGATTTTGCCAGGTTCCTTTGCTGAACTGTTTTCCCCCTGCTGTGACCTGCATTGCACTCCTAGTGGCCACCTTTAACTGTAGACCATTTCTTTATCACTGTATTTATTGCCATGTGTTTGGGAGACAATTCAGATCAGAATTGCTATGTTAAGGTAAAGGATCTTTTAAAGCCATTCACCTTTATCAAAGAAATTTTAGGATGTGAAACTACTTTCCATGCCTGATTCCTTCTAGGCATACTGTCAAATTTAGTCCTTGGCTGCTTGCCTTGCTCAATTCAGATCTTTCCATTTTGGAGGGCCTATAAAAGCCGACATTATTTTACATAATCATAACAGAAAAGTTTGTCTCCTCAGTCCCCAAATATAATAGATGTAGACTTACCTTTACTAGGAAGTACCCCATTTTATATTTTGGTTGATTAAATAAGCAAGTTGTCTGTATGCACAGAGCCCTCAAGAATATAGCCAGATTCAAGGGTAGTTTATTAATCTATTTGTTATTCTTCGAATAGAAGACCAGTTTCTTAATTTTAGGTCCTGAAAATTATTATTTTTGTCTTTGTCAACAAATTTCTTGTATGACAATTTGTGTGTTAATAATGATAAAGTAATTACAGAGGAGCTACACTGTGAGTCTGTGAAAGTAGTATTTGGCCCAAAAATAAATGATGTCACGATAGTGACCCAAGGGAATTGCACATTTGTAGGTTCCTTTAAAACTAAAATGGTGATACTGAAGTATCACAGCTATTGCTGTGCATGACTCTTCTGTTAATATCCTCCTTTTCATAGTGCTTAAAAGCATTGTTTCATTCATACGTGGGAGTGATGCCGACATTGCTGTGGCATATACATGTCATACAATGAACTAGCTGTTAACAACATGACGATATGAAGCCAGGTTTCTTTTCCAAAGCAAGTTTAGATGATTTGCAATGGTGAAGCAGCATTGATCACACAGTGTGTTTAACCATTGAATATCTAATTTAATATTAGTTAAACTTGATCAACAATTCAAGAGTTTAGGGTCAGGTTATTAACAGAAAACATCAATCCTTTGGATAATTCAATTAAAAAACATCAATAAAAATCTAATTTCAAAAGTCACTAGTATACCAATATACCATATCCGACAGACAGAAACTGCTCAGCCACCACTGAATCATTGCCTGTTTTAATAAGTATTCAGAAATTATACTGAGACTTCAAAAGAAATTGTAAGGAATTGTTAGCAGGTTTATTAATGTTTTATGTTTTATTAAAAGTTTGGGTGTACATTTCACAATGAGCAACATCAAAAATCAGACTTTCTGCCTGTAATTTTGCTTCCTCCTGTCTTTCTGCCTTTGGGATTCGCTCTTTTCCTTTCATCAGCTGCCATTTTCAGCAGCATGCAGTAATTTCATGGCTCATTGCAAGCGCTGAAAACCTTTGAAACCACAAATGCTAACCTACCTGGCCTGCAGCCATTTAGGAAGAGATTAATTTAGCAAACAGAAGCAAAACACTTTCTACTTCTAGCCTGTGCATAATTTCACTTCTATCTATATTTATTTTACAGTGAGCAGCGTAATGACAATTTCAGTAATTGCAACTCTGTAAAAATTTGCCTACCTAGCTTATCTCACTATCACAAGACTGTGAGTCAGTCAGATTAGAAAAAGTACAGCATGTGAAACTGCATTGGTTGCTTTCCAAAAAAATATGTGCCTTATATAAAACTTAAGTGATGCTTTGCACTTATTTGTATACTTATCTATAGGACAATGGATTCTCCATGATGTTTGCTTGGGATGTGTGTGCCTTTTTAATGCACTGTGATTTATGGGTGCTTTTCCCATACAAAAAGATCAGCAATGCTAGTAAGCTGCAAGTGCCAGCCCATTTCTGCAGACTTAGTTACAAATGGCTGTTATGGTGCTGTCAAGCGATTTGAACAGAACTGAAAGTCCATCTGGGGCAAATCTAAGCTATCATGCTTGGAATGAATTCAAATTCAAAATTAGCCTACAAACTGTTCGCTGAAAAAAAAAGTTCAGAATGTTTTATTGTTTCTAATTTAATTCAAAGATCAAATTCTGTAAGTAAACACACAAACTTTTCTTCTAATATCTTTTTTTATTTTCTTTGACCAGAAAATTCAGACCAATGTACATAAAGCCAAGCTAGTAAAAATTCATTTAAACAGTGAAATAGAAATCCTTTGATTTCCCTGCTCCCATCTGATTTCTCTCAGCGCTGAGGATCCCAGTTTTTACCAGTCATTGACCATGGAGGTTTCTATGTTTATCCTCCAGTACATGTAAAGGTTACAATAGCTGAACCCAAAGCTTTTGCTGTTGTGTGCTGTGTAAAATAAACAAATAAATAAATAAGAGAGAGAGAGAGAGGAGAGAGAGAGAGAAAAAGAGTTATTGTAGTAGCATTTTCAGATACACAGGAGGAAAAAGCTTTCCTTAGAATTCCCAAGTCTGTCTTGATAGCTAGCACCTCAGGTAGAAGGAATCCCTAAGGTATCGCACAGTTCCTGACTTCTATATTGGTATCCTGGCACTGGTAGCAGGGCAATCTGGTGCAGCTTTCTGGCAGTCATTGCTCCAGGCCTGTGCCGGCTGGAAGGGATTTTAGCGACCTTGAGTGACCTTGTGAATGGCAGTCATTGGGTAATGATTTTGACTGCAGGATTATGCAGTGGTACTTCTTGCCATGAGGGGATGCAAGAAGATTGCTGCCAATGACATGGAGGGAGATGGAGTCAGAGGGAGAGTGGGGATCCTCAGTGTTGAAGATGAAATGGTTTTAAGTGTACAGCTTTCCAACTTTTTACATGAGAGTAGTGAAAGAACAATTGGATATCATTGTTTGCTTGCTTTACTGTGATTCAGATACTTTTGTATCAGCAAAAGGGAAGTGTACAGCATTAAACTTGTTTATGCAGTGTTTTTATAATAGCTAATTCATTTAAGCATACAGATACACAGACGGCAGTGGGATGACTGGCCAACCCACACAGATGTACACCTCCAATCTGGCATCCCATAACATTCATAAAATATGTCAACACAGCCTGGATTCCTTCCATAGTTTATGTTAAACTATTGGTGTTCATACCATACAAGCAAAATATTTCATGTTGTTAAAATTTGTGTCCCTAGTAAATAAATATAAAAACTAAACACATTCCCTCTAAATGCACAAGCCGTGCACAGCCGCGTTGAAGCAATATGTACTGTTTGTACTTCTAGTAACATTGGAGAAATTAACATTTGTAGAGCTGTTTATCATGCAGGCAAGTGATAGTATTTTATTAGTATTCTGCTTTTAGCTGTGATGGCCTGCATGGCGCCCTCTGTAGCTATTAGATTCCCAACACACGAGGTTATGCTTCAAACCATGCAGTAAGGAAAAGGATCTGGTGAGGGACATGGCCATGTGTGGGTTGTCCCAGGGTCTCCTGTCCCACCCTACAGCCTTGCATTGCCTCTTCGCTCACCCCTGTAGGCACAGGCAGTTGGCATAAACCAGATTTGTTTGGCATGGAGTGTTCTTGAGCAGTAGGAAAGCAGGAGCTCTGCTGAAAATGAGAAAGTACAGATGCTCTAGCACAGGATAAAGGCCAAGAATGAATCTGGTGTTCAGAGTGCACAAATAAAAGTTGAATCTTATTTTTCAGACCAGAATTCACCCAGAACCCTGAATATAAAGTATATTCATATGCAGAATACATGTACTTATGATCCACTGATGATAAGAGTGGTCTTTGCACAACACTATTAGGGTGCTGGTTCCCCTGAGCAAGGAAGCAAAGTTAACCCAACCCAGCTTTGCAGAAGGCCAGGATGGTTTTGGCAGCTGCAGACAGGCAAGATATGCAGCTTTTGTTTAGGTAGGACAGAAAATATTTCCCTTTCTGTCAAGGAGCAACATGAAGGATTATTGCAGAGCAGTAATTGATATCACTTGTGGGAGTACTCTGTTCCTTGAGGCTTGCCCAAATCAGGTTTTTGTCTTGCTCAGAACAGATATTTTCCAAACCTGATGATCTGAACACCACTAAGCATGCTTGCTTAAAATCTTGCAGCTCCATGCACCTCTGCTATTTATATGTTGTCATTTAATGATTTAAATATTATTTTTATATTTAGATTGTTAAAATATGTCTCCAATATATTATGTTGCTAATATCTAACAACGTAAACTAAAATAGATTAGTGTACTTCTGTGAAATACTAAAGTATATTACCGTATAGAAAATAGATATTCTGCCATTATGTTTAATGAATAATATTCCCCATTAATACACATATCTGCGTTTCAGTAATTCCAGAGCTATGACACAGACCAATCAAGGCAATGCATGGTAAACAAGATATAATTTTGCTCTGGCTGTGCAACATAAAATTATTAAGTGAAATTAGTGAGCGGTGTATGCAGAAGCACTGTAGGATTAAGCAGATATTGAGGTATACCCTCACCTTTCCTTGATTAACAAACATGCCCATCAAGATAAAGGGCTAGTGTGGAGGGAAGAAAGCACTACTTGATCATTAATACACAAATGCAAAACCACACTGCTGTTAGTCATGCAGAAGTCAGTAAAACCACATGCTGTTTGGAGAGGATTGAATTATCTTCAAGCACTACCATCTAATTAAATATGTATATATTTCTAGGGCCTGAGCTCTGGAAAGCATTCCTATTCAAGAGAGCGCTTAAGCATATGCTTAACTGTAGAATGGGGGCTTGGAGAAGGTATTAGTATGTGTAGTCAAAAAGTACATTTAGCAGATGAGCAAAAGAACTAGTTTCACAATCAAGACTGATGACAGTTTGTTATAGGTTAATCAATTGCCTGATTTCATTACTTCATTTGGAGTTGTTTTTTTTTCTTCTTTCTGTTAGATGGTACAAAACATTCTTATAAACAAGTAAATTGTTCTTTTTGATTAACAGATGGCTTGTGACTAGGCAAAAAAAAATAAATTAAAGGAAAACCATTCCTTGTTGAAACCTTCTATGTTGCAGTTCAGCCAAGAGAAGATTTATTAAAATGAAATTATAAACTTATGAAAAACAGGATTTATAATGGAAACACTGATACAACCATAAGTATAACCATGTGAACCATGCTGCTATTATTTACTATGGTAACATTATAAAAGACTACACTGTTTGGGCCATTATCCTTACAGTTTTCTTTTCAGTACAAATCATTATATTTATTATCTGTCTTCTTGTATAGAGGGTCACGGAAAAGGCCAATCAAAAGCAGAAGAAGCCTGCCTTTCAAAAGGAAATTGGACCTATTTCTAATTCTTTTTCTTTATCAAATACAAGGAGTGCAGACTTTTTTTGTGAAAAATTGTTTCATGTAAGATAAAAGTGCAGATTATTGGTGAGAAAATGACACACTTTCTACACTTTCTATTTCCCCTACATCTTGAAGATTCTTGGGAGATATTGCCAGTTTTCCTAAGAGATTCTTACCTTACTCACAAATGCATTTCCTTACAGACTTCAGGCAGCAGGTGCTGGAGCTCTGAGTATTTATTTGGGAGCACACTGCATAATTCAGCTACCAGTGACTCAGAGAGATGTCTTAGCAATATAGTATCTAGGAATGAATATTGCACAGAGTATCAGAAAAAATGGATGTTCTAAGAAATACTTATTGCTATATTATATTATATACTAATTTACAGGGTGAAGAAAAGCAAAACTATATCTGTATTTGTTTCTCTCTTTTGTCTCCTTTTTTTCTCTGTCTGGAAAAATATTAATTTCATCACCATTATTCCTGCCTCTTTGGCAGGAATACAGATATGTCTTAAACACATAATGAATGTAGTTGAGTAGATAGACCACAGTATATGGACATAGAGCCCCAGTGCCCGACTTATACACTCACCTTTTGCAATTATGACTAATAAATATGTGTGTGTTTTTTTTTTGTTTGTTTGTTTGTTTGTTTGTTTTAATTCTTTCTATCTGTAAAATGGATGTGGTAACAGTTGCCTCTCTGCTAGGGGTTGGATAAGATGTGATATGTGTTAGTGTATAACATGAAAGATAGTCTTCAAATTATACTTAGAAAGTGTTCCAAGTTTCTAAGTGTATACTTAGAAAGTGTTCCATGGCTGTTGAGTCATCGCTAACTTGAGATGATAGATCAATGTATGTATTATTCCTTTTTCTTTTTTCATTTTCTTTCTCTCTTTCTCTCTTTCTCTCTTTCTCTTTCTTTCTTTCTCTTTCTTTCTTTCTTTCTCTCTCTCTCTCTTTCTCTCTTTCTCTCTCTCTCTTTCTTTCTTTCTTTCTTTCTTTCTTTCTTTCTTTCTGATCTGAAAAAGCACATATACTTAAGCATCAGTGTAATATAGCACAATATGATTATTCCATATTTTAAATAACTTTTTAATGTTTTCTATTTATCTGTGGTAAGGCATCGTGTATTAAAAGCATGGCTTAGAACTATAGTGAGTCGATATTAGTACCGATAGTTTAAGACAATTATCAGCATGACAATTATTCTTAATGCAGTAACCATTCCTGAAAATATAAACACAGACAACATTGCTGTTAATACAAAGTAGGTAAGTTGAATGACAAATATTTTTAGAGATGCAAGTCTCTTAGAAACTATGTATCAGTTGTTTACTGTTAACTGGCAAAAAAAAAAAAAAAAAAAAAAAAAAAAAAAAAGGCTTGATTGCTAACAATGAACCTAAAGGAAAAAAAAAGCTAGTTTATAATTACTGCTTGATGCAACAATATTCTTGTGGCATTTTTTTCTTTGTTTTTGCTGGATGAAGCTAACAATTTAGGAATAACAGCAGTACACAGGAATGCTGTGTCACAATTTGAAAATGATAGTGCTCTAGCACAGTGGTTTTTTATAGCTGTGACACCCAAAGCTTTTCAGTGTTTGATGATTGCCTATGACAATTAAAAATTGCTTTATTTATTAGCAAAGTAGACACTGAACATAAGAGTTAACTCAAATGGATTTTATTTTCGACTACTTATTGTTATCTTGGGGTATGTCAATATTACGTGCTTCAAAAGAATGGATAGGAAATGTTTATCAGTAGACAATGAAGGCAAATAGATTGTTTATGACAGTATAGGGAATACATTTCTTGGCAAGATTTTGAAGTGCAGTCAGGAGGGTCATTCTTGTGGCTGCTTTTGTTGACATTCATCATAACTGAACATCTAGATTGCAAAATACGTAGTTTTTGCACCAAGTGATTCTCTAGGTACAGCATATTGTGTTTGTATTGGACTTTGACGGCACAGTAACAAAAGATAGGATGTTCAAATACTGCCTATGCCACTGCCGCTTCTATTTTAAATGTTTCTTGAACTGCTCGTTGCAATTTACAATTCACTACCAAGCTTTAATATGTTTCTTTTCCTATTTTTTTTAATATATAAATATTTTTTCAGCATTAATGACTTTCCCTTATTTCTGACAGTAAAGCCTAGACTCATTTTTTGAAAATGAACAAGTAAATATTATTATTATTATTATTATAAATTTTAAAATACCATATACCATAAGCTAATATTTCAGTTTGGGTTTATTTGCATACTCTTTGACAGTTTTTGCTAAACTATCACCTTAATTCATTCATTTTACCACTTCACAAATGTCATGTCAGACAAGGTAAAATCATGTAGTGGATATGATAAAGGAATATTTCTGTTCTGAGGATTATAGGAATGTAGGTAGTTTCATAAAAATATTCCATTTCGTATCACCCCATTTTACATGTTAATGCCCTGTTAGTAGGGTAGGGAATTCCAGTTTTTACAAGGTCTATAAAAATTGCTGAACAATAGGTGGTGAAAGGAAGCCTGGAGAAGCAAAAGCCTCATCACCACCCAGACCCTTTATGCTGCTATTTCAACAATGCACCACAGTCTTTACAACTAGTCACCAAAAATAATAGTCTTGATGCGTATAATCATTGCAGATAGCACAGCACATTTTATTTATTATTGAAGTTATTAATGGTATTGTATTGTTAAGACTCAGGAATGACATTTCCTTTATTTACTATAACTTATGTGGCTGCTCCACTCTACCCTGAGCTTGCCCCAAGTAACCTGTTCATGATATCCAGCTTTCTTCATGTTAAGTAGTCACTCCTGCTCCTGCTTCAGAACTGGCTGGCTTTGTTCAACTGCTCGCTTGTTGAGCCCTGCAACAAGCAGTGGTAGCGCAGCCCTGCACAGCTCCCACCATGCTTCATCCTTCTGCAAAGTGAACAAGTGCAAATGTGCATCCATGTGCAGGACTCAGTCTGTCTCGAGTATATGTATTTTATTGTTCCTTGCGGAGGGTAGAAAGTGGATATACAAGGGAGGACTGCTCTGATTTGGCATCATCTTATATGTACTTCGCACTCACCAGTGTGAGTTCACAGCTGGTTCAGAGCACAACAAATTCAAGCATTATCAGCACAGATACATTTTTACAGAACAAAGTATTGTCAGCACGCCACATTCTCTGTGTTTGATTAATGTGCACATTCAACACAAATCAGGACGGACCTTCCAAAGAGCTCAGTGCATGTAATTGAGGCCAAATTTTAGGAACTGCTGATTGGTGGGGTGATTTTTAAAATGTGGCACTTTACACAGAGATTGGTGCCTTGCTGCATTAATGTCATGCAGGGAGTCTTTTTTGTGTAGATCTGTCTTCTGAAGGTGCAGTCTTAAGTTGTGCATGGGTGAGAAGGGACAACGCTGCTGCTCCCAAATGCACTTTAATAGCAAAAATGAATGATCTGAGTATCACAGCAGCCAAACAAAGGTAACTCTGAAGGACCAGAAAACTTGAAGAAAGAATCCGGTTGTGATAGAAAAGCAAATAACTTGTACTCCTGATTTGCAGAGGGGAAATATGAGATGATCCATTCAAATACTTAGGTGACATTAATGGAATCCAAGAAAGTATAACTCACAGGATAAGGAGCCAGAAGAAGGAAGCTGGAGGTTCATGATATGACAGGGAAACTAAGCTAACGGAACAGATATGTAAAGGGAACCATAAGTTACAAAACCAGAGGCTCATTTCATATGCACTTCTCTTTTTAGTCTTGTGGTCTGGCCACAGCACCATGCTGCTTTTCTCCATGTATTTGAAGTATTAGCACTTTAACCACATTTAAATAGATGAAAAAAAAAAAAAAAAGTAAATATACAAAATATCAACGTAAGTGCAATTCTTAAAGTGAAAATTTCAAGAGCTGTAATCCAATCATAACATTTATTATAAAATTGAAGATAAAGTTAATATAATGAGTTCAAAGTAGACTTCAAGTCCATCTGGATTTCCTAAATATAATATTATATTCAAATACAGTGCAAAGGAAGAACTACATCTTAGAATGAGTCTCACTGTAAATAAACCCTCACTTCAATTTTGCTAAATCAGAGAAGAAAGCAGCTTTGTTCTACTACATTTCCAAGGGTATTAAAGATGCTTGCAGTTGCATGTATATGAAAAAAACCCACCCTCTTCACTGTTTTTGACATTGAAATCCATTATATTCACTGAAAAGAACCTGGCACTAAAACATCTGAAGATTAAAAGTATTTGGAGATGTTTAAATCATCAACCTTTACTGATATGCACTTCAAGAGAAATCACCTAACATTTAGATCAGATACCCACAATCCAATCTGAAAGAAAGCTATTAAAATTGTTCCCACTCTTCTTTGTAAGTTTGCCAGAGTCTCACATAGTATGGTGCATCATGTTGGCATACAGCATGATGCTGCATAAACAACAGGACTGTATTATACATCATCAGAAATATGTGAAAATTCATTTGGATCTGCCACCAGCTATCAATTTTGACAAGGAATGTATCATCTGCTCCTGCTTAATTAGAGAGGATGAAAGAAGGGCAAACAGGTCAGCTTCCTCAGTGCTAGCAAACCAGTGGAAACTTTGCTCTGTGGCAGTCTGTTATGGTAGTTAGGACAGGTCAAAACCAGAAGTTTTCTCTAAGAAATTTGATAGAACATTCTACTTCATATGTACATTAGTAGTAAGGGACTACAGTTGCTGACTGATCACTCAGATTTTATTTCTCAAGTCAGCCAGATAAATATATTCATTCTTCACCTTTCCCAGGCTCAGTGATGGGGTTTGACTGACTTCAGTGGAGTACCTCTTGATTCACAGTGATGCTACAGACAAACATCTGGGAAAAGATCTCTGGATGAAAAAAGAGTGTCATTCAATCTTGCACCTAAGATATGGCCTTTCATGTTTGATTTTGTGCTTTTGTGTGTGGTAAATATCTGCACATTTATATACACACACTATTATACAGACCCAAATTCTAATACTTTCATACAGAAATATTCTCTATTTTTTAATCCACTTTTGCCTCCTTGATTTACTCCTTTTAACTTATTTTAAGCCTACCTTTTGAGATTTTTACATTTACCTTGATTTTACAAAACGATAAGGAATACAGTTTAAAAAAAACAACAACTTTAAATTTTCTTATGTTTTTAATTCTATACTGTCTCTATTACAGTTGCATTTTACAAAGTAATTATATTACCACCAGTCCACTCAGATAGTTTGTGGGCTATTCTTTTACTGGTCTAAAGGTGACTTTCATTTTCATGTTGACTTTACCCTGTACTTGTTTGGAGGTTCATTCAGCGAAATAAAATTGCTTTGCAATTATTTCTACTTAGAGAAATATGACAGCTAGAATTTTTATGTTAATTAATCTTTGTTTTGTTTTGCTTTTGGTTTTGGTTTTGGTTTTTATTATTGTGTAGCTGCCTATCATAAATTTCCCTGCAATCCAGTTTTAATGCATTCTATAAATTATTATGGTTTCTCTCAGTCCCATCATGCCTTGCAAATAGTTAACTTTGAATGGATTTCTGTTGTTTGCCCTAATACCATTGCGTGTGTAGTTTAGCAGCAGTGGTCTGCATCTCTGAAAATATAAATAATTAATAAGGATACTTGTCAGGAATGAGTTCTTGGTCAGACTGTAGTCTTGGTATAAGTACAAGTTTGTGTAACAAAATGAAAAAACATTTTACAAAAAAAAAAGACAAAAACTAATATAAACTCCAGTGCATACTGGACTGAAGGGAACAAACAAGGCATTACATTTCTTCTTGTTTTGCTGGCTCAGTGAAATTAGGAAGCCACTGTTTCCTCACCTGCATACCCAGTTAAGGGCCATCTGTTTCCTGTTTAAATGTAGTATCTTGCATGGTTTTTCCAAAAACTCTCTTGCATTAATCAACACAATTCCAATAAACAGCTTGCTTAAAAACCAAATCTTGCTTATCTTTCTTATTTGAGGAAAGCATTTCAATAGTTACAACATGAACACTGTCTAGTTTTAATTCAGTGCTTTGTTTTCACTAACATTTAGTTTTATTCTGGTCTTATTTTTGAAATCTCTCATTGTTCTAGGCAGGTTTTACAAGCTTTCTGCAACAGTCTGAAGTCCTTTATGTTACTGTGTATTAAACGAATAATATGTTGATTTTGCCAGTAATGCTTTTAATCTCAGTCTGGTGTCATGTGTTGTACTTTAACATTCTCATGAATGTTAAAGATAATAAGGTCAAATGTGTCCTTGACGTTATACTTTGCCTTTGATGAAGGTAACAAATAATGAATGTGGCCTGGTCTCCTTATTATCATGGTTTAGATTTACAGGAAATCATTGGTGGATGGATACTCTTGGTAGGGAGAATCAATGAGCCAAATTGGTTACTTGGATTGTGGTAAGATTTACACAGAGAAATAATACCTTTTTATTACATCAAATAATTACAGTATTATGGAGCCACCACAATGAATGCAGACACAATAAATAACAAGTGTCATCTTCAGAAGATATTCTTTGATATGGTACCATTATCATTGATATCAAGATACTCTTTCATTTAATTTTAAATAAAAATGTAGATTAATGAGAACATGTAAAAAGTAAGGAACAAAATAAAATAGAAAATTGCCTAAGTGAAGTATTTAATTTCACACACATACAAAGAGAAAGGTTTTGAAGAACTTCATTAAGGTTTTCAGAAGTAGCCACTCAGATGCTAGAAAATATGCTTGGACAACAATGATTTGGCTTGTTTTTTGCTCTCATTCTGATGCCATCCTTAACTACCTAGCTAATTTCAGGTTTTATAAAAGGCCCTACCTCATTTGTGGTATCTGATGGACAACCCCCACTAAACAAGCTGTTGTTCAGTATTTCATTGCCTCCTCAGTGCTTGGTGTGTGCTGCGAGACGATATTTATAACATGCTTTTCATACCTTCCCCGAAAGCAGTCAGTTATTTTTGGACTTGTCTCTGGTGCTCTTTGCTAGCAGGAGAGAGTGGGGAGAACCATACAGCTCCTGAAGTGGCATAACATGATGGCATATCACCCACAAATGCACGTCATACCTCCTATATGTTCTGCCTGGCCACCAGCACACCTGAGTCCTTGCCAATATTTTTCCTCTATATGTGGGAATTCTCAGTAAGTGTCACTAAAGCAGATAGTGAAGGTGCTGTGATTATTCCCAGGTTAAAGGTGAAACAAGTTCTGATGAAAATAAGAAGCTCACTTTGGTATTGGATTCCAAACTGGATATACCATGTTTTTTTTTTTTTATTTATTTTTTCTTCCTTAAGTCCTTCGGAGGACTCTGCTGCATGCACATGCAAAGCCCCCGTAATTTGCGTCAGACATGAATGTTTATCATTTGCATAAAACAAGCAACTCAGATTGAAATCAGGACCCAGGAAATGAATAAAACACAGCTATTAACCTCTTGTGGATAGCCTGGGTTAAGTGATTGCCCAGCACCACCTAACAGTCCTGCCACTTTATGCAATACATTTTGCTGTAGTCCAACAGTAGTACCCCTTACTCTGTAGTCCTAATTTCATTTTTATGATCATTCTGTGCATGTCTGATCTTTCTCACCCCATCCCCAGTTTGGTGAGTCAGTTGGTGCCACTGCCTCATCTTGGCCCTGCATCCAAGTCCCTGTTGCTCCCTATCAAAGCTGAGTACATCCTGAGTGGATGCAACGGCCTGTGACCGCCCTGATGTGCAGCCGACATTCCGCAGAGCAGCACCACTTGCAAGTCTCAGCAAGAACTGAAAAATTTGCTAAGAATGAAATCACTTCTTCCAGTATCATGGAACAGCCATGGTACTTCCCAGCATGGACCTGGGAACAGCCAAGCTACACTGGCTGTATGGTTGCAGGGGGAGGACTTGCTACCACATCAGCTCTGCCCTCTTGCCCCAGTGGCTGTGGCAGTCTTGCAGGGAAGCAAAAGAAGCAGCTGATATGTGAAAATAAGAATAGCCTGCTTCTCCCCACCATCTATAGGGGTGAAACTGCGTAGAGTATAGTAACCTTGCTCTTGAATGGGGCTCAATTGTCTTGGCTGAAATTTTCTCCAAAAATTCAACCCAGGCAGCCACAAGGCATAGAGCATTATTTTCACCCAAACAGCTGAAATTTGGCTAAGCTCTAAGTAACAGAAAGCAGCAGAGTGTCTGGCAACCTTAAATGAGAGGCAGTGTTTCCAGTCCCACTTATAATGTGCTGAAAAGCCAGTGTGAATGCAAAGCGAAAGCTATTAAAGTGAGCTGCAAGAGCTGAACAACCAGAGCATTTAGCAGCTCCATCAGAAGCACAGAAGTGCACGTCTCAGAACAAGGAAGTGATTTCAGCCTGTGTGTCAAATAAGTAAGGATAATAAACAGAGGTTGGCATAAAGGGTTAAAGCTTATGCAGCTGTTTCATCCTGAGTGTATTGAACGGAGCTAATATTGCTAGATGACTTAAGCGACTTACTGTTCTACATAATAGGGTGATTTTATAAGTTTATAGAAGCAACAAAGAATGTAGAGCAGGTTATATAAATGTAAAAAAAATAAATCAAAATGAACATCTATGAAAGGAATAATGTTGCTGATGGAGACAGTTTTATGGGAGAAGAAACATAGGGCTCAATTCACAAGGGGGACTTAAGGATCTCAATGCCTCCTTAGGCACCTAAGTCCAGCTTTTAGGTATCACAGGTATCTAATAACATGGTATCACCTCATCTAATCCTGCAGGTTCCGAGGCTTCTCTGACACCCTGAGCAAGCAAGAACTGCCTAAATCCTGAGAGGCTGGAGCACCCAGTCTTACTATTTGTGCTTTGAAGTAGCAGTCACATGTGCTCCTCTGCTAGAGCCATTGTGGAGGATGGATCTAGAGGGTTCAGATAGTAAGATAGCACAGAATGAGAAGAGAGAGTGTCTGTGTTTTTACCTAAGAAATCTAGATTATTATTTTTTTAATTTGTACAATGAAAGGTCCAGCTTTAAACCTCCCTGCTCACCTCCCAGCTTTAAACCTTCCTGCTGAGCTCTTAAATCATATGTTTTGGTTCCCCAGAGAATGCCTTTGGATGGAAGGTGATCTGCAGTGGGACCTCTTCTGTCTACTGTGTGAACTTATATGACATAATGCAATACTTATTTTGGCTAGTGAATGGATAAAGACAAGAAAATTACTCTGTAATGTGATTTTTTTAGAGACACTTGAATGAAATGAATATAGATAAATCCCCCTCCTTAGTAGGTCAGCATTAAGCTTTCACAGATGCAATTCTTAATACCCACCCCCTCCTATGCACTCTGTAGGGCACCCCTGAGAACCAACTGAATCAGGACTGGGAAGTCTATTAGATGGCATGACAAAACATGACAAAATTCAACATAGCAGCAAATAAATCTCTCTGTTCACGTCCTGCTTGAGATGACTTCCTTCCTTCTTTCCTGTAACTGGACATGTGCTACGCAGGAGAGGGGGAAGGGTGACTACCTGGTATAACTCGTTCCCTCCACCTGCTGATATTTATTATTATTATTATTATTTTTTTAATAGTGTATCTGAACTAGTATATTCCCAACTTTGCTCTACCTGTTGCAGTTGTAGTCTTCCTATGGCAGTCTGGTAATGCATCTTATTATTGGACACAGCAAAAATACAACCTTTTTGCTATAATGAGTATTTCCCTGTGGACCTCATATTAAGACCAACTCTGACACCACTTATAATGAAAATTAAAATGGAAACCTTTATTTGAGTATCATTCCAACAACCTTTGTTCTTGCTGAAAGGGACATTTTCAAGAAGAAATGAATCAAATAAATGTCTGCCCCTGAATTGTTTCCTACACTGTGTTTTAAAGCTGGAGCGATCTACTTTCTCATGAAGGCAAAAGACCCTACCTTTCTTTTCAAATTCCTCCTAAAGAATCAGAGGAAGGTTGCTATCATGCACCAACAGATTCTTATTCTTGTTGCTGCTTCACCCCACAGTCCTTTTTAATTTGCATTTACAAGTTAAAAATCAAAATTGATTTTTGATTTTTTGAAATTGATTTTTTTTTTGAAATTGATTTTTTTTTTGAAATTTCAAAAATCAAAAGGATGCAGGAAAAGAAGTAAGGTCCAATGCAAAAACTCTCTGCTTTTATGTGCATGGTGTTTCTTATACACTCCACGGCGGCATGTATACACCCTGTACAGCAGTCCCCTGGCTTTAATTTTTATAATTTATAGTGGCCAAAGCATAGATAAACATATTCACCAGCCTAAAGTTAGCTGTTTTATTCTTCCCTCTAGCATTTTTCCTTCATCTTTTCTTTTCTTTTCTTTTCTTTTCTTTTCTTTTCTTTTCTTTTCTTTTCTTTTCTTTTCTTTTCTTTTCTTTTCTTTTCTTTTCTTTTCTTTTCTTTTCTTTTCTTTTCTTTTCTTTTCTTTTCTTTTCTTTTCTTTTCTTTTCTTTTCTTTTCTTTTCTTTTCTCTTTTCTTTTCTTTTCTTTTCTTTTCTTTTCTTTTCTTTTCTTTTCTTTTCTTTTCTTTTCTTTTCTTTTCTTTTCTTTTCTTTTCTTTTCCTTTTTTTTTTTTTTTTTTTTTTTGACCTCCACTTTTCTCATTTCCACTTCTTTGTCCCTCTTTCCAGTATTATAATGCCTCTGACTGTTACCTTCGGTTCTACTTCCAGTCTCTGTGCAGCTTGTTTAGTTTTTCCTTCTTCTCTCATATTCTGTTTTTCTCTTTATAGCATTAACTCTCTTCCTTTTGCTGATCCATTATTACCTCCGGTCCCCCAAACTCTTTGTTTCTTTTTCTCTGTAGAGATTCCATTACCTTTCTCCTTTTGTCTGCCTACCACCCTTTCCTCAGCTTTTTCTTCTTTCTCTTCAGACACATTTACTTTGTCTTATTACTATCCCATAATACTTCCTTTCTGACCTTCATGGAAAAAGTTTTATTCATTCTGTCTATGTTTTCCACAGGCTCTGTCCAATCACATCTCTCCCTTTTTGGCTTCTGCGTACCTAGATAATGTCAGAAGCCACAAATATCCATTCAGGAACTGCAGTAACTTAAGTTGACCAGATACTGTTGATCAGACATATATGAGATGAAAACATACACGAAGAGAACAACGGGACTGATCAGAAGCATACACATACACATGTTGCTTGAGACCAACAGAAGTTCACCAGTTTTGAAGGTGTCAGGAACTCTTCAGCACTGTCTGCAGCTTAAAAGACAACCTGAGGACCTGTGAAGGGAGGGACATGGGAAAAGCAGAAAAGATGAATTAGGGGAATATTAACTTTGTATTATGCTTTATGTCTTTCAGGACATTAACAATTTGGGTTTGTCAAAGCATCTTGAAACATCCATTTATATTTATGGTTAGAAACTTCTCCAAGTTGTGTTATTCAGAGCACTGCTGGCTTTGCTAAGGTTATTTCTAACATGGGAGCAAAGTTAATTTCTCCCAGAACAAAGTTATTATCATAATCTCCTAGCATATGTCCATCATAACTGTGCTTTTTTATTCTTGGAGTCCTTCCAGCAGGTAATTTTGGGAGATCACTGAAGACAGCCAATTTTTTTCATTGTGGTTTCACCAGACTTTTCTCTACAGCATTAATGTGGGCTTTGGGATTTTGATTACTATTACCCCTTTTTTAACTTTTAATCTATTATTTTAAAAACTGAGGGTTGATTTTTTTCATTCTTCCAATTCATCTTTCAGAGTGCAAAATGAAGGTCTGGCACTCCAGGGTGTTTGTTAGCTACCGGATAATGTTTGTGGCAGAGAAGTATACAAGGCAAAGAAATGGCTTTTGTGGGTGATTAAATGCTGAAGTGAAGCTGAGGTGTTTGATAACCACAGAAGCTATTTATTGTGTGTATACTCCAGTGCCATGAACATTATTCCTATTATACAACAAGACAAAGGAAGATTCAACAAACCATAACAGGAAAGGATGAAGGGTTGTTTTTTTGTGTGTGTGTGGTTTTTTTTTTTTTTTCAGTCATTGCTTTTTTGCTTGATGAAAGTTTGAAAGTTCTGTTTCATTTTCTGCCTTTCCTAATGCTTCCTTTGGGGTGAAGATTAAGGCAAAAAGATATAAATTGGCCTGGAAAGGATAGAAGTAGAGACTAAATTCTGAATAAATACTGGGAGTTATCATATCTTAACAGTATCCTTCTGGACAAAATGACCAGGATACAGTTAGGTAAAAGCATAGTAAAATGGGTGAGCAATTGGCTGATGATTGGTCCCAGAGGGTTCTTGTAAATGGGGTTACATTGGGCTGGTAACCTGTCACTGTTGGGGTTCCCCAGGGCTCCATTTTAGGACCAGCCCTCCTCAATGTTTTCATAAACAATTTGGATGAAGGACTTGAAGGTTCTTTGAGCAAGTTCACAGATGATACTAAACTGGGTGGAGCTGTTGATTCCATTAAGAGTGGTGAGGCCTTGCAGAGAGATCTGGACAAATTAGAGAGCTGGGCAATCACCAAAACCACAAAGTTTAGCAGGAACAAATGCTGGATTCTTCACATTAGGAGGGGCAGACTGGGGGACAAGATGCTGGAGAGGAGCCCTGCAGAAAGGGATTAGGGGTGTGGTGGTTTGCCGAACTACACCATGGCTGCCCTCTCACTCCCCCTCCTCAAAGGGAAGGAGGGAGGAAATTGAAAGCCACAAAAGGCTCAAGATAAGTAGGATTTAATTAAAGGAAAAAGGAAAAGGGAGGGAAGGAAAAGAAAAAAGAAAGAAAGAAAGAAAGAAAGAAAGAAAGAAAGAAAGAAAGAAAGAAAGAAAGAAAGAAAGAAAGAAAGAAAGAAAGAAAGAAAGAAAGAAAGAAAGAAAGAAAGAAAGAAAGAAAGAAAAAGATAGCAAGCAAAGGTCACATGGAAGCACTGAGAGAGAAAAGCAGTTACTCCCTAATTCCCATCAATGAGTGATGTTCAGCCATGTCCTGGGAAGCAGGGCCTCAATACACGTAGTGGTTGTTCGGGAGAACAGATGCTTCCATGAGATCCCCCCTTTCCTTCCTCTTTCCCACCTTTTATTGCTGTGTGACACCACATGCCATGGAATATCCCTTTGGTTCTTTTAGGTCAGCTGCCCTGGTGATGTCCCCTCCCCATTTCCTGCCCACCCCTAGCCTCCTGGCTCTGGGGGGGTTGGAAGGAGGCCTGATGTAGCGACAGCACTGCTCAGCAGCAGACACAACACCGGTGTGATACCACTGCTGTTCTAGTCACAAGTGCAGAGCACAGCACTGTATGGGGTGCTGCAGGGAAAGTTAACTTCATCTGAGCCAGACCCAGCACATTGGGTTTTGATCGACAGCAAGCTGAACACAAGCCAGCAGTGTGCTTTGGTGGCCTGGAGGGCCAACCGTATCCTGGGGTGCATTAAAAACAACATTGCTAACTGTTCGGGGGAAGTGATTGTCCCGCTCTACTCTGCGCTGGTGAGCCTCACCTCTAGTACTGTGTGCAGTTTTGGATGCCGCAGTAGAAGGAAGATATGAAACTGTTAGAATGTCCAAAGGAGGGCAACAAATATGGTAAAGGGTCAAGAGGGGAAGATGTATGACGAGCGGCTGAAGTCACTTGGATTGTTCAGCCTGGAGCTGAGATTGAGGGGAGACCTCATGGTCTAGACCATCACGGTCTAGAACTTCCTCATGAGGGAAAGTGAAGAGGCAGGCACTGATTTCCTCTCTGGTGACCAGCAATAGGACCCAAGGGAATGGCTTGAAACTGCTACAGGGGAGGCTCAGGCTGGATAGTAGGAGAAGGTTTTTCACTGAGAGGGTGGTTGGGCACTGGAACAGGCTTGTCAGGGAAATGGTCATGGCACCAAGCCTGTCAGAGTTCAAGAAGTGTTTGGAGAATGCTCTCAGAAACTTTTTTTTTTTTTCTCGGTGTCATCCTTTGGGGACCCAGGAGTTGGACCCCATGATCCTTGTGGGTCCCTTCCAACTCGGATATTCTATCCAGTGCTCAGTGTTTCATTGGGACATACAGAAAGACCAAATTAATAGTATTCATTAAAAATATTTCTTTAGGTTGTGAAAAACATGCTTAGGAAAAGAATTAGGTATTATCAGGTTTAAAAGTAATAGTAAAACAACAATGAGATATACTAAGATAATAGTAATAGATATTTATAGAAGTATGCATCTTCTACATGCTCTATTAGTCTTCACAGGAGCCATGTGAATTCAGGAAATACTGGAAGACCAATCTCACAAATATTACTTAAATTCTGAGCAGCAATTCTGTTCTGGCAGCTTCCCGCTAGTCTACTGTTATTCCTGTGTAGTATTTTGGGTTTGGGAGATAGCCTTCAGTGGCTGGAACATCCAGACGTATGCCTGTTTTCAGAAGAGGGATCTGAAAAATGCAATGAAATTTGTATACAAAAGATCCAGCATACAGGGAAAACATACCTGTTTCTTACTGTCATTACTTCATAGGTGTTGTTTCCTCTTTAAATCGCATGAGTTGTTAAAAAGTAAATCAATTGAGTTGTTATAATATGGTGTAGCCAAAATGACCAGTAACCCAGTGGAAACCTTAAGCAGAGGAAATCACTCACAAACAACCCCACCACTGGTCTTTGTGAATATTGCTCATTAAACAATTATGAACAGAGAATACATTTGTGAAGTGCAAACTCTGTTTGCAAATGACTTGCTGTAGATAAACAAAGCCTGCTTTGTCAAATCAGGAGGAATAATTTAACCATCTGTGGTCACAACAGCCCTGTAACACAGCTATTTTTACACCTCTTCAGAGGTGGGGAACAGAGACAGACAGACATTTCTTTGGCAAATGGTAAAAAGTGAATTAACTCAAAGCAAAAAAAAAGTAACTGTTAATTGTGATATAATTTTGTTGTTTGCACATCTCCTAACAGCAAATACTACACACTTTTTTTTTTTTTTTTTTAATTTTTTATTACTTCAGGCAATGCACTGCAATAGCAATTGCTGTCTACCTATAGTCATTCCTTCAGGCCAGGTTATTTCTAAAAGTTTTTCTAAGTCATTAAAACATTATCTGAGCATATCATTGAGTACTTACTGCTTTGAAAGGTGATGGACTGTCATCACAAGCTCACCTAGCAGTGATAAACAGGTCTTGCACCTGCCAGCTGCAAAACAGAAGCTGAGCACAGTTCTGCTACGGCTCCGAGGTCTCCCCAACTTTGCTGTGCAAGACAGTGGCTCAGTCAGGCTCCAGTGCCCCCTATCCTTTTCTGCTCACAGGCAAACAATACTTCTTCACCATCAACATGTGAGTGGTTGCCAGCTGATTTTCCTTAGTTTTACACATCATCATATGTGGCTTAACAGATCAGTGCCCTCTCCTGCAATAGTCCAGCACCCTACTGAGAACATCTTCTCATTTGGATGATTGATTACTCTAAATACCCTTGAAATACATACCTCTTTTTTTTTTTTTTTTTTTTTTAAAAAAAAAAAAAAAGGTATTTTCACATTATTATTTGCATCCATGTTTTATATGCATCTAGACATTTTTATATGTTCATTTTAAAATGACAGCAGCTGTTGAACTGTTTATGAAAAATAAAAACAGTGTAATGTAAGTTTATTTTAAAGCTTAATACACCACCATACAAAGCAACGGTATGGACTCAGTGATTCTTGCAGTTTTTCAAGTACAAATTTCGATATGAATTATAGGATAAAATTTCTGATCTTAAGTGGAATGTGAATTCTGCTTTCTTAGTGGTATTCAGTACTAATGTGCATATTTAAATGATAAATAAAGTTCTGCTTATTCTAAATTATCTTGAATGATTGTAGTGTATGAAAAAGGATGGTTTCATTCAGATGTATCATTTAGAAGAGGGTTTCCATTCTCCTATGATGTGACCTAATTTCAAAAAAATTGAGACTGGGAGTTGTGCTCTCCTTGTTTTACACAGCAGATGTTAATGCCATTATCTACTTAATTTGAAAGCTGCACTGAATTCCACTCTTCCTTTCTTCCTTTGAGTGTCATTCTTATATTAAAAAAAAAAAAAAAACAGTATCAAGTGCAGCAAAGGTCATTTGAAGTTACACCCAAAATGCTGTCCTAATCTTATAAAAAATAATTTGAAAAACAAACAACAACAAAACAAACATATTAATGTGGATAGCTATAAAATTACGATTGGGCAAGTCTGTAGAATACAAAAGAACAACAGAAGTGATATTGCTGTCAGGAAAAAAGATGTATATAAAGATACCACTGAAGACCCTATCAGTGGTGTTTTACATTCTCTCTTGGTGTACACACTTTCTTTAATTCAAACTGAGTTGGGGTAAAATATCAGTGGCCCATATTTTTGCATACTAATTTATTGTAGTGATTTCAAGATCAAGCCTGCTCAGTTTACAAGTTAAATCTGAAATAAATTCATTCATTGAAAGTTTCAGAGGTTTAACTGTATTCTTCATGTCTGAAGTATAACTAGCCAAAGATTTTGGAACAGAACCGAGTTACAATATCATCAGTGGAACAGAGGTGGGATACAACATGGCTTGTCTCACTGCTGCATCATCCTCAGTTATAAGGCATGTTAAAATAATTTAATCACTAGTCATTTGTCTTGATAGGTTTATGAGAAAATAAAAACTCTAAGCAGTACTGTCGCTGTCCTGATCACTATGCATATTGGCTTTTATAAACTTCAAAAATCTGCATTGGTGTTACTTTAATTCTCAGCATTTTTAATCTTATAAAACTCCAAAAATTCTACTTACTAAGTTCTTCTTCTGGAAATACACTGCATTGCAAAATGTATGAATGCTTCTTTTTTATATATTTGGTTTTGACTATGCAAATTCACCTGCCCATCACATGAAACCTGAAGTCATACTTCTTTAGGCTGTGGTCTTGCCAACTGTCAAAGCCATCTAATATTGATCTTGATCAGTATTAAAATAAAAGACCTGTAAGAAAAATATGGGATGCTAACTGAATTGGTATTGATAATTCAGCAGGTGGCATTCTTTCCTCTAACTGCTACAGATTCACTGGATCAGAATGCTAATGGGCAGCATTCTAAAATGCTAAAAAAATTCTTAGGTACATGATTAGATGTAAGTTCCCTATGCTTGTGTTGCTCTAAACTCTTCTAAGCCAAAAAAAAGGTATTATAACTGTATGAACCAAAAAAAAAAAAAAAAAATGTGACTGACCAATAAGTATGTAAGAATATGTATCATAGTTTTAATTTTGAGAACTGGTGAAAAACTCCTTCAACAACATGATCTTAAAAACGTTGGTTATTGGATGAAAATCCAACATGATACTAAAGTTATACTCTACATGTTAATATTTTGACAGATAATTACAAGGGACTGTGCAATGTAGCTAATATTTACAAATATTGCAAAAGAAGTACAGCATGTCTGCTCAAGATTATCTGATATTACTTTTGGATTGTAGATAGAATTTACAGCGATGTAAGAGGTGAAGTAAAAATTCTGCTGTTAATTGTAATTATTTCTAATCCACCAAATTTGTGTCAATTTTTCTATAGAATGATGTATTGGGATTTCATTGAATTGTTTACACTGTAAAGTGAAAGTTGCATAAATGCCAGATAAACTTAAATGGAGATGTAGCTGACATTAGGGTAGGAGGAGATCATCTGGTGTTTTAATGTACTTTGGTTATGTGGTATATAAGGGTAAAGAAGTCAACTTGCTTTCTCTGAGCTAAATCCTGTATATCTCTGCAGGTAATAAAAATTTATTTCTCATTTCCCTTTGTCATCATATTACTCAATGCATTATTTTCCATATAATGGGAAATCAAACCCCAACAATGTTTTAGATCTGCAGACAATTTTTTCTGTACTTGTTCTTAGTTTTGTGTGCTTATAAGTAAACTGATATGGAAAATACTTCCAAGAACATACATTTCATTAATAAAAATCCATCTGCACAAAATGAATTAATGGGTACCTAAGCCATGCATTGAGGCTGCTCTTGAGAAAATCCCAAGAATTTGAAAAGTTTCTAATGCACACTTGAAAGAACCTTACAGTAGGGGTCTTCAAAAAATGTGAGAGAATCTTTTCTAGGACCAGCAAACCATAGAATATCTTTACTGAATGGAAAATAACACAGCTCATCTTGGCCGTGCAGTCAGTCCTGAATCCAGACATTTTGGCATTCATACAGTATGCAAACAAACATAAACTTTGTAAACATACGATTAGGCAGGACTCTTCTGCAGGATCCCATGTTTGGGATGGTCATAAGATCTTCAAACAAAGAATTAATGCATTTGTATATACAACCCCCTTAGTGACAGATTATGAAATTGTCACAAATAAACCCTCCAAAAAAAATCCATGTAGTGATGAAATACTAATCCATAGTATTAGAAATACGCACAAAAGCCATACTTAGCAAACATTTCAATATATCATTTTCAAATTGCACAATACTTAGTCTCTACAATGAATGCCTACTTCTCTGTCTTATTAATGAAAATGAAAAAAAAAAAAAAGAAGAAGAAAAAGGAAAAATCCTTTTTTTTTTTTTTTTTTTTTTTTTTGTATTTTCTCTGTGTTAGCACACTAAACACTGTCATGTTAAAGACCGAAAATACAAAGTATACAGAAACAATCTTCAATCAGGAAAAGAGAAGTTTAGAGATTAAGTCTACAGTTTTGAAGAAAGATTAGAAAATTATATAGTCATTTCAGTTTAAATGTTTCATTGTTTCTTAGATTTATTTTTGGTTTAAAGTAGGATTTAATTTCAAATTTGAATTATTAGTATTAGTATTAGTATTAGTACAAATTTATATGGTTGAAACAAAACCAGAACAAAATGCTTAAAATATAGGTCAAAGGAAGAATTTATTTTATGTGAAATTAACTTAAAATTTGTTGAAGTAAGAAAAAATTATTTCAGTTTAACCCAAAATGAATTTTTAATTATCATTTGGTTATATCTGAAGCTGAAAAAAAAAAAATTAGTTACTTGTACTGCTCTATAGAAATGGAACAAAAAATAAAGATGAAGGTTATTTTGTTAGGAGACTACTTCATCTTATTCTGAGAGAGAAGTTAAATAACACTTTACTAAATTCCTTTATTGTTTAAAACAAACCAATTAAACCAACTGCTTATGCTACGTATAAAATTACTTTTTTTTTTTTTTTTTTTTTTTTTCCGTCACAGCAATGCAAAACAACAGATGTTCAGGTGAACCATACTCAAGGATTCATCTGAAACAAATAATGAAATCTCTATTTTTTTCTGATATCACTCACTAGTGATGCAATTATTTAGAAGAATTGTAGCAAGAAAAGAAACACCATGTCACTTGATAGCATGTACTGGTGTGTGGAATTCAGGAACAGGATAGCGTCTCAGTCTAGTCTTTATATGCTACTTGCTTACCTAGGAAGCTTAGTGTACCAAGTGCGTACTGCAATTTCATTAAGAATTGTTACATTCTTGGCAAGTACCATGTAGAGCTCAGTAAACTGATGTTACTTACTTTGAGACAAAATGCATTTGGTGTCACATAATTCGTATTCAGATATCTTGAGTAACAGTAGTAGTGACAGGAGCCTGAAAGGAACATCCTGGGTCTTTTCAATTTGTTGTGTCAGAGATGATCTGATTATATATCTCCTTTTATTTCAGTCTTTACTAGACTCATTGGATTAAGAAGATATACTATAAAAGTTCATCTTGTACCTTTTCAGAGTCAATCACTGTTTCATTGTTAGATAAATGCCCACAGTTCTCTCTTTCTCTCTGTCCCCTCCCCCCTCCCCCCCCCCCAAACACACACACACTTTCTCTCTCTTGTGGTTAAAATTTAGAGCAGAAGAAAAATTATATAAAGTCCAGTGTTCTTGGAAGCAGAAATGCTACTACATGCTTAAGAGAAAAACAGGATAGCAATGAGCGCATGTATGCATATCTACCCTGTTATGTGGAAAACAAACCTTATTGCTCTCATTTATCCAAGCTCTTAGACAGTTGATGAAATGGTGTAAACTAGTTCTGTTTGGTGGGAGAAGTTAATGACAGAGGTTTATTTGTTTTCTTCTAAAGATTTTATTTTTCAGATTGATTGATTTCTTTATTTTAATACTGGTCTATACTTTTTTTTTTTTTTTTTTTTTTTTAATTTTAAATTTTAAATCCTTGGGCACACAAAAGGAAAACAATTTCTGAGGTCTTTCAAGCCAACACTCTGCTTGAGATGCCTTTTGTCTTGACTTTCCCTTGTGATCACACTTCAGGTGATACATGTTTCTATAGGTGCCCTTCCCTGCCTGCATGCTCCCAGATGCAACTTCCACACAGGCCTTGCTGCCTCCTGGGCTTGCAGCCCTCCACACTTGCATACCATGCTTGTGCCTGATACGTAACTCACGTGTTTCTTGCCATGCCTGTGACCTGTGGCTTTGACAGTCTGTTGTTCTTAAGAAGGGCTCAGGAGACCAGCTCACCCAGCTTAATTAGTTTATTGATCAGTACTATAAAGTCCATAACCAATTAGCGAGTGTAAAGTTATTAATGTCAAATTCTGCATTGGTCTGTTGCAGGGAAGTAGCCATGTAGCAGAACGAAGCAAACACAATATACAGTTTATCATACCTCTGCAAGTATTCCACCTGTTCACTGTAACATATGAGAAAAAACTCTCCTTGTATGCACTTCTCTCCCTATATTCCCTTACATGGGGAGGAGGATACAGCCTTCTGATTTTATTCTGTTTTGCTACTATTACAAAAGCAATAAGTGACCCGGCTGGTGGAGGAGCTTCAGTACTTTTTCTGTTAATAAAATATCTGCTATGGCATGGAGTGTAGCATGAATGCAAACCATTTGGTGCGTATAAGACACAGAGTAGCAAGACTTTGGATTAGAGGGTAATAGATCCTCTGCAATACATTTCTCAATGAGATTTAGTTATATACATCACAAAAATGGGTTTGTTATAGTTGTACTGTGAAATTCATAGTTATGTACTATGGTGGGAAGCTAGTCATGATATCTTAGAATTAGAAGTTAAAGTTGCAGAATACAGCTAGGACACAGTGATCGGTATCTATGCTTTGGTAGCAAGCAGATTGTTTTTTTCCCATATACAGTGAAACAAACGCTGTGCCTTAATAGACATGCCATTAATATATGTTTTGATTTGTTGAGTTTGCATTATTAGTCCCATGTTCATGGGGATTCTTACTCCGACTGCAATATTTGGAAGTATCAAGGTGTTGTGTGAATAAGGCGCTATATTACATGGGAGGAACCAACACAGCTGCTTCTAACAAAACCCAACACAAGCAAGAGAACATTATCTGCACTGAAACATCTGGGATGAGCCATGACTGATTCTGGTTAGCACCTTTAAGATACATCCTTAGATACAGTCGTTAGTTTACCACAGTAGAGATTTCCTGTTCTTTTACAAGGAGCTAGCTTATTCCCTCTCTTTGTTATAGTTCTGCTATCAAGATTTTTGAGTATTAGTTTTTCTATGGGTTATGCTGTGACATGCATTTCAAGGAGATACTGTAGCTTCTTTTTATTACAATTTTGTAATTTTATTAGGATTTAATTATGAGCGTTTTGATAGCGTTTTATGAGTGTTTATGAGTGTTTTGATCATATTTTACCACATACCTCATTGTTAAGAGAGAATAAAATCTACTGTGGTAAGATTAGCAGGGACTTTGTCTGTGCCAAAGAAAAGGAAGATGGGGTATATGGTATTTGAAATGGTTTCAGCAACTTTATTTGAGCTGAAAACATACATTGAAATTAGTCTGTTGGAAATAAGTTAATTACCAAGTTTCATCCTATAAATCTGCTTCAAAGAAGAAAGGCAATGTGATGGTTCATTACTGTAGTGCTTCTTTCATGACTTCATTGATGCCTTGTTCTAATGTCGTGATCTGGAGTCTCAGGCTGAGACTCATTCCCGGCAATGCTGCAGTGCAGTTTGTTTCTGAAGGTGTGTTGTAAAGCTGTGTTAATGGTTCATTCTTTTTCATGGAGTGGCTGTGCTCTGGAAGATATAAGAACAAGAACATAAGTGGCCTATGTTGTTTTTCACATGGATTATTCAGTGACATACAGGGAGCATGAAAAAGCTTGTACATTTTGTCATCTCTTCCAGAAAAGGGGCTCGTATCTTGTGCAAAACTTCCAAGGAAGCATTAAACAGAGAAAGAAGAAATAAACTTTGACAAAGGAATAAATAGCAAAAAAAAAAATAAAATAAAATAAAATGTGGAAATTAGATATTTGACCCTTTTCAGACAAAAGAAAACAGTTTGTCAGAGCTGACACTCCTCTTCAGTCTTCTGTACAATTGCTTGTTGGAATGGAAATTTATTACAGAAGTGGAAGAACAGCTTTTTTTCTTCTTTTCTGAGGTCTTCCTAGAAATTTGCAGGTGATGAGAGAAACCTTCATTCTAATAAAGAATAGGCCAGCTTACTGATTGGAGAAAATTATATGAAGTTTTTTAATCAAAGTCTCTGTGGTCTGCTGTCTGATTTTCCAGGCCAGATGTCAAATGTTTTTCACTGATGTCGATGTTGAAGTAATCACTAAGCCAATTCCAAGAATGAGTAAGTGAGACTGTAATAACATTTCATTTCAGTATTACATAAGCTTTTTTTTCCCAGCTATGAACAAAGTAACAGGACCCTTCTGATTCAATATAATTACACAAACTATTACTTTGAAATTTGTGAGACAGTTTTATGTGTGGTCAATTGCTCTATACATATATATGGGAGGTTTCAGTACAAAATGCAAAAACACATTTACAAAGTTTTATATTTTTAAACATTTACATTTAATTTAAAACATAATTGCATTTTTAGTATTTAATCTATTTTATGAAGTTTATCTTTGCTACTACTGTATTAACCAGTAATTTGAAAAAGCAAGAATTTGCTAGAAAAAAAGACTTTGGTTTGCAGTTTAAAAATGGGGAGAGGAAGCACTAGCTGGCTCAATGGATGAAGCACCTCAGTGAGTGAATCTCAGACAATTATTGTGAGAGTTTGGCATCAGATAAAAAATTACACAGTTTTTATGTACAATATAATCAAAATTGCTTGTGGTCATGTAGAGAATTCATCTAGTAGAACTAACGTGAACTCAAAGAAGCGTATTTTCTATTGGTGTCTCAAGAGGAAAGTGGTGATCGAACGAACTGAATAGGTCTTTGTTTCATGGGTAAATACAGAACCAAGTAAATCTAGTATGAAACTATGTGCAACACAGTAATCTTGTATGGTGGGTAAATTACATGTGAATACTAATACAAATGTATTCAAGTGGCAGACTCAGACCCTTCATAATCAGAAACTGCTAGAATGTTAACGTTGCCTCTTTCACCACTATTCAGATCTTTACTTAAGAGACATTTTTATTAAATGTCTTTTGTTTTACCCACTACTTTTCTGGAAATCAGCTATAGAAAATACAGCTATTTGTATTGGTCCCTCAGCCCTGGCCTTGTTTTTAGGCAGATTTATATATTTCTTCATTAGCTTCATTTAGCCTCATTTATGGGGCACAGTCCTGCAGTTTCACAACCAGTGATGACATATATTTTCACAATGCTCTTCTGAAGAGAAGTATTATATGATCATTGTGTAAATAGGGAATTCAGACACAGAAAGACTGACACAAACATGAGTTTTCTCATTTTCTGGTACCCATCCAGGACTGTTTTTCAACAATCTTCACCACAGAGCACACTTTGGTTGTTCAAAGCCCAGCTCACTGAGATGTTACTTCCAATTTCAGGGTAGAATATATAAACAAGTTGGAGATACACTACTGTGGCACAAACCTTCTAAAAGCTTAAAATCTTTCAGCTTACTCAGTCATAGTGATACCCACGGACAATCCTCTATGCTACCATAGTCTTCACTTAGTCCATCACGAATTTCAGAAGACAGCAAATGCAGAATTGAATATGCAGTATATATAAGTAAATTAGGAAAATTAACATTAATTTATAGACCCTTCTCAAACAAGATCTTTTGTAACAGACATATGACATTTTATAAATTGTCCCACACACTGGATAGCTTTGTGACTAAGCTGAGGAGTTCTAAGGTTCAGTGATACCTTCCTAATTTCTCAAGGAACAACATTTTCATGTGATTACTGACCTACACTCTAAGGACCAAAATATCTGTATTATTTGATACTGTCTACTTCCAGTTTGACAATGTAAAGCTGAATTAAATTTAAAGCCTGGAAAGACTCTACTATGATTACTACATAAAACAACAATTTCCCGGAACTGCTTCATGCACATTAGTGGTACATGGATGTCATATCTGCTTTTTTACAGCTTAGGCCCTAAACGAAAATTACAATTATTAATATTACTCTTTCAGACAGAAACAAATAGGAAAATGAATATCACAAATGCTAAGATTGTTGAGGACACCAAAGAATCAAACTCCAGAAGAAATCCAACAGAGTTATGAGTATAAGTACCTTCTAGGGTCTGCATGTGTGTCCATTTATGTGCATTTCCTGATGAATAATCTGATCCCATTAAGGTTAAATCAAATGACATTATGTCTAGCAATACAATTGTCTGTCAATACAAGGACAAGCACTCTAAACCCAAAACTATTGAAAATCCTATCCATTAAATAATGAATAATTTGCTGGGAAAATATTGTATCTTTATCTATTCATTAAAAATAGCTAAATTTTCTTTAAATCTGTCTGTTTGAAATTGCTCACTCAAATGTTTTGTGATTTATTTATTTTTTTTCTCCACCATTTGTTATTTAGTTACTGTAGGCCACTGGAGACTCATATAATTGTTTCTTACTTTCTGGCTGTATGTGTGAAGTTGTAGGTACAGAGCTTCTGATGTGAAACCTCCTGGAAAATAAATACCTGCAATTGTTGAGAATGCAACCTTAAAATATGTTTTATGAGATGTTCATGGTAATAAAAAGAAACTTCAAGAAAGTATATGGGAAGAAAAATCCAGGCATGAAAACATCACCAAATCATTTTTTATTTTGTGTAATTATTTACGGAAACAGTATTTGCTGTAGTGGGCTAGAACTTACACAAACAATATTTTGCCTTACTCTTTGGGGAACCAGAGAAATAACAAAAGTAAATCCTTCTATAGATGTATTTTTGTTAAAATACTACTACTTCAATACTTTGAAGATGGGAATTTGTTAAAACCTGATTATTATGACACAATCAACCATGCCAAAGCATACCCAGGTGAAGGCGGGCTGAACATGTAAAGTAGCACCAATAAAAAGGCAGAGACATTTATTTAACATATCCAACATATGGTTTCTAAGTCATGCACATACTTTTAGAATAATAATCTTTTTTATGGATTCTTGATAAGAAAGATGGTAAATATTGTTCTGAACATATCCTTAATGAGTATGTTATATTATTCTTCCCATAGCCAGAAGAATAAAGCCACTACTGGGAGATCACTGAAAGGAGGAGGGTAACAGGACAGATAGCTAAATCTCTGCATGCTAACACTGATCACTTCTTTCTTGTTCCATTCAATCCTTTGCTTTCTCCATTCTCTGCAGCAAGAGAAAAAGTAGGACTTTGGCTTTTCTGAGTACTGGTAATGGCAACTTCCCAAATGAGGTTGCATAGCTTCCTAGCTTTCTGTGAACAGTGAAAGCACGAGTTTAATGACTCTGTACCGTTGGAAGATGGAGAAGGTGAAAACTTGGTGCAGGAGAATGAGACTGAAGAGAAGTGGTTTTCATTGGAAAAGCATGGTTGACTGCTGCCAGCAGGATTTGGGTTAGCTGATAGAGACCAAATCCATCCTACTGGCTAGCAAAGCTAGAGTGCATTGATAATAGAAAATAATGTCAGGACTTCAGCAATTAAGGTTGTTTTTTGTTTGTTTGTTTGTTTGTTTTTCCCTAATTTGTGTTCTCTGACAAATTAATTTTTCAAAAACAAGTTGTCATAATTATATGTACCAGAGGAGAAGGGAATTTCTTGCTGAGCACCTCTCTCCCAGCAGTTAAGCAAAAGTGACTGTTTTCCTCCTCAGCTGTGTAAGGCCAGCAGTTCAACTCTAATGTAGAGTAGAAAATCAAATTCCTCCTGGATCCCAGGAAAATTCATGAATTGCTGGTCCATTGTCTGTTCTGGAACGGATGAAGTGCTGTCTGGCTTTTCATTTTGAGGGTGCTTGGATGTTAAACAGGAATGTTTCTAAACATCAAGGCTTCTGTGGATGGGCAAACTGTTCTGCCCAACTCTTGCCAGAATGTGGGAGGGAAAAAGGAATCTGTTAATCTGTTTAAATAAAAGTCATGTTTTTGAGAGATAGAACAAGGGGATTGATCATTATGAGATAAAAAAAGCAGGAGGGCAGTGAGAAAGATTGATGAATATCAGGAGGGTGCTTGAACAAAACAGGAAATATCTTCTTGTAGCATTTTATTGAAACTGAGCTTAGGGGATGAGGTCAAAATGGAAAATATACACTCACTAATGTGTATTCTGAATGTGTATTCTATATATTAGAAGCTCATCAATGTGATTTTCAGACAGAGCAACAAGCAAAAAGTGGGCCAAAGGTGCAATTACATCCTGCTCTAACAGAAATATGCATATGTTATCATTTTGAAATGAAAGAGCTATCAAGTCCTTGCTAATGGAATAAGGTGGATCAAAGGAGGTATCAGCTTTTGATAAGAGCTCCTAGGACTCATCTAGGAACAATCTTTGCACTTTGGGTTAAGAAATGATGCCTACCTGCTGGACTGACCCATACATTGAATTGGAGCTTTGCTGTTTCCTTTTATTTGGCCCAATGACATTACTGATGCATCTTCCCCATGGGTGCATTTTCTGAAGTGAATGACTCCTCCCCAGCTTCTGAAACACAGACTTTCCCATTGCCAGACATGAGGTTATGACTTACTGAAAGAGTCACCTTCTGGACAATGCACTCTTCCTGGGACTGCCACAAAGCCATTCCACCCATCAACCTTCAGGCCATTAGGGGTGACTTTTTTAACCATGACTATACCATATTCACAGCTGCCAGATGTTTACTGTTGTGAAGTCTATACGAGTCATCGTGGGCTCATACAGAGGGCTCATCTCACAGAGCACGTATCGCATCAAAACCAAACATTTACTTAAACTGGCTGCAAAACTCATTTTAGGCAGTCTTTTTTCATCCATCAGAGTGGTATTGTGTTCTTTGCACTTAGCAAGAGACATGCCATTGTGATTTCTTTGAACGTGTTGTGGAGGGTGGACTAGCAGTGCAATCCTGATCATGGTCCCACCTTTTCCTCAGTCTGAGTAATCAAAGCAATTCCACTAATCCTTTCACAGAGATGAGAGCAGCTTAGCTGTGTTCATCACAATGGGTTGCTGTTTTTCAGCTGTAGCTTTGTTCATAAAATGGTCTCAGGCAAGAGGATTCTTTGGGAGTACAGCCTTGAAAATCTGGGACGCCAGTGAATTTGATCTCTCTGCACTGTCCAGTGACAAGGTTTCATTAACAGCTGAATCTTTGGTCATAACCAAGAACCACTTAGATTCTGCAGATATCCCACACACTTGAATTTGGTGCCCCATGCTTTGAGGCTGACTGATTTAGGATTTGGATTTTCTTGTGAGATTTTCCATGACTGCTTGAAAAGATAGATGAAAACCACAGACAGGATCTTCTAGGAATGTTATAGGACAGATATTATGCTTATATAATATCTTGAATCCTAGGATAAAGAATAGTTAGTCTGCCAACATATTTTACATTAAATGCTTAATTGGTGGCTCTGAAACTGCGTATCGGTATGTTGAAAATTAGATAGTTAGTCCTTCAAAACAGCAAATGTTGTGCAATCAATACACTGTGGAAGAGAAGGATCTGTTTGTGGTTTCAAACATGAGTTTGAAAACTGGCTTGACCTGTATTTGAGAATTGACTGGTGCAGCAGAATTCATTTTCTCCCCATAAACTCTTAATCATGGTACAGGACATGTTCAGGTATTGATAACAAATGCATGCACCAAATGATGGTTTTCATAAAAAGAAAGAGAGCAGGAAAAACAGCCCTGCAGCCAATTGCTCCTAACTTTCAGTTAAGCAGGCAGAAGAGTGAAGATGGCTTCACTCCAAAATTATCACAGAAGAGACCACACAGATGGGGAGATAAAAGTTTTTTTTGGTAAGCCCCTAACAATGAACACCATTTTACTCCAAAGTGCTGGGATTCAGAGGTAAGCCACCTGTGTTCTCATGACGTCATTGAAATAAAGGCCAGGAGCTGATTACTTGATGGGTGCTCTTTTATTATCATATATCAGGTGTCACCTGCAATTTCATGTCTCAGGCAGTATGAGAGAATCCATCTGTCATCTACTGGTGAATCTCAGTGAAATTTCTTTTCTTTTGAGACTGAGACTATTAGACTGGTGAAGCAGATATAAGATGGTCCAGATGTTAAAAACTGATTCAAAAATCTTTAAGGAGTAAAAAAGAGAAGGATTTTATTAGAAATAATCAGATTTTAAGATTTTAGTACTGGCACATTTACTTTCATGAAACATAGGTCCTGTATTTCACTAAAGTTGTTACAACTAAACAAAAGTTATATCTGCACATCACATAAGTTATTTCAAGAATCTAGATCATTTGTAACCCTTTTAGCATTAATAGCTGCATGTGCGAATGTAAAATTGGCAAGTGAAGATAAAAAAGCTCACTTAACATAGAATGCTTTTAAATTCCAGCTTTGTTGGAAGACTTTACATTTTCCCCACTGGAATCCCAGTACAACTTTGTGGATACATCTGGCTCCTATCTGCAGTATCTGACCTATCCTAGGAGCCACTACATTTCTCACCACCCCCTTTGTAGCATGCCCAGGAAAACAGAAGGGAAGTGTGCCTTATCTGTGCAATCTCATACTATGAAAGTGAGGGAGAAATTATGCTCAGCGCAGGAAAAAAATGTTAAGTACGATGTCTGTTTAAATGTAAGTCTGGTAGATTGCAAACTAGTAGCTGTCTTTCATAGTCAACAATCTGATGGTGAGCACAGTAAAGGATACATTATTATTAACATATTCTTAAGATTAAGACGCCTCTATGTTAAGATACCATTAAGACAATCTATTACTATTGGATAAAATATAACAATTCTAACATGAAATTTGCAGAGAGAAGTCATATCTCACCAACCTGTAGTTCGTTAATGTAGTCAGTGAGCAAGTACATAAAAGTGTACAAATTCACTCACCATGGGGAACTCCGCAAAGTTTTTAAAAGAAGCTTTCAACAAAGGACTTCAAAAATCTAAGTTCTCACATGTTCCAAAGGTATGAAAAGAGTAGCAGAAATTGATGGTTAATTTTTGTAATGCAGAGTTAACAAAGGAGTTCCACAAGGACCTGTGCAGAGACTTTGTTACTTAACGCATTTATTAATGAAGTGGAAGAGTTTTGTATTGAACGGATGGCATAAAACCATTCAGTTTCATTACAAGGAAACTGACTGAGAGGACTTGTAGCAAACCTCACAACTGTGACTCGGAAATAAAATGGCAGATGGGATTCATCCTGACAAACGCAAGTTATGTAAATGAGAAAAACCATCTCTGACTATATCTAGGATATAAACTAGCCATTATCATTCAAGAAAGAGAAATTGGAGTTATAATAATTACATGAAAACATCAATCAAAAAACAAAAAAGGAAATAAATGCTAAATATTATTAGGAAGGAAATAAAGAGTAAAGCAGAAAATATCATACCACTGCATAAACACATAGCACTCTTGCATCTTAAAATGTGCATTCACTTCTAGTACTTCAATTTGAAAACGATATAGTAGAGCCAGAAAAAGTAGAGAGAAGGGGAAAAAAATAGAAAGCAGCTTTTTGTGAGAAAAGGCTATATAGAAAATCACTTTTCAGCTTGGAAAAAGAACAATTGCAAGGCAACAAATTAATGTCCATAAAATCACGAAAAGCTTGCAGAAAGTGAATAGGGAATGCTTATTCACAATTTGTGTAGCACTAGAACCTGTATCTATTTAAATTCAGGGAAATTTTTATGCAGAAGGATGTTCTTCACACGGCTGTGAGTGAGACCAGGATGTTGTGAAAGTCCAATGTATTGGTGTGTAAAAAAAAAAAAAAGTAGTCCGTCACATTTGTGGAAGAGAATGTTCTCCCAGAATTATTAATCATTAGGGAAAGAGATTCAATTTCCAGCTTAGGAAGACTTTAAGCCTTCTACAAAAATGGATGCAGAAGGTCATAGTAAGGAAAGTTTGCCTTGACTACTTTTTAAAGTATCTGCTACCAACAATGATAATCAAACCAATATTGTGCTAGATGTCTTTTTCTTCTAAGGAAAACATTGCTTCCATTGTGAATTTCTAAGGCTTTTATGTTTCTATTAAAATACTAGGCAATCAAGTTTGTAAAAAAGAAGTCAAAATGTGGAAACTATGAATTTGTTCAAAACCAGTGGTTTTGCATGTCTGCAATTTAATTGTCTTCATGGCTATGAATCTTGATTCTCTGCAGTTCTGACCTTACCTATGCCACTTTTACACACAGGCATTTTAAACAACTTTTTTTTTTTCTTCTTTGTCTTGCTTAGAATTAGTGTGGCAGAGACCAGCTTGAACTCCCTGATGAGTAGAAAAGTCAATGGGAGAAGTAATTTGGATGTGGTCTTTCTTTCAGCTGTGTATCTAACAAGGCAAAAAAGCAATTGAGTCTTTCCTCTTGGCAATGGGCTAGAGACAGATGTAGCAGAGCCCAGTCCCTCTGACTAACAGCATCAGGCCTTACCAATGGGAAACCAGTCTGGATCCAACCTCTTACACTAGACAAACAAAACAGAAGCATCCACAAATGTGCTCAGCTGTGGGAGTTAACGTCTTGGCAATGCAGTGAACGATATTGTTTTCAAGGACATATTCAAGTTGATAGCATTAAGGTACCTATGTTAGCATTTGGTTTAAGGGGATCTGTCTTTATCAAGTGCTAAGTTAAAAAGCCAGGTCAAGAAGTCAGCATTTGTCTCACACATTCCCAGTTGATTGTGCTACCCTCAGCAGATCACTTCACTTTCTTGTTTTTCCACTGCAACCTTTGACTGGGAACCCCTCTCTGCCTTTGGGGATCCTTTCAAAATGCTAGTAGTGTCAGAGTATAAAGTTCATTTATTCATATTTTTATTCACCCTTAATCTCAGAATTAAGCAACCTGGAAAAGGAGATATTGATAGTGTCTTTCTGAGTTTAGAGAAAAATATAAATAATGGCTCTCTTTAAAAGCAAATAGGTGTTGCCTACCCTAAGGAAGTCCTTCTGTTTCATAATAAATAGGTAAAACTGTTTGACAAGATATTTTTTTTCTTACTAAGTCTGATAGCAAGAGAAACTTTAAAAACTTTGTTGATCATAAATGCAAATTCTTATCCATCCCCGCTTTTTTAATTAACTTTTTAATTTTCAAACACAAAGATAGTGTTGATGATGACTGGTAAGCTTGGGCTGAGAGATGTACTGATCTAGTGCTGTTCTTTGGAAATCTGCAGAGAAATGAATCTCAGGGAACAAATGAAATGATAATGGGATTTCAGTTCATCAGGGTTCAATTCTACAAAATAAATGTTCGGTTTCACAGATTGTTTCTTAAAGGTCTTCTTCTGTAACACACAGAATTATTCAAGATTCAAATGACAGTTAAAATTATTATCTTTTTTTTTCTTTCTTTCTTTTTCTTCATATTATCATTGTCTCATGCCCAGAAAGGCACCACCAGAATCAGAACCTCACTGTGCTCATCATCAGGAGTGAGGGAAAAAAATATTCACCCTTTGTGACTTCACACAGCTGCTTTTAGACCCATAAATTGCCTTCTGAAGGCTCCTAACTTTCTCCAATAACTGTATAAGGAAAACTGGAATCCTAAATATAGGTGCCTGTAATGTTAGTTAAATGGTTGCAGTGACCTAAAGCGACTATGTTAGTATTTGAACCCATTCTGTATACAGTGATCCTTGCTGGAGAAGCTTAAAAGCTGATAAAGCAAAGGTGATGTAATTTTTGTTATTTGATATGGAATGTTTGGACAGAGAAAGTAAGACGTGCCTTAAGATTCAGCAAGCCATCATCTGGCAGTGTCTATATATATATATTTTTTTTTAGAGCTACAGGTTGAGAGCACCATAACCTGAAACACAAGGAAACAACAGTCCACAATTTAGGACTTCTATTTATTGCATGTATTGTATAATTCACATCCTTATCTCCTCCATTCTGTTTCCATCTACTACTGTTAAACAGATGATTTCTTTGATTTCTTACTGATGTCCAAACATGCTGACACTGAAGATGGGTTTAAAAAGAAATTAATAGAATCATAAAGTAATAGAACAGTTTGGGTTGGAAGGAACATTAAAGATCGTCTAGTTCCAGCACCCCTGCCATGGGCAGGGACACCACCCACCCAACAACTTTTGAGCCAGGTTGCTCAAAGCCCCATCCAAGCTGGCCTTGAACACTTCTAGGGAATGGGCATTTACAGGTTCTCTGGGCAACCTGTGCCAGTGCCTCACTACCCTCACAGCAAAGAATTTCTTCGTTATACTGAATCTAAATCTACCCTCTTTTAGTTTAAAGCCATTACTCCTTGTCTTGTCACTATACTCCCTGACAAAGTGTCCCTCCCCAGCTTCCTCTAGCCCCCTTTAGGTAATGGAATGTAAGGTCTCCCTGGAGCCTTCTCTTCTTCAGGTTGAACAACCCCACCTCCCTCAGCCTGTCTTCATAGGAGAAGTGCTCCAACCCTTTGATCATCTTTGTGACCCCCCTCTGGACTCACCTAACAGCTCCATGTCCTTCTTGTGCTGGGGGACCTAGAGTTGAACACAGCACTCCAGGTGGGGTCTCATGAGATCAGAGTGGAGGGGGAGAATCGCCTTCCTCACCCTACTGGCCATGCTTCTTTTGATGAAGCCCAAGATACAGTTGTCCTTCTGTGCTGAAAGCACACATTGACAGCCAATGTTGAATTTCTCATCAGCCAACACCCCCAGGTCCTTCTCCTTGAGGCTACTCTCAATCTAT